>NC_143015.1:103836558-104136836 GCF_055824585.1 Amblyomma mixtum
CAGCAGTGGCTTTGCCCCTGGTTAAGAGAAAGAAGGTATCTGTGAAAACAACCACTAATTTTAGAAAATGAAGAAAAATGACAAGATATCGCAGTAAAGTGCCAGGGATTGAACCGCAAGAAGCCAAACTGCCCTTCACCGCCTTACTAATAACCATCGACAGCATGTGCTGTTTCATGAAAACACGATACTGATTCTCTTTCCCGTGTGGCATTGGTGACTGATTAGTGCACAGTAGATCAGTTGCTGAATGTTCCATGTAGACCAGCATCAATAGGTATACCAGCACCGATATGATCCCTAGGTCAAAAAATAATTGACTACTCTGCTTCACCGCGGGCTTTCAAAGCAGTAGTGTGTGCATGCGAATTTTTTAGTCAGAAAACGAAGGAAGACTAACGCATTTCGTGCTTATTTATCGCAGACCCTCTCTCTGTGCAGTCAAGAATGGGGAATACGCAGCCTCTCTGGAGCGTACATTAACAGCTATACATTATGGCGATCACGCCACTAGTAACAACTCCCCCGTGCTGGTAGGCGTTGCACGAATTTGGCGTGGCTAAGTTGAGTATGCGACAACTTCGCAGCTGTGTGATTAAAGAGAAAACTTCACATCACACTGTGGTTGTTGAACAGGCAGTGAAGGTGGACAGAGAAAGTGTGTGTATGGGGGGGGGGGCATGGTTACACCACTTTTTCATTCCAGAGCTCATATGGTACTCAGTGGGTCTGATAGGAAGAGGAGCAGGAGCAAAGTTTTGTCATCAGAAAAAGAAGGCAGGGGTTAGGGATAAGGTTTATAGAGCGCATGGGCCCTCTCGACAGAGCTAAATGGCTTGAAGTCCAAGCTTCATTGCTACCTCCAGGGCCCAACCCACTACCTGGAATTGTACCTCCGGGTTCGAATAGGATTTGACTGAGCTTTGATTGAGAATGATTGCAGAGAGTGCAGCGAAAAATGTATTCCGCAGGATACAACAGGGACTAGATATAATATTTTCGAATATACCCGTTTGAAGTTGTCACTCCTGGCAACTTGCTCTGCTTTGGAGAGGGATTTGTGCGGGGGTGGGTATTCGAGTCGATCGTTTTGAAAGTCGAGGGTGATTTCATGGTAGGTTTCCAGGCACTCCCTCCTGAACTAAGGGCACTGGTCGCTCTGTGCCCGGTTGACGAATCCTCGAGCACATTGATGAGCTTTCGAGGTATATGCAAGCACTAGTATGAGCTGGAACCATTCTGCGGATAATTTGGCTCTTGCCAAGATGGAGCGAGCTGGGGCATGAAGCCTTCTCTTAGCGAAGTTCCTGACTGATTGCTTCGAACCACTGAGGATATATCCAGCGTCGGTGCCGGCTATGGCGGGCGTCATGGCCATCTCCTCAGCTTCTGTCGAAAGTTTGGTGTTGAGGGAGATGGCCGTGGGTTGTCCGTGGTTGTCTACGACCGCAAGTGCGAATGCTTCCCTGTCGGGGAATTTCGCAGCATCGACGTGTACCGTTTACGACTAGGGGGATTTGTGTTCATGCAATGCCTTGGCCTTAGTGATACACTGGGTGCATTTTTTGGGATGAAGAGGAATGAACATACGTTTGAAAATTTCATTAGAGAGCGAAAGTTCGGTGGCAGAAGGGGTGGTGTACCCGGTATAAATTTCCCAAGGATAGCCCTTCCTGGGGTCATATAGGAGAGGTGTTCGTAGTGAGCTGCAAGATGCGCCTCAGCCAGTTCATCGACCCTGTTATGTGCCCCCGATAAATGTCGTAGGTTCTACATTCCCCCTCTTTTGGCTGTGTAGCTGCCATCGAGAAAGGAAAAGGGGTATGTCAGGTCAGTCCAGGTACACTCAGCGGCGGCCAGCAACAACGCCGTACTTGCAATAGCGGGGTGGAAGTAGCGGACTTTCGCGCCTTTTTCATTTCTCCATGGGGTGAAGGTAGAGCTCCCAATCACTAGCTTACACCAACGGTTAGTGGCGAAAACAGTTAACGTGGGCAGTGCCGATGAAAACTTGTGTGCTGTTGGTGGTGCGCCGCTTCTGGAGCTGAAATTAAATAGAAGGAAGAATTGAGTTCACTGGCTATGAAAAGATTAGCACCGTATCTGTCTCGCCAGATCTGAACACTTTAAATGTGCAATAATGGAAGGGCAGGAAATTGCATTTAAGACCGCGAAAAAGGAGTAACCGGTAACCACTGTACGAGGAATTTTTATACTCCTGTAGCAAGACTATGAAAAATTTCCTCGAGACAACATATCTTGTAGGCCGCCTTAACTACTTTAACGGCTCTCTCATATGCTCCATACATTTTGTTTCATGTCAACTGTGAAAGCAGGTAGAAAAGCCGCAGGCAAAACGTGATCACAGCCAATAAATGTATATGTGAGGAGCGAACCACGAAGTGATTCGCGAGCAAGTCTATGCTATGTAGAACTCGCCACATGTCGAGCAAGTAGAACTTTTGGATAATGTTTTTCACTACGCATTGATGACACTTCACGGTTTCGTAACTTCAAATACAGCCGAAGTGCGCAAAATATTTCAGTTCTCGAATCCATGTTTACTCAGTATAATGCAGCTTTTTTTACTTTACCGGGATCCCGAGCTAAATTAAGCCTTGGGTTTAAAATATACCGGGGCACACTATGTGAACGTAACTTAAGGCATCCACATGTTGATCCACAAGCGCACCGAAAGACCATCCGCCTCGCTTCTGGGAAATGCTGGGTTCGATCTGCAGTGCCACCGGGTATAAACGGGTTTCCTAAAGGGTACAAGCTTTCCACAGGTCTGGTATTGGGTTTTACAACACTTCATTGTAGTCTTCAGTTGGGAAAATCGCTGTGCTATGTGAGAATCGCTGCAAAAAACACGACTCGCGGCATCTCGAATGAAATTCGCCACGTTACCGAATCTCTGTAGTAGTATACAACCGCATGTGTCATGTACCCTTGCAGCGGTATTGGAAGAGCAGAGCGTTCGGAACTTGCCGGTTTCACCGAGCAGGGAAGTTTCCTATGTCAGAGAGGCAATACCGTTTACTGTGTACGGCGAGATCAGACGCGTTGCACTGAGCACGTATGAGCTGTTCGCATCTGTAGCAAACTGAGTTTAACGATCTCTATGTTGAATCCCCGCATGTAATACCGCACGGCTGCTGCTGAGGCAAAGCAAACTGAATTCAAGAAGCCATGTGGCTCCAGGTCCAAAACACTGATAGGTTTCCGCGAAGACCATTCATAAGGCTGTATAGGTGATGCTATGTCTATACCTTCTTAGGCACAGACCTTCAACCGTGCTTCTATGTCATCTTTCTGCATGCCTTAATGTCTTTCCTCCCACCGCGTTTGCTTTTTATAAAGTCCAAGCTTACGAGCGCATGACAGCAGCATTCAGAAGTATGATGGTCTGTGAGCGCGTCAGAATGCCGCATGTGTGTCACGTTCGCTGCTGCAGGTTGGGGGATAGAATACACTCTGCCCTAAGCTGTTGCTCAGAAAACGTTGAATGCCACAAACCGCTGCCTTCTAGTGACGCAAACATGTCCATTTGTTTTAAGGGGCACAGCAAAGAAGTTAGGAATACGAACAAACAATACGATTTATTTCATGGGTGCACGGAGATAATTCTAGCAAGTGGTTGAGTGGAATATAATTGAACATGTTTTATATGCTTCCACCTGCATCGAGTGACGTCGAGGTGCACTTGCCCCAGTTATTGTGATGTCACCGACCTTAGTGGTTCTTCACAGAAATAACGCGCTTGGCAGTCAACAAATTATTCAGCGTATTACGAGTGCTGCCAGGTTCGTATTGCCTGTACCTCGTGCATATTTTCGCTTTTTAAAGCACTCCAACGCAAACCCCCTTTCACAGGAGGTTAGACATAGTCTAACTCTGTTTGGAGACAATTTACTAGCGCGCGCTACTTTGCTGCCCGCATAGCAGTGTTGATATTCATCGTCTTAAGTGCGAAAAGCTGGTGAATCATAACCCAGTGTTCACACTCTCCAGGTGATTCTCCGGGAATATTTCCATTCAGCCATTAACGGTTGGGCCTATTTCAAAGTGAACAGTGGACTTTCCAATCATAAGGGTGAAGAATGCATCTGTGAACAGCGAGTGTTACGAAGCAAATCAAGCATACAGAGCATGGAAACATCACTGACAGCGCCTCAGGAAACATTCCGGGTAGAAAAAAGCAAGAAAAGTGTACTTGAAAGGCGGGACAATGACGCAGGATCTGACATAAGTACATCGCACCTCTGGCTAAAATGGGACAATTTGGGAATATTTCGCTTGCGGTAGTTACCCGACATGACAGAAGAGAAAATCTGAAGGGGTCTAGAATGAAACCACTTGACAGCGACAGCTGTAATTCCTCTGTTACTAAGCCTTTTTGCAAATGTTTTAAAGCTATGTGCTCCCCAGATCAGTCCGCATCTCATTGCAGCTTAACAAATTTTCGACCAGAGGACAGTTAGAGACTTAGGATAGAGGATAGACGAGAACATTGGGTGATATCTCAAAGACGTGAGGGGGCATACGGCGCCTCAGCGTGCAAAAACGTGTTTTGGGAGTCCTGCTCACAGCAGCCACTCGGCAACGACGTCAGCTTACCGTCTGACTCTCCAAGTCCCTCGTATGCACGCTCAGTGTTGTAGGGCCGTTCGTAGGACGAGGACTGGTCCCAGCTCTTCTTAGGCAGCCAAGTGCAATCACCCAGGGCTGCTTATTCGCGCAAATACAGAGCCTGCAGGGGAAACCCGCCGTGCATTAGGGAACACTGCAAACCACTAATCTGCCAACCCTCTCTCTAACATAACCTCGTGAAAAGTGTATCAGCATTGTAGTTTAAAGCAAGAGGCATGTGTGCATCCTGTTTAAGGATGCATCCCTCCACATCCTCTTCCCAATTCAGTGAGTTCAGAAAACAGAAGTCCTGAGATAAGTTTTCGAGTAAGCAGCACATTTCTAACAACCGTATCAAGTCCGAACGCTCTCCTCTAAAGACTGTTGCCCGAACATAAAGATGAATTCACTGATGGAAGAGAGACCAGGTCTGAAACGGTGCCTAGCATGCTAAACGTCAGACAGGAACACGTAATTCATTGTGGGTACCGGCAAGAACTTGCGTATTGGATTACAGGTAGAAACAAGGGAGGGACACTATGTCTCGGAATCCTGCGCTATCCTGCAAGAATTAAGACTAGGGCAGAGGTTCCAAGCGTGTTCTTTCTCTTGCCTCGGCGATGAAATCTCCCCAAATACGTGTATATGCGTGCAGCTCACCGCATGCGACTTCCACCTTTTCCCACTGTCACCGCCGTTGTCAGGTTACTTTTGGTAAAGATGGTGCACAGGTATCCCCGAAGGTGAGACTATGGCCCCAAGAGCGCGAACTTGCTCATTATTCGGAAGTATGAGCAAAAAATAAAATGCGAACAAGAGAACTGAGGAAAAGTGAACAAGAGTACTGAACAAGTGCATTGAACAAGAGCACTGAACAAGAACACTGAACAAGAGAACTAAACAAGAGCATTGAACAAGAGAACTAAATAAGAGCATTGAACAAGAGAACTGAACAAGAGCATTGAAGAAGAGAACTGAACAAGAGCATTGAACAAAAGAACTGAACTAGAATGCTGAACAAGAGAACTGAACAAAGAGCAAAACAGAGGACATGCCCTGGCCGGCATGTCGCTTTTATACCCTCGGCCACCCCCGAATGTATAAAAGCGAACCCGGAGGTCAGAAGAAGAGACACGCAGCGTTCGGCCTCCCCGTCGTTTGAGCAAGGTCATTATGCTGTCGACTCTAGTGCGGTATCTTACTGCCATGTAAGTAGTGTACCTAAAGCCCCTTCTTGGTTTGTCCTGCCGTCGTTTTTCTTTGCCTGGCCTTCACCAGCCGAAGACGCCTCAGTCACAACAGTAGCTGCGATCGGTTGGGTGCCCCAATCCTAACAGTGGTGCCAGCGTGCTGGCAAGCAACACTTGCGCCAAGATGCACAAGCACGTCGGCATTGATGCAAGAATGCAGCCTTGAAGGCTAATTAGATGTTTTTTGCTGTTCAAGGCACGTATCTACTGGAAATAATCCTTACGAGCCAGGTCACCTGTCTTAGTTACGGTCCTAACCTAATCGGCACTGAGACAGTACGCACCTATTGGTCTACAAACAATAGGAGTCAGAATGGCTGACAAAGAAATTGAAGATGAAAAACGGGGCTGTGCTGACATAAGAGCTTTTTTAATTATATGTTTCTGTTCCTTTCATTATATGGTGTCGCGGTTGGCAGCTTCGCGCCATTGCCCGCTTCGACAAGTGCTAATCCCTGATTATGATAATGCTTGAGCTCACGTCATCATCACACGCCCAACTGCGTCCACTGCAGGAGAAAAGCCTCTCTCATATCCATCCAGTTAATCCTGCCCTTTGCCAGCTGGAGCCAGCCGGTCCCCGCTACCCGCTAACTTCTCAATCTCATCCACCAGCCAGACTCTCTGGCTGTGTTCCGTACTTTGCAAAACGAAACAAATTAAAGGAAAAACAAATTATTCGCAGATGCATAAGGTGATTTCGGCCCTCGTCTAGTGATGCAAAACTATTGGAAAATTCACTATCGATAGTATCGATAGTTTTTTGAAACTATCGATAGTGTAAAAAAACTACCGATAGTGCTGCTATCGATAGACTATCAACAGTATTATTGATACTCTACTATCGATAGTAATACTATCGATTCTACTATCAATACTACTACTATCAATATCGATTCTACTATCGATAGTATTACTATCGATAGTAGACTATCGATAATATTATCGATATCGTTGCTATCGATAGTACTACTAGCGACAGAACCACTATCGATAGCAAGACTATCGATAGTGAAACGGTCGATGGTAAGGTTATTGATAGAAACAATATTGATATTATGCATTTTTTGCCCACCCATATAACCAAAATATTTGCGATACCTTGTTGGTTTGACGGTCTCATGTGGCTTAATGTCCCAAAGAGACTAAAGCTATGATTGATGCCGTAGTAGAGGTCTCTGGGTAAATTTCGGCCAGCTGTGGTTCTTTAACGTGCTCTGGGACAGTTCGGAAATATACCTGGAACTGCATGCGATGAAAGAAGAAACAGCCCTTGTGCTGGTTGCTGACGTAACCGCTGCAGAAATGGTTTTCGCACACATGTTTCGCAACTAGGACATTGGCGCGCTAACATTTTATCCAGCAACTTTACGTAGGAAACGTCTGCAGAGCTCGGTGACGCGTAAGCCGCGAAAACGGACGAGTCCTGTCAGTTGCTCATACCATCACCTCCATACCATACCATCGATAGTACTATCGATAGTGTTTTTTACCATCGATAGTTCGAAAGTGATTCAACTATCGATAGTGTCGATAGTACTATCGATAGTTTTGCATCACTACCCTCGTCCCGAGTGGTAAAAAAGATGTTTAGGAGGCAAAGCAGCGGACCAACCATGTGAAATATGTTCTATCAAGGACATGTCTCATTCTCATCAGCACCAACTAGAGTTCTCTAAACATGGTTTATGATTGATTAAGGTTTAACATCCCAAAGTGACTCAGGCTATGGCAGACGCCGTTGTGAAGGGCTCCGGAAATTTCGACCACCTGGGGTTCTTACGTGCACTGTCATCGAACACTACATGGGCCTCTGTAATTTCGCCTGCATCGAACAGCCTATGCTGCACCAAAAGTGCAAATAAAAGGTGGCTAAAATCTTTTTAAAAAGTATCTGCCCCAAATAACGTTCAGCCATGAAAACCATTATCCCTATCAGCAGCCTCACTACGCCTACTGCAGGACAAAGGCCTCTTCCATGTGTCTGAACCTTGTCCTCCATGGAAACCATCTGTGTGAAATTAAAAGAACGTTACTATTATACCGTCAAGAACGATGGGAAATACGATTGGCTCGTTCAGAAGCACAATTGAAGTTATACACAGCTGCATCACTTTTGCATGTGTGCAGCGGTGTCTGAGGCCACGTGGGTATTGAGCGCTGCCGATCTGTCGTAAATAGCCATCCACGCTCTGACCACCATGGCGCGGTCACTGTGGGCGGCTTGAAAAGCTGTACCACAGGGTTGCAGAGAGTTTACGCTATTATTAAGACTGTGCCTAAAGAACTCGATTTTACTTCTCCTGCTTACATCTTTGCTTTCACCGCATAGACATTCTAGCCGGTGTATTGTCTTGGCAACACTCTGTTGGCACCAAAGATGGGCACCTCAGATGAACATAGTTCGCGTGCACAAAAACAGTCAGATCATCAACATTCTACCAAATATTCGCTTTGCTGGGAAATACGCGAATGCAGCCGCATAGTTACCCATGAAGTTAAGAGCACGGCGAAGCAGGGACTGTCCTCTTCCTTTGTACCACATCGAAAGATGCGCCACTCCTGCAAAAGAGAGATACTTCCGTGTTAAATCACAGAATAGCGCTGCTACACTCAAGAGATATCTTGACAGAGATATGGCTTCCCGTATTGATAATACGCAACGGTATTGGTACATTTGCATTCTTACAATGTCACAAGAAGACTACAAGAGTTGGATCCACCAGATGCGCACGCAATGGTAGGCATGTACCAAACAGCGCCAGGTCCTCACGACTGTTTCTATCTAAAGATTTGTTTTGTTTAATAGGGTTTAACGTCCCAAAGCAACTCAGGCCATAAGGGACACCGTAGTCGAAGGCTCCGGAAATTTCGACTACCTGGGGTTCTTTAACGTGCACTGCCATTAAAGAACACCAGGTGGTCGAAATATCAGGAGCCATCAAGGATATACCATCCGGGAACCTGCAGGTGGCACCATTATCGCGTGATCCCAGGCGGCACATTATAGGGCGCGCCTGATCTTGCGCGCATATGTGTGTACACCATCGCGTTTACCGCGAGCTAACAAAGCCCAGAGCACTATAGCTCTAAAAATTACACACAGGAATGGGCATGTGGTCAAAGCAGCACCCATGGAATAATTTCATTTTGCCTTACCCTTCAGCTGTCACGATGTGTAATTTAACTAGCGTACATGGGAAACGACAAGCACTGCGCTGCACCCTTTACACACTTATGCATTCCTGATACCATGGAAAGAAGATACGTTCTGAGTAGAAGCGGAAATGGAAGTTGTCAGTTTACCTCCCATTGAAGAATCCATACTTTCGTCGGAACCTTTGGCGACTCTAAAGGTTTTCTTCCTACCTTTCTCGCTTCAGGGCAATCCTACCGAGAACACGGAAGCCGCGGGAAACGAAATGACTAACACTTGTGGAATGGAGACTCTAGGCCCATCGGTGCAGCGGTCAAGCGACGCGCAACTGCCCTGCGATGGCAGGTGCTGCCACAGCGGGTCTTGAGCGACCCAGGCTGCTCTTTCTGAGCAGCCTGTCGTGACAAATGATTAATCAGGTCCAACAAATTTGAACAAAAATTTTGAATATTAGAAAATTGTGAGGTACTGTTATGGAAATATTGGAGGTAATCGCCCTTGCTTCAGATGTGCAGCAACAATGTTTTCCCTATTACTCAAGACTGCCGTAGAAAACCAACGGAGAACGCTTTTTACGGTAGCAAAGTTTTAAGAGGCTGCGGTCTCTTGCGGAGCTGCCGCAATGCACATTTTTTCCACACTGACTGCAGCTATTCACCCTTGAGAGGCTTTTGCCGCACATGTTTCATGCGGTACATTGTAGCTGATGGTATCATATGCAATAAAGTAAGACATGTATAGCTTCATATTTAAAATGAGCCTTAGAGCACAGCCACGCATTTTGACACAAATACAATGCCTTAATGGTGGTCTGATACGACAGCGAGGAATCCTAGGGGACAGCTACGTGCACTTCTCTGGTGGAAAATTTCCTTACCTGTGACAGCTGTCTGTACTCGCCCTCACTGTCACTGTTATGTGAAGGCGGGTCTCTGGCTGTCGGCGACCTTCTTTGCACCCACGTCATGAATGCGCTTCAGAGTATATGCGCTGCCGCGGTTCTTCATCAAGACTCATGGTCGCGTTGCAGGCGGTTCATTCGGCTTCACTTCTGTAAAATTAAACATATAATTTTATGGACAGAAAAGGGGTCATCAGGATATTGCAGTAAGCAAGCAAGGGATAGAACTCACGGCAGCATCTCTATGGCGTCGTGAAGAACACATGCTCAGCCTTCCAACATACGATCCAGGTTGTGCGCCTTAGCGTTGTAACTTAGTTACAGATTATGGCAAGTACAAGTTCTACATTTTATGGTTGAAACAAGAGAGAAGAACACAACACAAAGCCTGAATGAACTGCACTCCGAGTCGTTATATCATTGCACTCACGTTGCTCTGTTTGTAAAGGTTGAAGTTTATTCTAAAAAGTTGAGAGAATCCTGGCCTTCCGGGGTAGTGGTAGGACGCTCGGTCTATTCTATTCACCATGAAGGTGAGTACTTCTAGGGGTTGGAGACAATTATTCAGTATAATGCCGCTGCCATCTCTTCACCAACTCAACAAACAACTTTTCACGTGTTCACGGCCATACTATGTCCTACGGAAAATCCGACTGAAGAGGCGGCTCTACTCTGATCCGTCAAATTACACGCGACCAAAAACCAATTCTTGCAAACAGACTGTCTCTGCAACGAATTATTCCCATCTTTTCTGATCCACTTTAGGTAGAAGCTTTCACATCCTCGAGACGGCTTTTGCTAGCAGTCATTCAAGGAATTGTGTTGGCGGATACTATGAGAAAGGTGGCCGACAGACTATCTCTAGGTTTATGGATTGCAGGGGTTTAATGTTCGAAAGTGATTTAGGCTATGAGGGACATCATAGTGAAATAGTTTGGAAACTTCGAAGAATTAGGCTTCTTTAATGCGCACTGACATGACACAGTAAACGGACCTTTAGAAACAGACTGTAGCTAAACATGCACAGAATCGGTGAGAGAATGCATTCAGAATGCATTTGAATGGCCCGCAATTGCGGTGAAGCAAAACGACACACCCAGTTGTGATCTTTGCGTGTATGAGAGGTACAGCACGTCTACGAGAATGGTTGACAGAACATTGCTATCCGAACGACACTGGAGTGGTCTAAGGGAAGAAGCCCAAATAGGGCTGTTTTCACATGTATGCGCTAAACAGCGATATCAAAATTAACTGGAGCCCTGGTTCATACTCGATAATTGGTGCTTGTACTATATAAGATTATAATTACTAAATAGTACTCAGCTCTCTATATAACTAACCGTTTCTGATAAGCTCTTCGCGCTATGTTCGCTCTTTTACCCTAACCCGTGAAGCGCACCAAAGTAAGTTGTCCTGTCCTGAGCTCTCCAATCGAAAAGGAATTATAAATCAGTGCTATGTGAGTCGTTTTAGAGTAATTATTTCTTAATTTTGTCAATTGCTTAATTACCCAATTAGCCTAATTATCCTTTCTAGTCAGGCCAGATTAATCAATAAAACCGAGTAGGAAATTGGTCAAGCTCGGGGATCGAACCGCGGTCTCTGGAGTGCGAGACGAGCATGCTAACCACTCCGCGATGCCAGCTCGATGGCTTGGAATGAAAAAGGCACGTCTAGTGACACGTGTTTCGTTCACTCCTATTTTCCTCCCTTCCCGTTGCGGCGAGGTTTAGGTGTCCACCAAGATATTCGAGACGGATACATTTCCTTTCCTCAAAAACCAATTTACCGACGAGCAAGGCGTAGAACCGAACGGGCGATGGCGTTCTATGGACTCCCTGTCAGCGCTGCAAGACGCTGTCGCGTTCCACTCTTGGAGACGAAGCTTAACATCTTAACCACACATCAGTGACACAAGCAGGAACACCGCGCTTAAGGCTTTCGCCTTACCGCACTTTAGGTGAACAAAGCCCTCCCCTGAATGTTTTCTGAATACAAACGTTACTAGAAGCTCACCTTTTGAAGAGTTATACTGCAGTATGTGGCAGCAAGGTAGGTCTGGTTCTGTCACCTGCTGCAAGTCCTTCCATTTGTTTGCCGCGGAGTCAGAATCCGTCTCCTGCACAGTTGTGCGATAAAAGTGTATTTTTTCTTCAGAAAGAAAGGCTCAAAGGTAGTCGGCAAACGCAGCTGAAGAGAATCACAGTTGACAAAGGTAAGACAGTTTATTTTAACGTCCCAAAGCGGCTCAGGCTATGTGGGACGCCTTGGTGAAGGGCTCAAACGTAAGAAGAGGGCGGACTCAGTCAATGATGATAGAGACGAAATGGGGGCGGGCGGGGGATGTTGTTTAAAATACAAGGCGGAAAGGTGAATGTCAGCACTGATTCTATGCACAGGGACCAGGGCTTGGGAGAGTAAAAGGCTTGTCAAGGTGGCGGCTGGAACGGATTATAGGCGCAGATATATAACAAAGCATTAGGAACCGCTTGAACACTGCCATTAATGGAGACGATGAGCAATGTGCAAAATGCCGGAATGCCCGTACTTCTATGAGGGTGGTCCGAAGTTGAATGCGGGTTTAACATCCCAAGGTGACTCAGGTAACGAGGGACACGATAGTGAAGGACTACAGAAATTTCGATGCAGACCAGCAATGTTCTCATGACCAAAGAGGCCAAGGAATAGGAAGAAACAATTTCTTTTCGCGCAAATATGACGCATACTTTGGTAATATATTCCACTTTTCCATGTATAAGCCAATCGTAAAATTTTACTTCAACGCATATTTTTGCTTAAGAACTGATGACGATGATGACGGTCGGTTTTAATGGCGCACGGGAGTGTGAAGTCTGTTAAAGACTAGTGAAGTGCGTAGAAACCTGTCCCATGACACGTATCTGAAGAAATTTCATTTCATTTCATTTATTGATCCCTTAAAGGCCCGAAGGTATTGCATAAGGGGGGGCATATTGGTTTCCAACGGCGATGATGGGAACATGCATAACAATAAAAAGAACAAACATACAAACATAAAAGGGGTTGCAGTCATATCAGGGTTTCCCAGCAGGTGATACATCATTTAATAAAGATATGTCAAGCAATACTCGCTACAAAGAGCGCAGAAGTGATCAAGATTTATGTGAGGTGAATTTTTATTTTCTCACGGAATGTTTTGTGATCAGTGCACGCAGCGATGTCGTTAGGCAGTGAATTCCATAGTGCTATTGCGTTGGGGAAAAATGAGTTGTTGTAAGCTGACGTGTGGCCACTGATGCGTGCTATCGGGTTACCGTGACTAAGCCGGGAGGACGTTCGTAGTGGGGCGGTTAATTGAGCGTGCCGTGATCTTGTATGGGGCATTGTCATTACTGCACAAAGACTCAGCAGTTAAACATGTATTGTAAAAAAGTTCTCTCAGAGGCAGGCATGGCACTAGGCTTCTGCCTGTGAGAAATAGGGATGAAATACTACTTGACAGAATTAAAGTGCGTTCCAAGTACGGCACACAACGATGTAGAAGGTTCCTAGAAATACTGGCAAGTGTGCTACTCCTTAACAGAGCATACTTAAAACTGATACATTACAAACCGTATAAATGAAGTGAAGTTACCGAAACCTAAATCAGAACGGCTTCCAAGAATAGAAACCTTTAAGTTCCTGCTACATTTTCTTGCTTTGTAAAGTTTTAATGCACGAGATGGAGGTCATTTTTTTCGCCACCTTTTTTTTTCTATGATGCTGATATAGAACTAAAAAGTCCTCTGGAAATAGTGTAAAATTTCCCGCCCCGCGCTGTCGACTAAGGATCATCAAGAACTGAGAACTGAACCAACAAGAAAAAACTCTTTTAATGGCACAAGGCACTGTGATGTCTATTTGACTAGTCAAGTGTGTAGAGACCTGTTTCATGACTTGTAACTGAAGAAGAAATGGAAGGGGGTTGTTAATATTGCACAAAGACTCGGCAGTTAAGCATCTGGCACTCTCCGGGTATCAATAGCTTGAAGTGGTGATTTCAGGTAGAAGCGAATGCTAGAAGCGAATGCAACTGCCCTTTATGCGCTTAAACGGTATCTATGGAGTATGACCACCCCAAGTAAAGCAGTGTCAATGTAAAGCAATGCTCATTCAGAGTAGCGTCCCACTGCACTCCTAGTGACAGCGTCCATTCCTGGTTGAAGCTCGCTTTTCAAGGGTGCTTGAAGTTTCTCAGGCTTTATGCATCTTGAGTTACACATCCGTCTCTATAACTTGTTGTGCCGAGGGGTGCTGTTGATAATTGAGACGGACGCACAACTGGCTCACATGCTTCATGGCTCGAGCCGAAAAATGTAAGTTCACTCTTGCGTCCAGCAAGCGTCATGGGAAGAAGACTTGTTTCCAAGCTGGAAAGAAAGTTGATACCACATTATTTAAATCCTTAGTTCCCAAAAAAGCTCAATGCTGCGGGGCTTTGTTACTGGCACTCTATTTAATAACCGCTGAAATTACACATTCTTGGGAATTATGCAACGTTTTCACCTGTGCAGTACTACAAGGTTGATCCCAACCGCTCACCAACAATCACTCACAGGGCCGTGGTGGTGGAGCCTGAACTGCCAGGACGTGGTCCTGGCGTCGACTCCAGAGACGCAGCGAGTACTCCAGGTCGAATTCTCGCTTCCACCTCTGACACGGCTGCGAATGGAGAATCCTATATGAGCACAGTACACTGCACTGTGAGAAAAACTAGGTTTCAAGAAGCAGCCTAACTAATTAATGTCTGTGCAATACCAAAGAATTTATCCGCCACTGCAGAATGCCACAGAAATGAAATAAAACAAACTGTGGCGCTCAACGTCTCGAAACGAGATATGAACGAAGGCGGACGACTCTGTTGTATGCTCCGTATTTAGATAACCTGGTGGTGTCCTTTAGTGCGGTCCTTCAACATTCGCTTACATGGTAGAGCAAACGGCTGCCATATCCAGCATTCGAAGCAGCGACGTGTTGGGATCAGGAGTTTAATGCCAAAGCTACAGATTCCCTGCGGCGGATACACAAATGAAATCTGGGGCATTGGCTCTGGAGCAATGGCAATGGAGAAAAGAATGGGCACTGTTTTTTGTGGGGAGAACCAAAAACGAGTGAGGCAATGTTGAAAGTTTGCTGCTAACTGCCCTTGTCTTTCGGATGTTTTGCGAGGACGTGGAAGCTGTCTGAACATCGTCAACATTGACTGAATACATAATGCACCGTGGGATAATTTTACTAATAGAATTCATTTTAACAACAATGAAGGTTGTGCTTAAGATACACCTTTGAGGCGCTTCATTTTCCCGAATGAAAATTCTCGAGAGGGTTGAACCAAAGTGTGCATGTAATGAACGATTTGACAGGAAGTCTTTTAGGCAGTACAGCATGCTGCCGCGAATGCCAGTTCAGCCAAGTTCTGAAAAATTGCGAACCTTCTGGTTGTTTGCGTACAAAAGCTTCACGGGCAGTCTACGGACAGTCGCGGACTAATAGGTGGTCTGTTGTGGAACATGCCTTTTTGAAACCGCAATGATAGACATCGAAAAGCTCACAGGCTTCTTGCACGAAGGTTAATCTAATATTCACGACACTTTCAAAAGATTTCACAAGGCAGCTGGTGAGGGCCAAGGGCCTGTAACTGCGAGGAGAAGTTGGTGGTTTCTTAGGTTTTAAAAATGGAATGATGATGGATTTCTCTCATGCTGCGGGCAGTTTACCTGATAACCAAACGCTATTAAAAAAAGTACTTCAACGGGAGGTTGAGAAAGGTGGGATAATATCTGATAATGTATTTCGTCAGGGCTGGGCACAATCCGTTTACTACTGGACAACACTGTGGATTTCTCGAACTGCAATAAGATTATTTTACGGTTCATTTGTATGGCCACTTGCAGGGAGTCTGTTTCTTGGCAGTGTTTTTGTATTTTAGAAATCATTTTTTACAGATTGATGAGCTGGAATGGCGAAAAATATTCACCTAAAAAGTCCGGCCGTTCTTCGATGTTTGTCTCTATACCAGGGGCTGTTGGAAGGGGAAGTGTGAATGGGTAGTATTTACCATTGAGGTTTCGCTCCTTATCCCACATTACTTCTGATGTTTTTCAGGTATTTATAGATGTCGCGTAACCTATGCCGGATATATCGGGATTCCACTCTTGTCTTTCTAAAGTTTATAAGATTTTCTTGGTAGGGTACCTGCGATATTCCCCATGGCTTGTATTGTTTCTTTTTTTGCTACTTTATATTTTTTGTGTATCAGGTGTTGCGTTTCACCGCTCCAGAAGACTGAGGTATAGCCAGGCGGGCAGAGGAAATAATCCAGTTTGCGAAAATTTTATTAAGTTCATCTAGATCTATTTTTCTAGTCTGGAATTTTCTTGAAACAGTGCCCAGTCCATCAAATGCAGCTTCCAACGTCGTGGTTTTGTTGGAATGATATCCGGATAAAATGCTAGGTTGATAAGAACGGATAGATGATTACTGCCATATGCGTTGTCAAAGATATCCAACTGAAAATCAGTAAAAACGGAATGTGATGTAAGAGACAATTCTATCCAGCTCCTTTTTCCTGACCTTGGACAGCATTATATGTGTTTGTCTGTGTTAGGCATATATTATTGCACAGAATAAAATTTTATAAAATATAGCCTCTAGTGTCTGTTCGCTTCCCCACAAATTGGACTGAACATTAAAATCCCCGACTAACAGATATGGCGCTGGTAATTGTTATAAAAGTTTTTCTAAGTGATGGAGTGTTACTGTCAGGTGTGGCTGAAGATGTACGGAACGTATTATAATTGTTTTAAAATGTACAATAGTGGCTGCTTGAAATGTAGTCTGATGTCTGACTTAAGGAATGGCTCCACTACTTTGGACGATTATGGCGGTACCTCCAGGGAGCCTATTTGCTAGCTGCCGGCCGTGCCGAAAGATTTTAGATTTATTCAAAATATGTTCTGATCCTATGTTTTTCTCCTGGAGACACAAAACAACCGGGAAATATAAATCCAGAATAGCTTTTACGTCACGGTAGGTTTTTAACGTCTCTACAGTTATAGTGAATTAGGAACGACATATCTGATGCCTTTCGGGGATGTATTTAAAGACCTATGGTCCCGGTTTTGTGGGGGCCTGATACTGGTATTTTCCCTCCCTTTCTTTGTCCAAGGAAGTTGCGCCACCACTTCTGCGGAGGCGAGCTACAGCTTGTATCCATCGCCTCGCAGGAGGCAGTGGATTTCCGCGGGGAACCGGAAGCGAGCCTTTTTTTTGAGATGGCAGGGCAGCCTTGGCTGCACCTGTGAGTGATGTGGATCGCTATGCCTGGGCAGGTGCCTGAATTGGAGTGCTGGATTTCCACTGCCACTAACTTTGGTTGTCCCAGAGGCCGCTGTGAGGTGTACCGCTGGGCTGACAATTGGGCCGACACCGCAGTGCAGCAGGGTGGGGACGGGGGAGGCACACATGAACGATGGTGTGCTGTTTGCTGAACTTTTTTCGTGCGTCATGGTAGGATATATTTTCATGCACTTTGAGATTGATTATTTGCGTTTCTTTTTGAAGACTTAGGATTCGCGAGTAGGCTGCATGCGGACCTTTGCAGCTTGTGTATTTTGTTACAGTTGCTTGGCAGCTGTCTGTGTTAGTTTCGGCCCATTTGGCACATGTCTCTTTGCCTCTCCACGCCTTGATGCGGTGTCCATACTTTTGGCCTTTTGGCAGTTGAAACATCTTCTAGGATTAGGGATGTATGGGTGCACTGGGCGCGTGATGAATGCAACCTGGACACACTCGGGCAAGCGAGTGCAGGCGAATGCTAGAAAGATGTGAGGTGTTTTCATTTCTTCTCCTTTACACCTGATAGTGATGCCTCAAAGAGATTTTATGCCTTGGTCTCGCAAATTCTCGAGGAGCTCGTTGTCATCCTCTGCCATTAGCAGCCGCTCAGAAATTACTCCCTGAACGCTGTTCAGGTTTCTATGATGTGTTGCTGTAATGTCAAAGTCAGCAAGTTTCTGCTCTGTGAGCAATATACATCACTCCGCTTCTTGGACTTCACCTGCACAAGCAGATCTCGGGAGGAGAGTTTTTTGGCTTCCTATTCTTCGCCTATGTTGGTCTCTAGCCAATTTTGTGTCTAGAACACTGTACTGTGCGGACACTGGAGCATTTTGCTCAAAAAGCGGGCACCTATCAGGAACTGGGGGAAATTCTCAGGAGATTTCGGAGTTGAAACTGATTCCTTCGGTGCAGTACCATTTACGGTCCCAATCGTTTTTTTTTGAGGGGAGGAAATTGAGAATCCATGCGGCATGTATGGATTGAGGGTTCCTATTTGGTCACTTGTGCTTTTCCCCAATAGACACAATGTCCCGGAGCCCCGCACCTGGTAAACAGATGGAGAATCCGTCGAACGGGGCTTGACCGAGTCCCTGACCACCACCGTTCATGGTTTCTATCTACCCTTACCCTTTTGAGCTGTCGCCATGCTGCGTATTACAGCTTCGGTATGGGGCTAAGGGTCCATGGCGGCGCCAAGCACGATCACCTTGAAACTCAAGGTTCCCTTGCGGGGGACGAGCTATTACCCTTCCCTAAATTCCTTATTCGTAATAAATGCTTTTAACTACAAAGTGGGAAGTGTCGTTCATGCCCAACGCTGCGTACAACTGAATTCGACGATTAAAACTTAGGCATGCTTCTGAATGCGACCCAGGAAGAGCTTTCTGTTTTATCAAACATTCTGGAATATCAAAGTAGAAAGTACACCACTAGAACTAACTTCATCGCCAGAATTCTCACCCTGATGTAGTGTAGCGAAGGCTGCAGTCAGGCTCGGATTCGAGTCCGCACGCGATGCGGATGTTCCACACGACTCGATCGGGTTCGCTGACGGCGCCAGGACTGGCGGCAGCCACTTCCTCCGAGGCTGCGTACAAAGAATCCAGAGCCAGCGTGTGTCATTGCACAGAAGGAATTTTAGAAATTTCGGATTTAGCAGGAAAAAAGTATTGGCGGTTAGCATATGCTGTGATTCACCGAAAGAAATTTGCAGAACGCAAATGCACGCCCGCTTACACTAAAGAAATAACTACGGTTATGGTTTTGGTTTTGTAGGGATTTATGTCCCAAAAAGACTATGGCTGTGAGGGACACCGTAGTGAAGGACTCTGAAAATTTTGACCACCTGGACATGCTTAGCGTGTACTGACATTGCACAGTACATCATCTAAATTCGACCACCGTGGCCGGGATTGAGCCCGCGTCTTTAGGTTCAGTAGACGAGTGCCATAATCAGTGAGCCATTGCGCCAGCTAACTACGTTTATAAATGAATATGTTTGGCAATGCGCTCAAATAATGACTGCATGCTTATCACAAATATTGGACACGTGCAAAACCAGTTCGACCGTAAAAGCTTTCAGTGAGTTTCACTGTAACCCTGTAAAATGCAGCTCCGGTTTCAATGTGAATCGTCTCTTTGTGATAAGGCATTAGCTCCCTCTCCGTTCTAATGGCAGGGGCGATTTCATTCCCCCCCCCCCCTACCGCCATTTGCACAAATGCCGCCATCTGCACCAACACTGAAATCAGAAACGATCGCACCGATTAAATTCCGGCCAAGGCGCTAAAATTTCGGGCTCTGGCAAGAAAGTGTGTTTGTGTGTGGGTGGAGAGGGGGTGATTGATTTTATGGCGCATTAGCAGCTGAGGATATCGTACACCAGATACAGGGTTGGTAAGATCTCACTGTTGTGCTAAATGACTAGTTCTTAAAAAGTTACAAATGTCTGATGAGATTTGAAGTCTACTATTGCGTTCTCTCCTAAGAGCAAGGTGGGGTGGGAAAAGCCCTGCTTGTGGGAAAACATTTTTGAATACTTTTTCTTATTTATAGGTTCTTGCACTAAAAAAAAAGGCTTATTGTGACCACTCCACCACATTCTCAAAGAGGATTTTCTTGTTTCCTGTGTTGTGTTGTGTTATGTTTAATGGCGCAAAAGCGACTAATGCTATCATGCGCCAAGCTCGTCTGAGTATAAAGTTGCGTGTGAGATGGATATATGTTCAATGCGAAGGCAACATAGGAACACTTCAATAAAGCATTCTTGGTGTTGATACGACATCCATTCGCCCTGAATCGGCTTTAATAGTTGTAGCTATTTGTCTATTTCATCATCCGATGTGGACTCGCATTTTTTTTTTTTGCTATTTTACTCTTGCCATTGTGTCAAGTAGTCTTTGTACCGAATGTTTACTTCCGCTGGTTTGCTTGGACGAGCTTGCACCGCACAAGCCTTGGCTGTTTCGTTACCGGCTATGCGGATTTGGCTCGGCCCGAGCAAAATTTAATTTTATTTTTCTCCATATATTTAGGCTGCTGCTGTTCTGTGCATTATATCTTCTATTAACAGTTGTACTGTGTTTCTTGAGTGTAGCGCTGTTAGATTTCTTGGCCAGTCTGTAGTTTATCCTCTTCTTAATGTCCTATCTCAAATTTTTGTGATTGCGAAGCAGACAGCGTAGCATTCGGCTGTAAAGATTAATGAGCTCTACGGTAATCGCATTCTTGTCTCCCAGTTGTCTTCTACAACTGAGCTTCAGACATAAAGGGCTTGTTTTGATGTGCCTGTCTAAAATTCCCATACTGTTGTCTAAGTGTTTTGTATGATGCGCTTCTGAGATGTTTGTTTGGAAGCGTGCCAGAGATTATCGCACACTGCGGGGTGGTGGTGGTGGTGTGACACTTTTTAATAACAGCCTTTATGTCAGGCGTTCAATAGGTCCTGGGCCAAGGTGACGAGGGCGCGTTGCAGGTTCAGGTCCCGGGAGGCAAGCCAGATGGGCCACGGGGGGGGGGGGGGGGAGTGGCGGGATAGGCGGGGGACTGGAAGGCTACGTGGCACTGTGTAAGACAGTGTTCTATGTCTGCATATGTGTGTGGACAGTTTGGGCAGTTTGGGCACACTGCGGTGAGGTGGCGCCATGGAGAAAGTGGCTTCGGCTTGTACGTCGTACCAGGTAGTGTTTCCAGTAACTCCAGTTCTAAGCATTTATCCTTAAATAGCTTAAGTAATGGCCTCACTGCTTGTGGTTGAATACTGAATATTGTACCGGGCATGCACTCGTTGACTGTGGGGTAGGAGAGGCGATCCGGAAGTGATCTGATTCTAAGGACATACGCGCATGTCAGCATAGTTCTATATTCAAGGGGAAGCTCACTGTTTTCAACAAAGGCTAATAATGCGTCACGTTCTGCACACGCCTGTCGCAATACGCAATATCAAGTTGTCCAACGGGTATAGCTGTTTTACGTAAGATGTCCTCACTGATCCACGTATTGTAGACCCGTACGTAACCCCACTGAAAAGGCCGGTTTGAGCCGCTTGTATAGAATTATGGGAATATGGAGTCCATAATCTAAGAAATATACGAAAATCCACATATTATCTGGACGAAATTCATAAGCATTCTATATAATTTCTACACAACTTTCATATAATGCGAATGACCTTATATGGAGTCTGCAAGTTTGCATACGTGCTTCTATATAGTCCATACCATGTCCATATGCTCCATACCAACTGCATAAAATTTCTTATAGAAACTTATAGAATTATGGAACTAGCCATGTGGAAACTTTCACTAGCGAATCTAAAGTCGAGTGTTCTAGCTAACAGTAAATATGGAAAATACCGGTCCTATCAGAGCCCCAGTGTTTTCGGGGCGTAGGGTACAGTTAGCGACATGCAGTGCTCTGGTTGAAACTTCCCTCACCTGTGATCGCCGGTACCCGCCTCATCACCTAAGGAGGAGGCGGGTCTGGCTGTCGGCGAAGCGACTTGCACCCACGTGACGAAGGCACTTCATATTAGTCAGCCGGCTGTAGTTCTTCGCCCGACATCGACAGTGGTCTCGCCACTGGTTCTTGCAGCTTTAAAAAAAAGAAGCTGCTTGTGAAAACAATCCTTCGCTTGGGAAAATGAAAGTTGGAATCTTGAAAATTGATAAGATATGGCAGTAAAGTGTCAGCCTCCCTAACAACGGCAGACAGCATGTGCTGTTTCTTGGGAAGGCACGATACTGATTCTCTTTCCCACATGGGATTAGTGACTGATAAATGCGCAGCAGATAAACTGCAGATGAACAAAGGCAGTAGTTACTCCATGCAACGCAACGCATGGAGCAACGCAAGTTGCTCCATGTTTAAGCTGGAAGAGATCCAGCTTTATTGGACATCACTTTGAACTGCGAGGCAACTGTGAAATATTGAGCGGTACTGTTTAAAATATATAGGTCGGAATGGTCTCATGTGAGATCAGTTAAACTAGATCCTACAGTAATATTAAAGGTGCAGAGCAGAGGAATCTAAACTCGCCTTTTTGCCGCGGGAAATCAATCTACACGTTCCGAGCATTCTTAGAAACTTCGATTTATTTGCCCTGTGTGACCGATTTCCCTAATTAAATCGAATTAACGTCCGGCTTCCGCCTTTTTTTTAATTCTCCCGTACGGAATTCTCCCCGTACCTTTTAATGCATGGCTATTTCGTTTAATGAGCAAAGAATGTAGTATTAAAATCAGTTTTTTTTACAGCACTTGGAATAGCAACATTCATGGTGTTTTTAGTACTATGAATCGATACATTTTCAATATATATAATTTTTTTTATTGAACCGTTACTGAAGAATTCTGTTCTATTTATTGCAAACACTGAGCTTTCAGCTTCCCACACTAAGCAAAACGGTAGGTTCATGGTTTATGGGGGTTTAACGTCCCAAAGCAACTCAGGCTATGAGGGACGCCGTAGTGAAGGGCTCCGGAAATTTCGACCACTTGGGGTTATTTAATGTGCACTGATATCAAAAAAGGGCATTGTGTCTATTCGAGATGTTGAGATCGACATATTAAGACAGCCAGGTAACAATTTTAAACTGTTAAATAGCACCTCCTGGGGAAATTTATCCCAGACGATGGTCTAAGTTAATATTATGTTTAAAACACTGATTTCCAGAAAAAAAAATATTTTCAAGACTGAATATAATACCACAATCAAAAAATGTAATTCGTTTTTTGGTCACTGTTTGGTCCAGAAGACCAGTGTCCCCCTTAGAATGCCTCAGAAAACTGATGCGGTTAGTTTTGGACAATAATTAGCAGAAAACCACCAAAGTTGAGGGGGGAATCTGCGCATATATGTTGATCGTTACGTTGCAATCGATGCGCAACAAATGATTCAAGTCCCCAACAGTAACAGGCTTTAGAGCCAACTCAGTATCCAGTGCTCACTGGTGCGGTGGGTCGATGTTGGTATTTTACTCAGGTGCCGACCTTTGCTTCAAGATAGCTGGTGCTTGATGACCTTAATGCGTGACTTCACGCACTTTCTAAGCGATGTAATGGGTTACAGCTATGCATATTGAACATATAAGGAACATGCCTGTACGTGCCAAAAACAGTACTAAAGAGGCGTGATAGCTTCGACACCATGCTCTTTAATGGCAGATGACACAGCAATGCAGTTTTGATCCCCTCCGCCACGCATCGTCGATTTGGCAATATTTCTCGCAGACTGTATTTTGTTTAAAGACAGAATCGATTGACTATTACACCGAAAGCTGCTTATGGAAGGCCACCCTCTAGCGATCATGCGTAGCCACGTGGGCCGGTTTAACAAGGCGGGCTCATGGACAAAGCTCGTGACTCCGGCACGTAGCTCGGACCTGGCACAAGTAAGTGGAAACACGGGCGCTCGCATGGGAGTCAGATGCGGGCGCCTGCCCACGCGCAGATGCAGCCAATGCGAGGTGAGGAGTAGCCTATAGGGGGTACGCACTCAAGCCACAGTGGCCGCCATTTTGGCGTCCATACAGCACAGTGTATGGCTACGGCGCATGTCTAAACTGGCACCCGTGTGTCGTCATGTGAATACTTCATGTACTCCCGTTTCATACATCAGGCGCAGAACGCTGTCAAAGCTAGCGTGCTTTCTGCGCTGCCTATATCTGCAACCAAAAACCAGTGGCTTGGTTGTAGTTGGCTGGTTGCAACTCCGCCGCCAACCGCAATGAACTTAAGTGAAGGAGGAACTGGCGCTAGCGTCTGTAATAAAGAAGAGGATCTAGCTGCAAAAAATTCGTAAAGGAGAAGATTCTCTCTGCCACTTTTGAATTTCTGACCCGCGCACAATTGGTTATTATAAACTTAACACTGATATGTCTCTACAAGTTCTCACACCACAATCTGCGCAGTGTGCAAGGTATTAAGGAATGCGCTAATGCTGTGCGATGGCACCGTGCTGCCCGTGTTGGGTCTTGTGCTACCCAAGTTGCTCTTCTCCAGCAAATCCTTGTCTTCATCAATAAACTGCCACCTGCCAGGCTGGTTAGCTTGCCTACAATCCAGTGTGTAGGTTAGGATGGCCCCACAAGGTCACCTGACCTACCTAGGTTGCTATGTTGCCCACCCAGCTCGCCCACTTACGTTGCTTCTCCGGTTCACAACGCTGACAGCGAGACACCGGATTTTCTGTGTAATGCGGCCTTTAACGCTATCGAGTGAAATGAAAAGGCTGCGTTTGAAGGTTAGCTCTATGGAAAGGGTATCATATTCCCACTGTGTGAGGCACAAAACTGTTCTTTTGGCTGCCAGACAAACTGTAGCTAAATATTCCTTACCAGTGTTTTGTAGTGCGAAGAGTGCTGCAGGGGTTGATGGGTTGGGCGCGATGTCCCTCCGCGATGCCGCATCGAAGATGGCGCATTATTTGTCTGCTGTCACCTTGTTGTCTGTGCAGGCACAAGTGAGCGTAAACGACGTCAGAGTGAGAAATCTTAAAAAGATATGGTAAGCAAAGAAGAAAACAAGACTTATTCTCATGGCGGAAGGGAAGGAACAAAAATTTCATCGAATGTGTTGCAGCTAGCAATCAAAGTAGATTTGTCAGGAAACAGCCCATATTTCTTCCAAGGAAGTGATACATGGCGCTATGGACTGATGACCTTCGCCGTATTTACCATCAGTCCATAGCATAATGAAATAAAAACTGGTATGGCGCAAGAAACGGGGACACAGAAGGCACACAAAACACAGGACTGACGCCAACTTTCAACTGGGGTTTATTGCACCAAGCCTGCCTTTTATACCACAACCAAGCCATATCAACGAAAGCGTAAACGTTGTACATATAAAACGGCAATTCATGCGACCACTGGCAATATAGTAACGCTGATCATAACAATCTAATCTAAACAGAGCTTGGGAGGCCAACTTATTTTCTGGCCAGCAGAAACACATCAACCAAGGCAAAAAGAAAAAAGAAACAAGGCACTGGGGCATGACAAATCCACACTAACGAATTATGAAACGCGTGATGAAGGCGAAACAGAGCAAAAAATCGAACGACTATGAGATAAAACCACGTGAAAAAAGATAACCAACAATAACCCGGCAAAAAAAACATGACCAACAATAACGCGGAAAAACATGACCAACAATAACAATAAGGAGGGATGAAGTCTGAAGATACAGCACCTAGCGTCAAGTGATAAAAACTGAAGATCATTCCTGAAGAACAGTCGTCTTAGCGTCTAAGAATCTAGAAATTGTAAAACACCGAAAGAAACGACGAAATAAGAGCACAAAACCAAGGGAAATTTGCGAACTACAAAATACCTTCTATAAAAGACGTCTCGGCGCTGCTAAGCATAATGGAAGGCCTGCTAACGCATTTGTTGCCAGCTTTTTCGATGAAATATGCCTCAACAATTTCTCTCTCAGTTTTATCTTTCCCACTCTTTAAAAATCTAGCTTTCTCGAATTCGGGACGGCAATTAGAACAGCTCTTGCAGTGGTCCACCAGGAAGCTTCTTTCGTTGTTGCGCAAGTTTCGGGAATGCTCACTTGCACGCTCATTAAAACAACGACTTGTTTGCCCGATGTAAACGAGGCCACAGCTAAGCGGTATCTCATAAACCACTTGTGTCCTGCATTGCGTGAACTTTTTTTGGTGTTTTATGGTGCAAGCCGGCCGCTTTTCTCTGTTGGTCATGGCACAAAGTCTTGAAAGCTTACAAGGCGCGGAGAATACAACTTGAACATTATGTCTGCTCGCTATTTTCTTAATGTTATGCGACACCTTGTGAATATACGGTATTACTGTTACTGATGAATGCGATACCGGCTCCCTGATGCAAGTGAGTTGTTTGAGTTTCTGCAAAAGCATTTCGCACACCGCCGAAATTAGACAAGGCGAATAACCTGCCTGTTTTAGCCTTTCAACTTGAGTGCGAAAGCTTGTGGACAACATGTGGGGGCAAGATTTGTTTAAGGCAGATTGCAGGGAGTTAGAAACAATCGCGCGTTTTACAAGCTTTGAATGAGCGCTGTCAAATGGTAGCAAGCCTTTCTTAGAACGCGGGTTGTACAGCCAGCAAAGACCTTTGTCCGGAAACATTAACTTGATATCTAAAAACTGGAGTTGCCTGTCCGTAGGGACCTCCTTGGTAAACGTGAGACCCTGGCCGTGGCTTGAAAAAACGGACACAGTCCTCGTGACGGCAGCGTCTAGATCCTGTTCCGGAATGTCCTTCAGAATGACCAAGAAATCGTCGACATACCTGTGTATGGAAACTACATGAGGGTCACTGATATTTCTGCTGATGTCCGCTCCTACCACTGAAAGGAAGATGTCGCAAAGGACGGGTGCAACAGAAGAGCCGATGCAGATTCCTTTCTTCTGGACGTAGAACTTTCCCTCGTAGGAAATTGCGGTGGATTTCAAGTAGAATTCCAATAGCGTAATGAAATTATCAGTGCTTATTCCAGCGGTATTTTGGAAGCGAACTTCTCCTGTAGACAGGGTTTTATCCCTGACCGCTCTTAGGAGTCCTTGGTGAGGAACCGAATAGTACAGTTCCTCTATGTCAATGGAGAATTCGTTAGTGTGGATTTGTCATGCCCCAGTGCCTTGTTTCTTTTTTCTTTTTTGCCTTGGTTGATGTGTTTCTGCTGGCCAGAAAATAAGTTGGCCTCCCAAGCTCTGTTTAGATTAGATTGTTATGATCAGCGTTACTATATTGCCAGTGGTCGCATGAATTGCCGTTTTATATGTACAACGTTTACGCTTTCGTTGATATGGCTTGGTTGTGGTATAAAAGGCAGGCTTGGTGCAATAAACCCCAGTTGAAAGTTGGCGTCAGTCCTGTGTTTTGTGTGCCTTCTGTGTCCCCGTTTCTTGCGCCATACCAGTTTTTATTTCATCATGAACCAACTCGCCCAAACTAGAGTTTTACCATAGCATAAGTTCAGTGATTGCATCAAAAACTGGTTTAAAATTTTTTTTAATCGGCCCAATAATTGAAACGTATTAGCAAACGCTGGACCAACAAAGGACCACAGTGAAACCATCCATTTACAATATTGGGCCGGTTACCTGTGCTGCATGGTCCCAGTCATTTTAACTACCGAAGTCTTAATTCCAAAGTGAGAGGAAGTGGAGACTCCATGCGTGCTGTCCTGGATATGATGCATACGCAGCTGAATATAATAGATGCGGCATGACTCCGTGGGAAATAAATCATCGGGCGTCTATTGCGTTTCCACAAGATGAAATAGAGCGTTCGCCGAAGGAGCCTGCGGAGACGTCAGGAACTTTTCTTATTCTGATCTTAGGCTCACCTACATCATCATCAATGCGACGCAAGCATGATGCAAACAGAGTTTCAGTGGAACGCCGGGAACAATCTTCAATTTTATAATATACTGCCACGAGCAATGAACATGTCTTTCGCAGCCAAAGACTGTCCATAAGGCCAAGTAAATTAATTTTACTAGCATGAAAATTCAGACGGAGGTGTCCTGAGTGTCCATTCAAGAGAGATACAGATGCTCACCATTGACTCTATTGTTGGCTCCGTGGAATTTCTCGCACGGACATGTGGCTCGCCTACTGCTGAAAGAAGACTCCATGGGAGCCCATCGCAGTCGCAAGTCGGCCGGGCATTGTCGTCTGGTCCTCGGTCAGCTGTCTCCATGACAACGAAGCAACGACGTTTGTCTCTCATATCCTGCGAGAGGACCGCAAATCATGAAAAGTTCATACCCAACAATTCTGGATAAAAGCATGTTTGAACTGAAAACCTTCGATGAACGCATTTTTTTTCATATAATGTAGGATTTTATCACATCAGTCGATACGTTCACAGTTCACGCGACGACGACAGTCTTGCTCTTTTTTTCTATTAACGTTCTTGCTATTGTCAAAAGCATTCGCCATTGTTTTTATGGTGGTATTAACTGTTCGATGGGATATATGTTAATTCATTGAAAGAAAGGAGAAAGGTTTGGCTATGTATCAGAAGAATGGACCATTACAATCTGTATTTCCATAACAGTATCTAACAATCTTCATTTTCAATGTTCTTTCCGAGAACGTTAGAGATGTGGCTTTGAAAGACTCTAATCTTATCAGTGACCAGGCAACGCACTGCACAAGATTGCTTTTATCATTATTTGCACGTAGGTTGACGCAGGTCATTGCACGCAATGTGAACAGGAGCAAATCCGCAGTCCTGGAGGACTGAATTTAGCACTTCGTATGAGTGAGATTTCTTGTAACCGAAAAAAGAAAAATTGTGGAAACCATTCGCTTCATTGCTGTCGGTTGTTCCAGTGTTATTTGTCACCGGTGATGAAAAAATACGGTACAAATTGCACATTATTCCTCGCGGTGTCAATCTCTGTGCCAGGCAGTTCCACACGGCTTAGCCGAAAATTGTGTTCGTGCTACTCACCGAAGGAGGGTATCTTCTGACCGCTGGGTTTTTCAAAGATTCATCAATAGCATCGTGCATTGACTTTCCTCGCCATTAAATATGTTAAGCTTGATCCTCCGGACATAAAATTTAGATATCTAAAACGTTTTTCTGGATGTGTACTGTGCGCGGATGGTGGTTTGTTCGAATCGGTTAACAGAAAGCCAAGAAGAAAACTTGGAGGACACTTTAGCTTCGCCTTTAAGAGTGGAACGGTCGCGTTCCCCGCTGTAGACTCCCTGGCGACAGCCCTGCCAGAAGGAACGATATTGCTCGTTCGGTGCCTTGTGAGTTCCTTGGCCTTGCCGTTGGTTTTGGTTTGAGGAAAGGATATGATGCGGTAACAGTCTCACTCATCTTGGTGGACACCCGAGCCGCGCATGATACGATTTTTTTAACACAGCCCCAGATCACAGGTGGCCGTTTCACTATACGCGAATCTCTGCGGCGAGCTAGGCTCCCACAACTGGTAAATGTATGCTGCACGAAACGTTAAATTACATGACACCATCCGAAACATTCTGCGGCAAGCTGTTGGCATGATAAGATTTCTTTTTTTTAGGCCCGGTGCCGACAACTACGACGTCGACGGCTTTTCGACCGAATGAGCTGTTTGCGCTGTCGCCTATAAATCCCGCTGACTACACCAACCTAATTACGCATAATCATGACATACTCCTCACAACGGTACGCAAGGTGCCTATCCCGGTAGTTAATATTAACAATGGAATCATTTAAAGGCTGCTCGGCGACATTTCGCCTTATCCATCTGATGTCTGTTTGAAAAACATCTGGGGTCTTAAAATCGAAATCCGGCGGCCATGTTTTTTAGCTCAGATTAGCTCAGTTTCGTGTGCTGTGGGGCAAGCGAGAATCGACCTTTCTTTTTCCTTTTTACCCAACTAAGCAAGTGCGCAAGAAATGAGAGTCCTGATGCTGCCTTACGCATACGTCAGCTAGGCAGGCTGCGCTGGGTGTGTGGAGTGTTTCAGTTCCAAATATAAAGTCCGAACCAACCAGCTGAACATTTTGATAGAACATGAAGCACAAGCCACGAGCTGACGAGAACTGCACGAAGAGATGAGTTCCCACAAATCAGAAAAGGTCTATGGGTGTCGCCAAAGCGACTCAGGCTATGGTTTGGTTTTTATGGGGTTTAACGTCCCCAAGCGACTCAGGCTATGAGAGACGCTGTAGTGGAGGGCTCCGGAAATTTCGCTCACCTGGGATTCTTTAACGTGCACTGACATCGCACAGTACACGGGCCTCTAGAATTTCTCCTGCAATGAAATTGAACCGCCGCGGTCGGGATCGAACCCGCGTCTTTCGGGTCAGCATCCGAGCACCATAAGCACTGAGCCACCGCGGTGGCGACTCAGGCTATGAGGGACGCCGTAGTGCAGGGCTCCGGAAATTTTTAGACCACCTTATACCTAACTGGCTTAAAGTTACTCTTCTTACGGCAGTGCAAGAAGTTTACCTACTCTTCTTATGGCTGTCGAACTTACGGTAAGTGCAAAATTACTTAGTCTCCAAGAAGCAGCGTAACCTTACCCCAAAAAGGTGTCAACTCAGCGACAAATGAGTTACTCCCCCAAAAGACTAAGATCACACCTTTTGTTTTTTTGCGATGTGCTCCTCAAGGCGCTCTCATTCCCTCCTCCTCGGCTTTCCTCTTCTGCACTGCCGTAGTCGGAGACAGCCAGCGGCGCCGGATTAAGCTCCATAGTTGCCCTCGATGGCGAGCAGAGGGAACACTCCGGTCTCGGCGGGGGCATGCTGGGTCCCACTCTCTCGTTCGGCCACACTGCGCGCAATGCGGTACGTTGCGGGCAGTTTCGAAGAGGTAACTACAGCTGCGGCGTGGAATTCAGGAAATCTGGTATTCTAGCAAGGCAGGATGGTACCAGAGATTGTTTAAAAAGGGAATCCGAGTTAACCCTTACAAAAAAAGTTTTAGACAATCTATAGAGTGTCTATAGGCTTCTGTCTATAAACTCTATTGACTGTCTATAGACAAGTCTATAGGCAATAAAAATGCCATAGACCGTCTATCGACAATCTATAGATTTATGGCCATACAGTTTTAGTATACTTTTGTCTCTAGACAGTCTACAGACTATGAATAGACAAAACGCAATGTCTATATGAAGTCAATAGAGTCATTAAGAAGTCTGTAGACTCTCTATAGACCATTTTTATAAAGGAGTTACTCTTAAATACATCATCTTTCGCAGCTAATCTGCAAAGAAACTCGGCGCCTTGAGAACAGTCGGTGCACTCGTGTGGTGGTTCTCTTCTGTCCCATTCCTTTTGCGCTGTGTTCCGTCATATTAGCCAGAATGTCTTGCAACATGAGTAGCATATTCCTGTGCAATCTCGTGACCCGGACATACTACTTTTCAATTATTTTCCGACAATCAGGATCACTTATTTCGAGCTGCGGTTGCATATTCGCCAATGACAGCTTCTCGTTCACCTCGAAATCAAATGCGAGAAGCCGCCTTTCATGGCTGATAAATTCAGTAATAAAAGAGATGCAAAGTTAAGCTGTGCTTTATTACGCGATAACCTACACAGCTCGTTAGGTCGAAAAGCCAACGGAGTAGTGAGCCCCGCATATCGAAAATGATCGGGAAGCTGCGTAAAAAAAATCGTCTCATGCCAACCATTTTCCGCAGAATGTTCCGGATGATGTTATACGATTCAGCATTTCATGGTGCACAAAGTTTGCATCTTAGAGCCCAGCTCACGCCAGGGATTTGAACCGGTGACCTATGTTCGAGGACTCCGTAAAAAAAGTATCGTGGCAATTTGGGGTTCTAGTGATTGATGACTGATTGGTGTGTAATAGGCAATGACAAGGTGATCATCATGTGTATTTTTTCTTAAGGACGCCTAGGCGGGGCATTGCATAGGGGCATTGCATGATATCATGGTAATTAAATTGATTAATTAAAGAAATGAAAAAATCGAAAAAAGGGGGGTTCAAAGGTGTCAAAATGCTCACAATAAAAAGCCAATGCTTGATTATGCTAATAAAGAAAATTTAGAGTGCATAATTGATCAAAACTGCTCTGAACAGAAAGCCGGACCCACTACGCTATCGCGTCATAGCTTTAACGCGGTGCTTACGTGTACTCTCCAATTTTTTCCTCCATCCCCACTGCAAATTGTTCTGGAAAGCAAATATTTCGCATACCTTATCTCGTATATATAGAATTTACTCTTGGCGTAGCAGTCTCGCTTGAACTCCGATTTCCACTTTTTTCGGCGCGCACTGTCTCGAGCAAAGCGAAATACCCGGTCCCCTTTTCTTATATGTACAGAACACCCGGGAGCACAACAGACCTCATAGCTTGATCTCTGACTGCTGCGTCATACAAACAACATCAGGTTTAAGGAGGTTTCACGTCCCAAAGCGACTCATTCTACGAGCGGCGCCGTAGTGAAGGGCACCAGAAATTTCGACCATCTGGGGTTCTTTGCCGTGCACTGATATCGCACTGTACAGCTCACTTCAACCAAAGGGGCATGGCCCGATGGAGGGTTTGCCTGTTTCCTCCTTGTTTTTGCATGTGCTGATCATTATCCCACCGCCTTCAACCGATTAGAAGTGCCTCGGTACACATCGCACCTTCTGCACCACTATCACTAGTCGCATGTTTTGTCCACCAAAACACTTGCGCCGATGTCGCAGGCCAAGAAAGCTGACAGGCGAGTGTTAAAACCTGCCGAACCACATCAAAATTTGCCGAGCGCCTCTTCACAACCTTTCCCAGTAAGGCAGCGGTATTAGGCGGTCTTGCGGGCAAGCGAGCACGTGAAGATCTTTTCGCTGCCTTTTGTTCAGTTTACTATTTGTCTTACCTTAATTAATGCCAGAAAGACATACTCCTCCGCTCTCAAATCTCAAATTCTTTGCGCGAGCTGACCAGCGCCGGATAATTACCGACGCCCTGAAGCGGTTAGCCCTCCAAGAGCTGTCCTTTGCCCTGCAAGGGCAGTCCCCTAAGGGTTGCCTCTTCCTAAGTAATAAGAGGGGGGGCCTTGTCCTTCTCTGCATTGCTGAACAAAATGTTTTCACCCCTAACCACTATGAATATCCCGGCGCCAAACATAACCTATATGCGTCTGTGAGCAAAGAACTTGTGGCTGCGTGATGCCAACGAAAGTCTGCTTCTTTTGCCTCAGTAATGGTTAATATTTCTTCCTTTTCGTATTGACTGTGCTTTCGTATAGAAACCACTGGTGTCGTATAGTTGGTTTCGTACAGTTTTGTATAGGGTTTAAAGTTTCGTATAAGGTTTCGTATAGTTGCGGTTTCTATACGAAACCACAACTGGGAGAAAAAGGCTCTTTTCGTTGTCGTCCTGAAGCTATCTCCGTAAAATTCGTCACACGTGTTTTTGAGCAACCATGTCCTATAGATTTTCTGTAAGGTAAGCTGGCACCAGCTTACCTATGCGAGGTCGGCCTTCGCCCCATCCGTGCAGTAACGACGAGGCGGGTCTGGCTGTCGGCGGCCTGCCTAACGCCCACGTGACGAGCACACTGCAGGGACAAAAGGTAAATGCTCGCTCACCCACAGTAAAGGTACTCCTGCTGCTCTGTTTGCCTATACTCTACAAGAAAGTCCATGCCGTACACTTTATTGACGTGCTCGGATGAAAGTGTCTAGAAGACATCTCACGTGAGAAACATCTCTTGACACCCATTGCGAAAAGATTCTAATAAAAGACTTCTACGCCCGGCAACCATTGACGTGAGAGATTGGATATGTCAATGAATTGCAGTTAACTTTCCTCCTTGTTTACTTTCCTCACCAGAACAAGATTTGGCCACACTTGTGTAGGTATCTTAAGGGTAACGGAGTGGATCCCAAGAGAAGGAAACTGTAGCAGGGGGCAGCGGAAAGTGAGGTGGGCGGACGAGATTAAATAGTTTGTGCGGATACGGTGGCTGCTGCTGGCAAAGGACAGGGTTAATTGAAGAGACGAGGGAGAGGCCTTTGCCCTGCCGTGGGCATAGTCAGGCTGATGATTGTTCTTCTGGTGTTTCCTGTGATCGCGTCCCCTGCAGCGTTCAAATTTATAGTTGCAGCAGACTAACCCTACAGCAGGGAAGCCTGAGTGCGCACCTGATGCAGTGCAATGCGGTCATTAAAAGACCTTGGATATTTGCGAAGGTTATTCAGTAAGCTGTATACCCCACTTGTTTCTCTTGTGTCAAATGGTGGAACTTTCCTTTAACATGACTGAGACACCTATGCTTCAGACATGATGGTATGTCAGGCAGCCGAGTAAAGATGCCGTGGATAGTTGTTGGCATGTGTGTGAAGTAAGTCTCGCAAATCAAAACCTACAATCAGAGAAGGCGGTTTCATGGAGTTGGACCATACGCACTATGTTCGAACAGCGACTCACACTGATGAGTTTTTGTTTCATAACCAAGACGCAAAGTCTATACGCAAGGAATACGTTCATTGCAGCTTAAGTGAAATAAGTGTGGTTAAGTAAACATTGATGAGTAGTTTACTTTTTACAGAACAGAAGTTACCGCCGAAAAGACCGGACGCCCCGGTGGCTCAGTGGTTATAGTGCTGGGCTGCTGACCCGAAAAACACGGCTCGATCAGGGCCTCGGTGGTCGCATTTCGATGAAGGCGAAATGCTAGAGGCCCGTGTAGTGTGCGATTTGTAGTGGACGTTAAAAAACCTCAGGGGGTCGAAATTTCAGGAGCCTTTCACTACGGCGCCTCTCATAGCTTGAGTAGCTTACGGACGTTAAACCCCACAAAATGGTACATAAAACACGACCTCTCGTACGTGCAGCAGGTTTTCCCGTACAGCGGCTTTGCATGTTTTCAGGGTGATGTGCCCAGTACAAAGGAGCAGTAGCCCTGCCTCACTGTCGCACTATATTGATACATTTTACGCTCACATTCAGGTTTGGGCACAATTATTTACATGTCTCTGTAAGACGCAATGACTAAGCAGCACCTAACTTTTACTAATTTTATACCCTAGCGAAATTTAACCTAAATAACTACTGCCCCAATCACAGAAAACATCAGCATTCGGGTCGACCTACAGGTGACGCTAATCTCGGTTTTAGAGGTACGACTTGAGAGAGCGGTTCCTCTGCATACTTAAGGGGAGCTGTGCACTCCGCTCACAGTCAAGGTGCTGTTGATCGAACTACCGAACACGGGCTATATGATGACGGCAACGTTTTATTTCAGTTTTGCCGTTTAAACATATCATGCGAGATATGCCTATGCACGCAGGACAGCTTATTTTTGCTGACTCAATGATTCAGCTCGCATTCAGGCGCTGGAAGCCCCCTGGAAACCGAAGGGTTGGCGCTGATGTACCAATTATAATCAGACTTCTATTTATCCGTTGTTGATAGTTCTTTCAACGCGGTTATTCTCAGGCTTGCTTCCTAACAAACACAGCACCTTACTTCTTGCCCAACACCATGCTGAAGAAGCATAGAGGGCAGTGGATACATGTACTGCTATGGCCGAGCTAGTTCCTCACCTCCGAAAGCTCTCACACTTCATCCACCTTGTAAGGAGGGGGAGGGTCTGGCTGTCGGCGGAGCGCTTGCACCCACATGACGAATGCACTCCAGGTTAAAAGGGGAAACCGCAGTAGCTTGTTCAGTGTCGGTGGATGCTTGGACACCGGTTCTTGTGGCTTTAAGAGAGCGGAACAATGGGAGTGAATTAACTGCTGATGAAATCTTGAGAAAAACAGCGCTTGCAGACAAAGGACAAGAACGAGAAGGACACACAACTGCGCTGACTAACAACTTTTATTTCGGAAGGGAGCCGATCCGCACCTTTTATACAGAACTGGAGAGAATGATGCGCACGCGCAAAGATCAGCAAAGTGGGAGCACGGAAAGGACCAACACATAGACCAACTATTCTTATCGTCACTCTATGTGTTGGCTCTTTCCGCGCTCCAAGATTTGCTGACCTTTGCGCGTGCGCATCATTCTCTCCGGTTCTGTATAAAAGGTGCGGATCGGCTCCCTTCCGAAATAAAAGCTCTTAGTCAGCGCAGTTGTGTGTCCTTCTCGTTCTTGTCCTTTGCCTCCAAGCACTGTTTTTCTCAAGATGTACCCCAACCGACTCGCCCAGCAACACACCTTGCTTATGAAAGTAAAGAAAAACATGTTGAGCGCAAACCTAGCATCAAGAAAAGTCACAGGGTATGGTAGTAAAGTGTCAGGAATACAACTGCTGAGAGCTATGCTGTGGCTCATGGCATAGCCGAAAACAACCGAGAGCATGCGTTACCTTTTGAAAATATTTACTGAGCCGAGCGTAGTAGCTAAGCTGCTTTTGGAGTGAAGGGACCACTGAGGATGTATTGAAGTTGGCCTATATAGTAGACCCACCATAGCATTTTAACGACAAAAAGATAACTCATTGACAACAGACGAGTTGGAAGCTAGCAAAAAACCACAGAGAAAAAAAAACAGGTATCAGCGTTGGCGGCTGATTTCGTATTACCGTAGATCTCAGAGGCGATGCCACATCACCCCCACTGTAATGCCTACGAGTCTGATTTGGTTTGGTTTATGGGGTTTAGCATCCCAAAGCAACTAATACCCCTGTGACACGGCCAGTTTCAATAGCCATCGAGTCGAGGGCCTTCGAGATTTTCGATCGCCATCGAACTCGAGGGAGTTGTGGTGCTGCTACACGGCAAATCTCAATGGCCATTGAAATCGTTCTCGCGTCTTACGCCAAGCTCGTGTGGCGCCACAATCGCTACGTTCGGTTTCGCGCAAATAACAAAAATATATTGACAAAACTTAACTAAATGTTGAAATCATAAGGCGCGTTCACACTTGTTCAAAAATCCGGCAAGCGAAGCGGATTCGCTCGCCGCAAAAACTAGGACCTGTTCTGATCTGATGACTCCCGGGCGAGTTGGAACGGCCGCGCCGCTGCTGCTTCTCGCTGTGCGCACCACGTCGCCGCTCGCGGCGTACACAGATACAGTGAGAAAAGAGCATAAATTTATGCTGTCTACGTACCACGTGCGTATGCACGCTTACGTACGCTAAACGCAGGCGCATTCCCACATTTAGTTCAGCGTATGCTTGCAGAGACGCAAAAATAAACTCAGCCTCTAGTGGCGCCATCTGGTTGTCAAAACGGGAACCATTGCTGTCGACAATCCGACTCTCTTAGGCCTAGCAGCGGCAGAATCGTCACCTAAATAAAAAATAAAGCAAATTTATCACTTCTACGTTTTCTTGTAGGCAAGATAAGACGAAGTGAAAGACCGGTGCCCCATTTTTGACCAGTGAACGGACATAAAAAGGCAGCAACAACGAGAATTCAGTCCGAAGCGAGGGGTCCGGCTTTGAAGGGCGCCGCCATGTTTGTTGTCGTTCGAAGCAATGCTAGCAACCTTGGGCAACGCTCGAAGGCCCTCGAAATCTCGATAGAGTTCCGGGCTGCTCCGTCCACTCGATAGACTATTGAGTCGATGGCCATTGAAACTGGCCGTGTAGCAGCGCTCGATCGCCTTCGAGTCGATAGACTATCGGTTCGAGGGCCTTCGAAATGCCCGTGTGACAGGGGTATAAGGCTGAGAGACGCTATAGTGAAGGGCTGCGGAAATTTCGACCAGCTGGGGTTCTTTAACGTGCACTGATATCGCACAGTACACGGGCCTCTAAGAGTTTTGCCTGCATCGAAATTCGACCGCCGTGGCCGGTATCGAACCCACATCTTCCAGGTCAGCAGTCGAGCACCAAAACCACTTAGCCACCGCGACGGCTAAAAAACAAACGAACAGATCTTGTTTAGGGGGCACTCAGCGAGACCACTAGGCTATCGCCGCAATGCCTACCAGTACTGTGATAAAAAGTTAATAACGGTGACAGTACGTCCTTTTCGATGACGACGTTAAGAGTTTGAATGAGCTGACGCAAACATTTTTGAATTTTCTTGCCAATAAATTCAGTTTTTCCTGTCGGACAAACGCCAAAACGCTCCGAAAGACACATAGAACCAGTTTTTAATGTGAACAATAACTGGATATGGAGTCGCATCCTGTCCACATATTCGGGAGCGAACGATTTTCGACTCGTCAGCAATTCATGCAAATGTACTCTGATTAGACAAATCGTTGCAATTCTGAGTAGCACACTGCCGGACTGTCACGCGCCCTGTCACTATAGTTTTAAGAGCGTCAGCTCTTAATATTTACGTTTGTAGAGGACGCGCCTGTCGGCACCGAGCGTCAATTTGGACAAAACATTAACCACATGACCACAGTATATCAAATAGCAACATTGGGCTCGTAGCGCCTGACATAATGCCTATACTTTCGATCCGAAATATATGTGCCAGTGTAGCGGCCATAGAACTAGGGTTCCCCCTGGAACACAATTTGCATAACTTTTGGGGGCCACCCGTTTGACCCAGAATATTTGAAGGGGTATCACATGTTTGGCGTGCTCCCGAGGATCACATTAATAATTGAGATGATGCACAAAATCATCATCATCATCATCACGAGGAGCAGCAGAAGCCTGACTACACCCACTGCAGGGCAAAGGCCTCTCCCATGTCTCTACAATTAACCCTGTGTTTCGCCAGTTGCGGCCACTGTATCCCCGCAAAGTTCGTATTCCTATCCGCCCATCTAACTTTCTGCCGCCCCATGCTACGCTTGCCTCCTCTTGGAATCCACTCCGTTACCCTTAAAAGGACCACCGGTTATCTTGCCTTTGCATTACATGCCCTGCCCAAGCCCATTTCTTCCTCTTGATTTCAACTAGGATATCATTAACGCTTGTTTGTTCTCTCACCCACTTCGCCCGCTTCCGATCTCTCAACGTTACACCTATCATTTTTCTTTCCATAGCTCGCAGCGTTGTGCTTAACTTAAGCTGAACCCTCTTTGTTAGCCTCCACGTTTCTGCCCCATAGGTGAGTACCAGTAAGATACAGACGCTTTATACTTTTGTCTTGAGGGATCTTGGTAAATTGCCATTCTTGATCTGAGGGTACGTGCCAAATGCGCTCCACCCAATTCTTATTCATCTAGTTATTTCCCTCTCATGATCCGGATCAGCAGTCACTACTTGCCCTAGGTGGACATATTCTCTTACTACTTCCAGCACTGCGCTACCAATTGCCAACTGCAGTTCTCTTGCTAGACTGTTGGTTTTCGTTTTCTGGAAAGGGTATCCTGCAGATTTCCATGTAGATATCTAATGACATGCGAAAAGGTTGGTTCGGTTCTCAACCATCTTTGCCGAGATTTCTGGTTATGGAAGAGGGACAGTACAGTGTTCTCCCTTTCATTATGCTACGAAAAATGCCAACACAGATCAGCCTTGCCTTCGAGTATTGCACACCGGTTGCCTTCCACAGGTTTGCTGGCTACCGTATAACCCTTCCTGATGGTTCCGAGTGATCCCCAAACATTAAGGCGGAAGGTTGTTCCGGCCGTTTCTTCACTAACCAAACACGACGTTTAGAGTAGTTAAATAGTTAGAATCGTTAGTCCTTACTTCCACAGCACTTCCTGGTGTTCCATCCCACTTATAAGGACGCTGGCAAGCCGAGAGAGAGAGAAATCTTTGCTCCTGCGAACAAGAAAGCCTCTTGTGAGGACTCGCTCGTAATTCCTTCACTATCAAGGATACCTAGCACAGACAGGTGAGTAACTACATTAAAAATTTCTGACCTCAAAATAAAAACGGTCTTAAATTGTCTGCTTCTACGTCTCGAGGCGTGACATGGGCTATAAGGGACACCGTTTAAGTCGTTTGTTCATTTATCTGCATTCCTATGAGCCACAGCTCCCTCTGTTAGGCACACCTGGCGACAGCGGCGCCACCCTGTCTTGCTTACGTCACAGATCGATGTTGGCCCACAAAAATACAACTGCAGTCGGCGACAGCTTTCCATGGCTAAGAAGAGCAGTGGACAGCACATCTGCTGCTTTCGCACGTTCATTTAGGTGGAATTGCAAATGACAGAAAAGTTAAAGGTCAGAGCCTTGATAACATTGTTGCGGAAAAAAAAACACTGCAACATGCTCTTTCGTATTCTTTTTAGCTTCTTTCTGGAGACTTGTTTTAGAAATCTTAATAAAAATTATCTATGGTTCTCTTTCTTCACATTATGTATGGTTCTCTTCCTTCAATTTTAAGCGTAGCAGATTGCGGAAGACGTTTAGGTGGGTGGATGAGGACACGAAGTTTGTGTGGATCATGTAGCCTCGGCTGCCACAAGACGGGGTTAAAGCATGTCCAACATTCTCGGGCAAATATTTTGAAAATTCTATGATACTGTTATGGAAACATTGAAAGTAATGTTTCATCGCTATGATATGTAGGAAAATCTTTTAAAATCTTTCATCGATCACACCGAACAGTTAGGACTGCCTTTAAAAAGCAATAGGAAAACGCTCTTGATGATGCAGTCTTTCGGCAACCTAAAGAGTTACAGGAGTATACTGATGATTTCAACGGAACGAACGTATATATGCAAGCAGCATAAATATCCTGGCTAGCTCTTTAAAGCAGCTTGTACAAAATTGTATAGAAAGGATATGCTACACCTAGCAGCGAGCAATATTTTTTTTGCAGCGAATTTAGCATATTTCATGTTACCGGCGTGCTTTTTGGGGCCCACTGGCAAACACAGTAAATGATTTTTCGCAAAACGGGGAGCTTGAGAGAGCAACATCCACCATTTTTATACAGCCAGATTTTGCTCGAGTGAACATGTATAGCTATCTTTTTTTTTTTAATTTCGAGTCTAATGTGCAATGTGCATCATCGAGATAAACTGATTCCACTACCTAATGTGCGCCAATTTGAGAAATCGTGGTGTGACGATTTTTACGAAAGTTTACACATCTCTAAAAAAATTACGTGAGAAATCGTCAGTCTTGAGGACTAAGTATGCATTCAGGCTGGAAAATATTTGTTTTCAATGGAAACAAAAAATGGGATGAAGGCAGTAGCCTAGCCAGTGGCTTCTGATGTGTCGAAGCCTGATAATTAGGATACATTGGAGTTTTCAGTGTAATGAAACATTTGGTAAACATTTTCCCACGTTACATAAGCCATCGGTCAAGGAAGAATACTGTGCAAGGTGCAGGGGTTTTATATACTTTGCCCTGTGTTCCTTTCATGGTGAGCAAAATTCTAGGAAGTATGTGGTTTTGTATTGCATCTCCTCAGTGTACAATACAACTGTCTCGTTTGGGTGTTGTATGCGAGATTGTACCAGCTGCTGGGCTCTCCTTTCGCTCGACGTTTGTGAAGTATTCAGAAGCTGCTCCTTGATGGTTTCCCAGTTCGTGAGGCTAGCTTCCTCATTCTCAAACCAGATTCTTGCTGGCATGTTTCACGTTCTCAACTGCACTACAGCCGAGATAACCGGTGACTGTTACTGGGCACGAAGCACTCACCCAGGCATTGCAGTAGAATGACTTGATGCCAGGCTCTACGCAGGTATTCTACGCGGACCAGATGTTGACCAACTCGCCCAGACTGCGGAAAAAAGACCACCTTATGTGAGACTCCACCACTGAATTGCATGAACAATGCAAGCTGTACCGCACATTCTGAGGCACATGGATCAGGTACAGGCACAAAATATGTGGAGTGGCCCTTATCATATGAGCTCTGAAAAGACTTGCAGACCTTTTCACATTCGTTTTTTTTTTCAGTGCAGCCATACTTCCACTTGGATGTACCATCAGCGCTCTGATTGGCGGATTTTATAGTCCTCTACTGCACATTCTCCACAGTCGAACAGGCACGGGCGCTCATTCAAGCTGTAAACAGTGAAAAAGTCTGCAGATCCTTGGTATTCAATAACATAAAGGAAAAAGGCGTTAAAAAAGACATGGTTTATACTTCATTTAGCACAGTACATATGCCTTGCAACGTATGCAATGATCAAATTAGCGACTTTTGCTATTGAAACTCCACCTTAGATAACCAATTCTGGAATAACACTGGCTACTGGCTGCCAACTCTGCTGTCATAGGTGCGAAAGGGAACGGGAAAATTGGTCGTAACCAAAATACGCCGTCTCAAGAGAATGGCAAAAACACACGGTTATCTGCGCCACCAGTATCCCGAACGGACGTTGCTGCTATTTTAGCATCTTCGTTCTTAACGCTAGAGCAGCCATTGTATGCAGTCAGTGGCCGCTTTAACTCCGATTTGTTTTTGTATGAGCACTGATGCTCAAAAGAATTATAATGCCCAACCTACTCAAGCTGTTTCAGTCAAGCTTTGTATTTATTCATTTAGCACACTCCAGTAAGCATGCAAAATTTCACTGCCTTAGGCCGGACAAAATATTTTGCATCCGATCCCCACTTCACCCCAATTCATTCAGGGTGTTCCGAGCTGGTGGTCTGCAGTGATCGGAGGTCTCTCTGCCTGCACTGTCACTGCAGACGAGTACTGTCTTGCACTGACACGTGGCAGCAAAGTGATTTCAGAATGGGCCAGAACAAAAGCATTTGAGAACTTTAAGGATTCACGCCAAATAAATAGCACGATCGATGGAATAGAACATACATTCTCAGTAAGATTCAAGAAGTTTGCTCAGCTTTCCCTTCTGTTTGCTGCACTTAGCAATCACTAACCTGAAAAAATCGCTGTTTCCAAACTGATCGAGATATTGGAGAGTGTATATTTACAATCATGTAATTTTGTTTTTACTATCTCCAAGAGAAAAGGTTTAATAAATTGGAAGAGAGCTTGAATTTCTGCACAACTAACATTTGTTTTCTTTTCTAGAGAAAAAGGAGCTACCAGCTTTAAATCGAGATTTCGTTTGCGTTCACTGTTGTAAAGTGAAGCCATATTTAGGGGGTGGTTGTTTAAATTGTTTAAATACGGCATATCTCATAGCTACGTAGCAGCTAATGGGACATTTATTTCCCAGAGCATTTCTTGACAGGATCACAGTTATGCAAGCTTTGGTTTCGGTCCTTTCTGGCTCGAGTTCGCTCCCAGTCAGTGTTTATTTTTATGTATTTATTTATGTACATAGTTCTGACCATGTTTAGGTCCAAGCAGGATGGGCACTCACATTCAGAAAAATCACATTTCACAGTCACAGTCAGAAAAATCACATTTCAAGTACCAGTTTAGAAAAAGAGAAAAAAAAAACACATGCATTAAGATACAATGCGTGGCTCGCATCAAACGAGTCAGTCAAAAAGAGAGCAAGGCACTCATTCGCTTTCGTCAAACCAGGCAGTCATGCGCATACTGCGCCGTAAGGAAACTAAAGAGTAAGGATGCACTCAAAATATATGCTCACAACTTCAGTGGGACTGCAGTTTGGTTAAGATTATGGAGGAGCACCTAATGGACAGCGGACAGGTTTTTTTCACCGCCATTTTCTCCTCACCCCGCTTGAGTAGTGTGGCAAAGGCTGCAGGATTGCCTGGCCAGAACGAAGTCCTCACGCGATGCAGGTGTGCCAAATGACGCAGCCGGCATCCAGGAGAGCTCCATCAATGACCCGCTGGTGCCTTCCGGGCTGTGCAGTAATGACCAAAAGTCAGGTTTCTTCGTCCCATAGGTGAAGAACATAAAAAACAGCAGATGAAAAGAGGCATGCTCGCAAGTCGCTAGGTGGGAGAACTGCAAAGAAATTCGTGAAAGAATATCTTGAAAAGGTATGCAACAATGAAATTGTGGTAGTTTCAGGAACAGTGTATATAGCATTGGTAGAGTGATATATGAAGCTATATTGTGGTACACACCCAGACACAAACCAGGTTACTTTTTTAACGTGCGAGCCTTAGAGATACACTGTAGTAGAATGGAAAGTTGGGCGAGTTGGTCCACCTTAAATGAACGAGGCTTAGAAGCCTGGTTGTCCAGAAAATCCGGCATTGGCGTAGTGAGCGAAAATTAACGAGCATGTTTATGGCCAGAGAGCAATCTAGGAGGCAGGTGGGCAACCTAGGTCACGTGACCTTGCGGGGTAATCACAACCTACCCACCGGACAGTATGCAAACAGCCCAATGTGGCAGGTGGCAGTTAATGATTAATCACTCGGGAAGATCAACCTGGGCCACAGAAGGCCCCACTGGGTGCACCGGCCATCGCAGGGAGGTGGCGCATCGCTTAAGAGCTGCACGAGTAGGAAGGGGGGGTGGGTATGGGAATTAACTCATTGCGATAACGCGTCATACTCTTAGGCGGTGCTTAAGTGTATCCTCCAATTTTTGGTGAATACAGTTGTGTTGACTTTTTTCCTCTATGTCCTGCGCACACACGGACAAGATGCCCCGAAAAGCTAGAAAAGGCAACAAAATAAACCACAAGTGTCGCAACCCTGGGTGGTTTCCACATAGAAGCCAGGACACTTAGGATCCAGGTTTCTATGTGGAAACCGCCCTGGGTCAGCTGATCTCTGAAGCTACAGCCCATGACCGCCCAATTACACTCAAGTCACGGAGTGTACTACAACGTTTAAGGTTGCCAGAATAACCTGCACAGAGGAAAAAAAAAGTAGCCTATTGGAACCGGATGCAGTCACAGGATAGCGCCGTACGGACCACCGGTGGCGGCGAGGTCTCGCTTTGGCTGTCGGAGTGTTGCTTTCGCACCAAGATTGCCAACGACTACGTTGCTTCCTAATGCGAAATTTGAGCTCGACTCATCAGCTATGTCAGCTTTTCGATAGATTGAGGCTGAACGCCAGCTTTCTCCATCACACTATAAAATGAGTCTCTCCGCGCCTTCAAGAGTGTGGAAATTGTCGATGGGGTTAAGCTGGAAAGGGTTTTAACCACATAGTATAAGCAAATGCATACGGACGCCGTTTGTATATTGATACTGTGTCGATGCTGTGACAATACCGCGGACAGCGACGCCGCTTTATAAATATGCAGTGCGGCAAAGCTAACTCAACGCGCTTTAAGAGGAGTTAAAAGGTATTTCGAGCGACACTGGCGATCAAAAAAATAAAATAAAAACAGAACTCACCCGTTATGTTCATTCGTAGTGCGATTTTGACCCCTAAAACCAAAAATAAAAAATTTGTTTGCTTGTGTTTAGACATCTAATCGTCTTTTGATTCACAACAAACAAACTGGCGATTGAAAGAAACGGGAGCAGAGCGCTGTCTACATGCTCCGGTGTCGTATTTTTTTCATTACGCTTTTATTTACTTGGCAACAAAAATACATTGAGCCATCCATGAAGCATTCGAGGACGACAACGCGATCATGTTAGCTTTCACCAACAAGGTAAAAGTGCACTCACAGATGGCACGTTTCTTTTCATCGCCACTGCACTAATATCCCCCCTGCTGAGACGTTCACGTGCACAGAGTGCATCAGTATCTCTCACAGTTACACAGATAAAAATCTGAAAACCATAAAGAAAGTCACTTTGCATATCTGACACCAATGTATACTTATTCCGATATTTTTCGTAAACGTTCTCATCTGTTAATTTTTTGGTAATGTGCGGGGTTTGATGACCGGAAAGAGCACATAGGCTACAAAGGACTTCATAGTAGAAGGTTCTGGAATAATTTGTACCACCTGCGGTTCTTGAAATTGCACTGACAAGCCAGCAGACACGTGTTTCTGCCTCTAGGCCGCGATTGCCGGTAAGGAAGTTTATGCAGCGGAAAATGCCATATAAATTGTTAATAATTTTGAACTTGATGAGAAAAATAAACGTCTCCGTTTATAAAGAGTATGCCTTCTATCTTGTTATGCTAATCATACTGTGGATGGCAGACACTGTTCTATCGTGGGCCAATACGTTAGCACTTCGACTCTAGAAACAATAATACATCTAAAACTTTATGCCTGCATTGGAAGCCTGCAGTGCAGAAACTTTTGTAGCGTGAGATACCCTGGCCATGGATGAGCAGTTTCATGTGAGCGTGGATGAGCTAAGCTGCGCATGCGCGAGGAGCGAGTCACATCTGCGCAGCTGGTGCACTGGAGCCAACAAGAAGAAGGAGAGGATAATGAGGAACGACAGCCAGGCTACAGCCACGGAGAAGGAAAGCAAAGCCGCTGCTGAGCGGCGCAGAAGAGCGCAACAATTGAATTCGCCGGATCCCGTAGGAAGAACGAACAATCTAAGTCCAAGCGCGCAGCGGAGACACCAGAGGAATGAGAGGAACGCCTCGCAAAGCGGCGTTGCCAGGAGGCTGAGCGGCGTGCCGGGGCCTCTCAGCAGCAGCCTCAAGACGATGCCAATACTCGCCGATCGACGGACTATACGGTGAAACTCAGTGAAAGTGCCAGTATGACTCGTGCCTTTCAGGGCGACTTTGTGAAGATTCTGTTTGGCTATGTGTTCGACATGCGTGAAACGTTGAGTTGGGCGGCGTCTGAGTGGAGCGAAGGCGGAGCCGTGACGAGAGTGCGTATGACGTGCAAGAACTGTCTCGTTAAGCAAGGAGCCTGTCACTACCGCCACTTAGCTTAAAGCATTGCTGAGGTGTCCATTGTTCTAAGAGGGCAGTTATGCGCCTTCCCTCTGGTTCAGGTGTCCACCGAGATGTAGAAAACTCGCTCTCGCCTCATACTACGTATATCCTGGCATAGCAGAGCTAAGCCGCTGCCAATGTTCAATACTGCTTGCACTTTTCTGCCTTCGATGGTCGTGGCACCTCCTTACACAGCGGCGCGTCACGTGACCGTGTTACGTCACGACAGACCGAGAGACGGGGTCGATGGCGGAGGTACAGCCTTACACGCCAGCTGCGCCGCTCCACCACGTGAGCGCGTGACGTCACGACAGACCGAGAGCCGGGGCTCCAGCTCGCGCCATCGATGGTGGAGGTACAGCATAGCACGCCGGCTGCGCCGCTGCCGAGAGAGGGCGCTCGCTAGAGCGGGATAAAACGGGGGGGGGGGGGGGGGGGGGGGGGGGGGGTAGGGCTGCAGCTGCGCTCTTCTCAGTGCGCTATGTCGGATGATGTGTACAATGCGAGGCTGGAACGATCTGCTGCGGCCAAGCGACGGCGCCGCGCCGAAGAAACAGACGAAGAACGGGAGGAATGGCTAGCTAAACAACGTGCGTATGCAGCAGCCTGGCGAGCACGCCGGTCAACATCGCTTGATGCGGGTGCATCTACAATTGCAGGGCCAAGTTTAATAAGCGGTGTTAACGGTAGCGAAACTATGGAGATAGCCAGTTTGGAGACAAGTTTCATGGACGCTCTTAATGCCGAACATACTTCGATGGGTCAAGAATCTGAATAGTATGGAACGACACACTTTCAACATACCAGTTGTATAAACAGAGCTCGAGCTCGTGCCGTCGGCGCAGAGCGGCGGTAGACACGGCGGATGCGGGCTGAAGAAACGAATGAAGTTGCTTTCGCAATTTCCGGGCTTAACCAAGCTGAGCCTCTGCCAATTTTTTTTTCGTGGTATGCAAAACTTGCGCCCAATTTGCACACCGGGGCTTGCGCGCAGACGACGAGAAAATTGTTGCGACGTTCCGAGCGGGACCGTCGACCTAGTGGAGACGCACCAGGCCAGCACTGCATATGCAACCAGAGCGACTAATCTTCCACCAGAAGAGAAAGGGCACCTATGCCCACAGAGTTGTTGGTGGGATGAAACTCTTCGGGTAGCTTAGTGTAAAAGGATCCTTTGCACTTTTACGCGGCCGAGATGCGTGTTATATTATGTGGTTTATGGTTTATGGGGGCTTAACGTCCCAAAGTGACTAAGGCTATGAGGGATGCCGTAGTGGAGGGCTCCGGTTAATTTCTACCACCGGGGGTTCTTTAACATGCACTCATATCACACAGCATGTGGGCCTTGCCATGTTACACTATCTTTTCCTTTCCGATTTTCCGTGCCAATATTAAGTTTCTAGAAAGAGGTCAGAAAGTGGTCCCTGAGCACAGGGGGCGTATTGGGCCCTCCTATTAAGAGATATAAGCAATGCAAAGATCGCACTTTACTTGAATGTTATTTGTAGATCTTTTAAGTAATTATCGAATAAAATCGAATAGAAATAATCTGACATAATTGGTATGCACTATTGGGAGTAAATAACTTACTGGAAGTGAATCTAGTCGTTTATAATCACCTTTATAAATATTAGTAAATAATAATTTAGACTTTGCATTCAACTAAGTTAAGGCAGGCTCGGATAATGAGAAGGCAATGCATTCCTGCGGTGAGCTTGGAAAATGATGTGGCCAACCTCAGCACACAAAACATGCCACAAGCAATGTCACAGCAAGCTGTAGCCACACAACGTGTAATGTACTAAGAAATACACCAAACGCTCACTGCTCTGTTCATATAAAATTCGGAGTGTGTCTGTTCTGCGTAGTGTTTATGCCAATGGAAGAATTAAGTAACTCTGAATAATGTGACGCCTCTCAGCTGACATACGTCACTTATGACCGTGGCTGCTGCGTGCAACAGTACGTCACAAACAGTCACTCATTATAACTCGTATCTCCATAAGGCGGACGTCCGGCGTGACTGGCGTTAGTTTCAGGAATCTCTGCACGCTCCTTAAAATGCAAAATTCGTATGCTCACTTCCGTCCCTTTGCATTCGCGCACGTTGAGGATACGCGGGAGCTAATACTTCCAAAACCAACGTGGCAGTCGTCATCTCTGGCTGCTCTCTTTAGCCCCAGCCTTGCTGCAAGTCTAGACGGGTCCGGCTTCTTCACGTGAACTCACGAGGTAAAGCGTTAAAGCCACACAAGTCTGTGAAGGCTGACAAGGCCGTGGCCCCGGGAGAATGAACCGTTACGTTCTATATTTCTATAAGAGTATCTTACAATTTTCCAGTTTTCGAAATTCCTGCCCGAGAATGTTGGACGTGCAATACCACTGGTATCGCATGGCTTTCTGAGCTCTTACCACATCATTTGCATTGGAGCTCACGCTGAACGTGATAATACATAGATTGGTACAATGAACGTACCTTCGCATTCCTGACGGAGTGCTTGCTGAACATCCTTGGGACGCGCGGTTACCTATTTTGCCATCGTTGCAGCGAACTATATTAGTTGCTCTACCGAGTTGCATGCAACTTTTACGCGGCAGCGCATACAGCTCATTCGGTCGAAAAGCCAACGGTGTCGTAATAGTTGGCACCACGTGTCGCAAAAATCGTATCATGACAACCCTTTGCCGCAGAATATTCCGCATGGTGTCATACGATTCAGCGTTTCGTGAAGCATGCACATACCACTTAAGAAGTTAGCGCCTAGCTTGCGGGAGAGATTCGAACCGGTGACCTATGAAGTGAGGCTATTACTTACTGTGTCATTTCCATTTCTCAAAACATTTTCAATGTGTCAAACAGGCAAGGTGTCGCGCCGAACGGGCGATGGCGTTACGTGGACATCCTGGCAGCGCTGCAAGACGCTGTCACGTTCCACTCTTAAGCTCGACCTCCAAATTTTTACCGATCGGAAAAGCGCAATGTATCGAACATGTCGTGTACTTCGTACTGCTTGCCTTGAAAGCTGTCAGATCGGCGGTTTTAGTGAATTATCACACATGCTCGCGCAGCCGACAAAAGCAGCGATTTATTTTTGTTCTCCGCAGTCTTTGGAAACCGACAAACTCGGGATCACTGATTGTTGCTGGCGCGGCAGCGGGCACATCCTGTCACGGTTGTGCTCCCTGTCACAACAGGAACCCTGTTGTGACCGTAGTTCCGTTAGCCCGTTGTCTATGATTATACGACAAACCGCGCTTATAGAAAATCGGGTAGATTCAGTGTTATCCAGTTGGACAAGCATCTTAAGATGATATGCATGTGAGCTTAGTTAGTGCGGAAGTGAAGTGTCGCTGGAAAGGTCAGCAGAGCTCATTTTTTCATCAAATGAACACTAAGATGTCCAGCAATTTCTGGCAAACATTTTCAAAATTGGAAAGTTTTAAGATACCTTTACAAAAACACTGAAGGTAACAGTCCATTCTTCTGGTAGGTAGCTACATTTCTCTTTCAAAATGTTTACATTGATGCATTAAATATTTAAGGCTCCTTCAGAGAACCAATGGTAAATGCTTTTGAGGATAGCAAAAACGTTAACAGAAAAAAATTCAAACTGCCACCGGGTTATCTCTGAATATATTGATTGTTGTAGTTAAATCTTACGTTATCTGAAAAAATTGCGTTCATAAAAGGTTTCCCGCTCAAAAATGATTTTGTCCAGTATTGTTGGGTACTTAATATACTGCAGCACTGTAAAGATAAAAACACTGCTTTCACCAATATTATGAGGTGTGGCCATGACCACCTAGCTACGCAAGCATACACGAGAGTTTCGAGAGAGGTTTTGGCAGCTCGGACCCCCGAAGCCTGGCTTCTATCAGTATTCATTTGCAAACTATGGTGCCGCAGCCTTCTTCGACCTTTTGAGACCAGTGATGCGGCAATTTCGATCAAATTTTCTCACGTATAAATGCACGCATTCATGACAAACAACAAAGCCGGAAGGAGACGATCAGAGTCTCTTCATAACTGCTCACATAATTCAAAACTACCGTCTACGTCTCATTTGGAAGGCTGTTTCACTTCGCGGGAATCTTCCCTCTGGTTACCACTCATAACAATATGCACCAGGGAGCAGACCTCACAGAGGAGTCCTCGACATCTCACTTACTTGCAATGGCGCAACCATCGTTCCATAGTGCTGCGATAACGTAATTTTCAGCCGAAAGCCTTCCTTTGCCCAAAAGTGGCGTTCGTCCGATAAGACAGGTGCATAGCCACTCCAACACTAGCCACACAACAATCCATATATTGGCTAAACTGGCTCATGAGTGGTGTCCGCAAAAACAAAATAAAACGAAACAATTAAAACAAAGAAACTAAAAAAACGAGCAACACAAGAAATAGAAGGAGAAAAAGAAGAGAGGTAAAGGCTTTCGCATTTTTGCTCTTAAGCAGACTGAAGTGCAATCCTGTAATTTTTTTGCTCCTTGAAGTACGAATTACACCCAAAGCAAGGAGGAGAGCTCCTCTCTGCTATGTTGGTCTAGAGAGGCAATGGCTCACCACTCGCTTTCCTCGATGACGGCTGGTGTGTACTCGTCACTCTGCGTGGACATGTTGGTCTATCTCCGTTGGCTTGAGCGACGCTGCGAAGCTCAGTTGGCGCTGTCGTCTGTGTTGGCCGACACCAGGTGGCGGGGTATGTCTAGGTGTTTTTGGTGCCTCCGTTTCCATGACAACGAAAAAGCCGCGCCCATCGCCTATGCTGCAACAGTGACTGATATCCAGAGAAGCGTATTGCTTTTGAAAAGTGCCTCTGTATTGCTTTATGTCGTTGTCACAAACATGCGATGCCATGCAACCTTATGTGCAATAACCAACGTCTATCAAGAACTATTACTATTAAAAAGTAGCATATCGTTATTTTATTTCCACTTCCACTAACAATACGTGGTGAAGTGCAGTCTTAAGTCTCTTTATTACGAAGACGAATTTTCACAAAGTGGCAACTGAACTACAAAGCGTGCAGCCTATTTTAAGGCGGAAGGCTTTAATGCGTCATCGTTGTAAGCAGGAGCTGTCGACAGAAATGTCACGCTTTTCATTTGGTCGAAACGGTCGTGACGTCACAGTGCGTGAATTTCAAAGGGGGCCAATTGTACTTTGGCTAGTAACCGTGCAACCAATTAAAGGGATCGTATAGTGATGCTCCAAGTAAGTGGGACTGAGTTTAGTTAATTGCTTACTTAACCAATTAGTCCAATTAACCTTTCTAATCAGAACAGATAAATAAATAAAACCGACAAATAAATTGGCCGAGCTTGGGAATCGAACCCCGGACTCCGGAGTGCGAGTCGAGCACGCTACCACTCCGCCATGCCAGCTCGATGGTTTGGAATGAACAAAGGTGCGTCTAGTGAATACGGTGTCTTCGTTCACTCCCATCTTCCTCCTTCCCGTTACGGCGAGGTTTAGGTGTCCACCGAGGTATGAGAGACAGGTACATTTCCTTACCTCAAAAACCAATTTACCAACGAGTATTTGTCCGCGTTTCAGATTGGTCCAAATTGTCGTGACGTCACCGCGCGCGAATTTGGACGGGTGTCCACCGAAATATGTGAGACAGTTACTGCGCAACTTCTTTTCCTCAAATACAATTTTCAACTAGTGTCTACTGAGATATGTGAGACAGTTAATGCGTAATTTCCTTTCCTCAAATACAATTTTCATTTTCTCCATTACGGCCCCTCTTCTTTCACTCACACTTCCTCCCTTCCTGTACGGTGCGGCTCAGGTGTCTACCGAGATGACACAGAATTACAGCCCCATTTCCTTTCCTCAAAAAGCGTTGCGTTCAAAGGGAAACGCATCGCGCCGAACGGGTGGTGGCGTTCCTTGGACTCCGTGGAAGCGCTACAACGCGCTGTCGGGTTCCACTCCTAAAGGCGAAGCTTAAGCGTCATTAATTGGCAGTTAATTAATGCACCAACAAAATGTGCAGTGAACAAGCGCGTAGCAGAATGCAGCTCTCAGGCTTTCGCCTTTCACAACTTTAGCCGCTAAAGTTCCTCGTAATTTTTAAGCATACCGGACAATTTTACGTGTGGCACAACCAAGCACAGCACAGCAGCTAAATCGCGTAAAGAACGCGGTGTGCCTCATCGAGTCTTATATGCAAACATACAGGCTATGCTCAATCATGCAGCCTTTAATCTAGGCGTGAGCTTGACGCATGATAGCCTCAGATGCTTATGCGCCACTGAAAGCAACACAACGCCAGAGCCAACACAACGCCAATGTAGCCAAGATGTGATTCCGGCCGTGTTTAAGAGGACTAAATTATGCGAGAATGTGTTGCCTTAATTACGACCATTCTGAAGTGACGCAAACAAGACCACGGCTTGAAATTGCCTCTTACGAGAATTGTCTTCTGTGAAATAAGTGACCTGCCAGATACGCTGGCTTGATATGACCTGGGCAGCGTACAGAATGGCAGAATTAAGATCCATCCTACCGATTGAGGTTTATCCGCTGGCTTCAAAATCCTGGCCTCCAACTGCTGACTTAGTAGGCAGGTATCAGTTTATGGTTTATGGGGCTTAACACCCCAAAGTAACTCAGGCTATGAGAGATGCTGTAATGAAGGGCTCCCTAAATTTCGACCACCTGGGGTTCTTTAACGTGCACTATCATTGCAGAGTGCACACGCCTCTAGATTGTCGCCTTCATCGAAATTTTCCAGTACTCTGGTAATCGCAGCGTTATCACTGTACACAGCATGCTAAAATTGTGTAATGACGCGGTGATTTTTTAACTGCTTCATATTTTCAGGCAAGCACAAATTTGGCAGTGGGTGAGAGCACAAACGCAGGTAATGACATCGTAGTCGAAATGAAGCGGAAGAAATGGACTTGGGCAGGGCACATAAGGCGACGGCAAGATAACCGCTTGTCCTTATGGGTAGCAGAGTGGATTCCAAGAGAAAGCAAGCGTAGCAGGGTGCGGCAGAAAGTTAGGTGGGCGAATGAGATTTAAAAAGTTTGCGGGGATACGCTGGCCGCAAATAGCAAAGGACAGGGTTAATTGGAGAGACATGGGAGATGCCTTTGCCCTGCAGTGGGGGTAGTAATGCTGGTGATGACGATGATGAATTTGGGATGTGCAAGCCATAAAATACGCCTCGCCTCATTAAAAAAAAAGAATAAGCTTCCCATTTGCGAGTTTACTGCGCTCTACACGGCCGCATTGTTGTATACGATACCCAATTTTGCAAGCTTGAGAAAAGACACAGGAAGACAAAACTTAGTAGGACAAGTAGTGCACGAGTTAAATATGTGAAAGTGCTTCAAAAGTTTGTGTGCAAAAAGATTTGGTGGTTTTGGGGCGTTTTGGGATCATATCCAGCAGTGTTTAAATGTGACATAATTCCTATGATTGTACCCTCACAATTGTTTGCTTCTTGTTTTCTGCCTTTAGTCAGTGTTGTACAAGTCGATGTTGACTGCCGCTGAGCAGCTACGTTGTTCCCTGAAGAAACCTAGTCGGGAGTAGCGCTTATCATTTAAAATTGGCTATACCCTACAAACTAGCCCGACACAGCTTTGGTAATAAGGGAGTAATTACTCATTGGCATCCACCCGAGCGCAGTCATACGGCTGCAAAGGAAAGCTATACAGCTTTCTCAGAAACTTCAAAGAAAAATTCGTCCTGGTCCGGGGATCGAAGCCAGGACCACCGCTTCACCGCAGCAGTCGCTCTACCAATTGAGCTAGCCAGGACGGCAAGCTTATGGTAGGGCGAGAGCGAATTGATCAATAACTCGAAGTGGGAACTGTGTTGGTCAAATGTTTTAGGGGAATCCCCCAAGGTGGAGTAGATTTGTAATAAGGGAGTAATTACTCATTGGCATCCACCCGAGCGCAGCCATACGGCTGCAAAGTTATTGAGTTATTGATCAATTCGCTCTCGCCCTACCATAAGCTTGCCGTCCTGGTTAGCTTTAGCAGAATAAAGAAATACGCGGTTTTGGCTTCCACATGTGTGAAGTTCGTGTGCTTGCTTACGCGGATGACGTTGCCTTTTTTGCATCGGACAGGGAAAGCATTACGGCTGTACTGAAAACAACACATGATTTTTGTGCCCAGAGTGGGAGCATGTTAAGCATAGATAAGTGCATTGGTTTGTGGCATGGCGCATGGGACATGACTCCAGATGTATTTGAAAATGTTCAGTGGTCCACTGCACCGAGCACATATCTTGGGGTTCCTCTTGATTGCTGTCGTGAAAGCGATTCGGTCTGGAGCAAGAAGGCCGGTGAAATGAGAGAGATGACGTCTAAATGGCGTGGGCGCGACCTTTCAGTGTTCGCGCATGCCACGGTATGCATTGTTTTTCTAGCAGCAAAGATAATGTACATCTTGCAGGTGTTGTACTGTACACGGGTGAATATACAGAAGTTCCATCGCATCTTTGCGACATTTATATGGCAGTCCAGTTGGGAGAGAACCTCCCGAACGAACCTTTTTCGGCGAGTCGCCGAGGGCGGTCTGTCCCTCTCTCACTTGTTTTTAAGCCAAGTGGTCATGCGCTTCATGTTTCTCCGCGAAAGAAGAAACCCTTTCCTCCAGTGTTTTGTTCAGTTTATGTTGCCAAATGCACTCCCAGACTTTGTAATCTCCTCTGCCGGAGGTGGTCGCTACAGTGTGTCCCGTTACCTCCGTGAGGTTTACGCATCTTATCGATTCCTTGTCACCCGTTTTTCCAGAGAATATATGGCAACTGTGAAGAAAAGGCAACTTAAGAAAGACTTATTACACGTCCTTTTTCCCGCTCCCTTGTATCGGTCGGCCTTTGGGGCCTCACCGGGACAAAATGTGTTAAAGAGGGTAAGAAGAATGTGGGTAACGCCTTCAGCAAAAACTTTCTTCTTTCAGCTGCACACAGGTACCTTCCTTGTTAAAAGCTGGTTACATGAAAGACACATATACATCCCGTGGGCACCCATTGCCTTCTGTGTAGGAAGGAGGAAACAATTGACCATGTTTTTGTCGACTGTAATAATGCAATCTTCTTTTGGGACGTGTTGCAGCGAACCATAAAGAAAGATTTGCCGCTCACTCCGCACGGCATTAGGTTTCTGCCTGTCGAAGATGACGGAGCTCCATATGACACCATTTTTCTGCTTGGCTTGCATGCAGTGTGGCGTAGTGCCATGGCATATCGCCATTGCGATCCTGGAGCCAGATCTGTGTACCAATATTTTGTTGAGAGTGTCCTGAAAATTTAGGATGTGTTAAAAGACCGAGGTTATGACGAAGAAATTCTATCCCTTTTCCAGAATCTATCCCAACTGAAGAAGTTGGAATGGTCGCTGGAAGCGAGGAGTGCTGTGGCCATGTAAATAGCCATGTAAATAGTGCCACGTATCATTGCAGTGTGTGTTCGTTCACGCTCAAGGCAGCAGGAAAGGGTCGCTATCACTTTTGTTCGTGGCGCGAGAAGCGACCAGACTAATCTCGATTGTTCGCAGCCATGAAAGGCTGCATCTAGGTTTTTCCTGATTACCGTAGATGATCTTGACCTGTTATCTGGAAGTTTCCTTGCCGGCTTTAAATTGAGCGATGCCGCGAGCGGCGGACATTCGCAGTTCGACGACCGACGAGCACGTTTGTTGCTTACGCCGCCGCCGAGTGACTCAGTTCTTTTGTGGGCGCAAGTCAGCCCAAATAAAGAGCTTCGTTTACAAGTCTTTTGGTGTCTCCCTGACCGCTGGACTGCCGTCAATACAACGTGACATCTGGTGGAGGTGCTGGGTAGCCTCCCATGTTCCGGACACCGCCTACAAGTCGTGACGCCAGCCCTTTGAGTCATCTACCGCAGGACCTGAGTCCAGTCCACCGCGCAAGCCGACGCCTGCAAGGGGACGAACCTGAGTTCGGGATTCTGCCGGACCCTACCCGGAAGCGAAAGCCAGCAGCAACTACCATGAGCTTGCCCCAGACGATGACTCCAATCATTCTCCACCAGCCCCGGGTGCCACCAACCTTCGACGCTTCGCCTGGCGCCGACCCCGAAGAATGGCTGGAGCAGTTCGACCGTGTGGCTATCTTCAACAACTGGGACGATGCCACGAAACTTAGGTACGTGTTCTTCGCCTTGGAGGGAGCAGCAAAAGTCTGGTTTGAGAATGAGGAAGCTAACCTCACGAACTGGGAAACCTTCAGGGAGCAGCTTCTAAAGACCTTCACGAACGTCGTGCGAAAGGAGAGAGCCCAGCAGCTGCTAGTCTCGCATACAACACCCAAACGAGACCGTTGCTGTGTACACTGAGGAAATGAAGCGTCTCTTCCGGCCTACCGACGCAAACATGAAGGAAGAAGAAAAAGTAAAGCTGCTCATGCGGGGAGTTAAAGAGCAGCTCTTTGCCGGCCTCGTCCGCAACCCACCGAAAACTGTCGCGGAATTTGTAGAAGAGGCATCCACGATGGAAAAAACTCTTGATGCCCGAGCCCGCCAGTATGACCGCCAGCAGCGCGTTTTCTCAGCAAGCTGCCTAGACACCGCTAACAGCAATGACCTGCGGGAGGTTATACGTCAAGTTGTGCGAGAGGAGCTCCGACGATTGCTGCCAACGGGAACGCAGCCGCAACCTTCATCGCTCACTGACGTCATCCGGGACGAGGTTCAACAGGCCTTGGGTGTGACGCCGACACCCATGCAGCCTATGCAGCCCCCAGCCATGACTTACGCCGCAGCTGTGCGCCGTCCTGCACCTCGACGACGGGACCCAAGCCCCTATCACCCTCAGCCAGCTGCGTTCGACCGCCGCCCACTCGCCCCAACCCGCCCGTCCTACGAGCGACGCGCGCAGCCGAGGAAATGCGACGAGTGGAGAACTCCCGACCAGCGCCGCCCACTATGCTTCCACTGTGGCGAAGCCGGTCACGTCCTCCGGCACTGCCCATACAGAAGACTGGGCATCCGAGGGTTCTCTTACGACGCTCCACGACCCCGACCCGGCCAGAGACCAGCTGACATCGAGGAGTTTTTACGTCGGGAAGAATACTCATCGCCGAGCCGCCTATCACGTTCCCCGTCGCCATCGTCCCCGCGCTTTGTATCTCCTAGCCGAGGTTACGCCATGCGTGGCCGCTCCCCCAGCCCCCGAAGGTTAAACTAAATAAAGCAGCCTCTGGAGGTGAGGTTGCTTCTAAGCGCAATGATAAAGATCCTCCATCGACGAGTACTCAAGACCATGCCTCAACTACGACGACAACACCGACGACAACACCGACGACGACAACACCGACGACGACAACACCGACGACGACAACACCGACGACGACAACACCGACGACGACAGCTCCGACGACGACGACACCGACGACGACGACGCGGCCAGATTTGAAGCTTTTACCGTTGCCCAGTGAAGTAACGTCGCAGTACGCCCACCGTAGCCTCACAACTCGACGAAGCCGAGATCGTACACCGAAGACAACGTGCAATGCGAAAACGCGAACAAGTGACCTTAAAGTTATGATCGACGATCACGCGGTTACTGCCTTGGTGGACACCGGAGCTGACTACTCCGTCATGAGTGGGCCACTCGCTGTCCCACTCAGGAAGGTAACAACAACTTGGGATGGCCCGCTGATCCGCACCGCAGGTGGTAACCTGATTACGCCGTCAGGACGCTGCACCGCGAGAGTTACTGTAAATGGGAGAACCTACGCGACAACCTTCCTGATCCTACAGCAATGCTCGCGAGACGTGATTTTAGGAATAGACTTCCTGAATGAACATCGGGCGATCATCGACCTTCGATCCAAGTCGATCAAGCTTTCCACGGACAAAGCCATATCTGCAGCGACGACAGCGACTCATCGCGTTGCCTTAAACGTCCTTGACGAAGTACTGAGCGTGCCGCCCCGATCAAGTGTCTTCGCCTGCATAGGTACTGGAGACGTCGAAACTGCCGAAGGCGTCGTTGAGGGGCACACAGTTACTCCTTGATCGAGGACTGGGCGTCGCAAGGGGAGTCGCCCAAATCCGAAATGGCCAAGCCCAGGTGCTGCTAACCAACTTCACCGAAGAATACCGGCATCTAAACAAAGGTACGACGATCGCTTTCCTCGACGAGCTGGCAGACATCAGAGACATATTTGCCCTACCCGACCAACCCGTAGAACCATCTAACCAAGGCCATCAACCAACGTTTGATATCAACCCGGCATTACCACGGAGCAGACAAGAACAAATACGCAGTCTTCTTCAAAAGTACAGCGATTGCTTCTCATCAGCATCGAATGTGCGAAGAACCCGGCTTGCCAAGCACCGCATTGTCACAGACGAACACGCCCGACCACTGCGACAGAGCCCCTACCGCGTATCGCCGCTAGAACGCCAAGCTATTCGCAAGCAAGTTGAGGAAATGCTACGTGACGACGTCATCCAGCCATCAAGGAGCCCCTGGGCAGCACCAGTTGTCCTAGTGAAAAAGAAAGACGGCACCCTTCGCTTCTGCGTCGATTACCGCCGCCTGAACAGCATTACGAAGAAGGATGTCTACCCCCTCCCCCGCATCGACGACACACTGGATCGGCTATGCAACTCTAAGTGCTTCTCATCGATGGACCTGAAGAGCGGCTACTGGCAAATTGAAGTCGACGAAAGAGATCGCGAGAAGACTGCGTTCATCACGCCAGACGGACTCTTCGAGTTCAAGGTGATGCCATTCGGCCTCTGCTCTGCACCAGCGACGTTCCAGCGAGTAATGGATACGGTGCTCGCAGGCTTGAAGTGGCAGATTTGCCTCGTCTACTTAGATGACGCTGTTGTCTTCTCCTCAAACTTTGAAGACCACCTCAGAAGGCTTCGCATAGTGCTGGAAACGATCAAGTCTTCAGGCCTGACACTGAAACCAGAGAAGTGCCACTTCGCCTACGAGGAGCTGCTGTTCCTTGGTCACGTCGTAAGCAAGGATGGAGTTCGCCCAGACCCCCAGAAGACGGCTGCGATCGCAGAGTTTCCACAGCCTAATGACAAGAAAGCTATACGCAGATTCCTTGGATTGTGCGCTTATTACCGGCGATTCGTCAAGAACTTTTCGCGCATCGCTGAACCTTTGAACCAACTTACCAAGGCTGACGTGCCTTTTAAATGGGAAAGGCCGCAAGAGGAAGCTTTCAACGAGCCGAAGCGCCGCTTACAGTCCCCTCCTGTGCTCGGGCACTTTGATGAAAACGCCGAAACCGAAGTTCATACCGATGCAAGCAGTGTGGGTTTAGGAGCGGTCCTCGTTCAGAAAAATGGCAGAGAGGAGAAAGTTATCGCGTACGCTAGCCGTTCACTGTCGAGAGCCGAAGCCAACTATTCGACGACAGAGAAAGAATGCCTCGCCATTATTTGGGCAACGTCGAAATTTCGCCCCTACCTATACGGACGACCATTCAAGATTGTGAGCGATCACCATGCTCTCTGCTGGCTGGCCAATTTGAAAGATCCCTCCGGCCGCCTTGCTCGTTGGAGCCTGCGTCTTCAAGAATTCGACATAACTGTAGTCTACAAATCTGGCCGCAAACATTCCGATGCAGACTGCCTATCGCGAGCCCCCGTAGACGCAGCACCGGAAGAAGAAGACGACGATGCTTTCCTAGGACCGGTAAGCGCCAGCAGTTTCGCGCAGCAGCAGCGCTCGGATCCTGAGTTGCAAAGCCTAGTTGATTATTTGAAAGGCAAGACTGCATCGCCTCCCCGGGGGTTCAAGCGCCAGCTGTCGTCCTTCGTCCTTCACAATAATGTCCTCCTGAAGAAGAACTTCGCGCCCAACAGGACAGTACATCTTCTTGTCGTGCCCAAGAATCTTAGGCAAGAAATTATGCATGCATGTCATGATGAGCCGACTGCAGGGCATCTAGGGATTGCTCGCACGTTGCACCGCATCCAGGAGAAGTACTATTGGCCACGGCTAGCTACCGACGTTTCCCATTACGTGAAAACGTGCCGTGAGTGTCAGCGACGCAAAACGCCTCCGACTAGACCAGCCGGACTCCTGAACCCCATACCACCTGCAACTAAGCCCTTTCAGCAAATAGGAATGGACTTCCTCGGCCCCTTTCCGACTTCATCATCAGGTAACAAGTGGATCATCGTGGCCACCGACTACATGACCCGATACGCCGAAGCAAAAGCGTTGCCAAATGGTACCGCAACAGAAGTCGCAAAATTTTTTGTCGAGCAAATTCTCCTGCGACACGGCGCCCCCGAAGTGCTCATCACAGGCAGAGGGACGGCATTTACAGCGGAGCTGACGCAAGCCATTTTAAACTACAGCCAGACAAGCCATCGGAGGACAACTGCCTATCATCCACAAACCAACGGACTCACAGAGCGTCTGAACAAGACCATCGCAGACATGCTCTCCATGTACATCGACGCCGAACACAAGACGTGGGACTCCATTCTGTCCTACGTGATCTTCGCGTACAATACTGCCGCCCAGGAGACAACCAGGTTTACCCCATTCCAGCTGGTATACGGCAGGAAGCCCACGACAATACTCGACGCAATGCTCCCGCACGTTTCTGACGAAGACAACCTCGACGTCACCGCCTACCTTCATCGCGCCGAGGAGGCCCGAAGACTTGCGCGGCTTCGCATTCAAAACCAGCAGCACACCGACGCCCGACGCTACAATCTGCGCCGACGAGACACGCATTACAAGCCAGGTGATCGTGTTTGGATATGGACGCCAGCTCGCCGCCGTGGATTGAGTAAAAGTTGCTGCGACGCTACTTTGGCCCGTACAAGGTTCTCCGTCGCATCGGTGACCTCGACTACGAAGTCATCCCCGACGGCACGACAGCATCTCAGCGACGCCGCACACGCCCGGAAGTCGTACATGTCGTACGCCTGAAGCCATATTATGAACGCTAAAGGACTGGAAGTTTTCATTGTTCGTGTTCATTTTCATTTTAAAGCATCGAGACGATGCTTCTTTGGAAGGGGGGTAATGCCACGTATCATTGCAGTGTGTGTTCGTTCACGCTCAAGGCAGCAGGAAAGGGTCGCTATCACTTTTGTTCGTGGCGCGAGAAGCGACCAGACTAATCTCGATTGTTCGCAGCCATGAAAGGCTGCATCTAGGTTTTTCCAGATTACCGTAGATGATCTTGACCTGTTATCTGGAAGTTTCCTTGCCGGCTTTAAATTGAGCGATGCCGCGAGCGGCGGACATTCGTAGTTCGACGACCGACGAGCACGTTTGTTGCTTACGCCGCCGCCGAGTGACTCAGTTCTTTTGTGGGCGCAAGTCAGCCCAAATAAAGAGCTTCGTTTACAAGTCTTTTGGTGTCTCCCTGACCGCTGGACTGCCGTCACTACAAGGTGACAATAGTCACATATGTTCTAATGCACTGTATTCCCACGCCTTTGAAGGCAATAAAGAAAAAAAAAAGTCCTGGTTAGCTCAGTTGGTAGAGCGACTGCTCCGGTGAAGCGGTGCTCCTGGATTCGATCCCCGGACCAGGACGAATTTTTCTTTAACTACGAAGTTTCTGAGGAAGCTGTATAGCTTTTCTTTGGAGCCGTATGGCTGCGCTCGGGTGGATGCCAATGAGTAATTACTCCCTTATTACAAATCTACTCCACCTTGGGGGATTCCCCTAAAACATTTGATCAACACAGCTTTGGTAGTTACATATAGATTAATACACAATATTTTTTTTTTGCCGCCATGGTGGCTCAGTGGTTATGGCGCTCGGCTGCTGAACCAAAAGACACGTGTTTTATCTCGGCCGCGGCAGTCGAATTTCAATGGAGGTGAAATTCTAGAGGAAATTCAGCGTCAGTGCCCTGTGAAGAACCCCAGTTGGTCGAAATTTCCGGAGCCCTTCACTATGGCGTCCCTCATAGCCCGAACTAATGAACTGATTTGTAGCTGCCCAAGTGTTCTACCGCGTCACGCTTGTGGCGAAATTGCAAATAAAATTCGCAAGCTCCTTTCTCTGCTCTTTTTTTTCTAATTCCAAGCACACCTGTGTGTGCAGCAATTGCAGTGCACTGTCACACAATCACGTTAAGGGAATGTCTTCGTCAGCCGCTCAGGCGCGTGGTGACGATCGACGAGCTAAGGTTTTACGCTATGTGTGAATTGCTATCCGTGTTTGACATTAGCATTTCCTGCGAAATAGCTCTACTACTTCACAGCAGCATACGAACCATAATCACCCAAAATTTTCAGGTCAAGGAGTTGAAATGCGAAGATGGCAGTGGTGCTGTATCGCGCATAAAATGCGCGGACCCCCTAAAGTCAAAATTTTTTACTCGGAATGGAGATTTGTATCAATTATATGATGCTAAAAAAGAAATACAGGTGTCGCCACGGCCAGCCACTTTCGCAAGGGAACTCAATTGCTTCAGGAGAGGTTTTGGCAGCTCGGATCTCTGAGGCTAGGTTACATGAGTTCCTACTAGGGAGTGGGGACCACGCAGCTTCTTTCGCTCTTTAGTAATGAAAAAAGTTTGATCCAGTTTTTTTGGAAATGCATGTCTTCTCGCTGGACAAACATCAACAAAGCAAGAAAGATACGGGATCAGTGTCTCTTCAAAACTGCTCACAGAATATCTAACTACAATCTGCATTCCACTTGGACGACTTATCGGGAATCTTCCCCTCTGGCTACCACTGATAGGACTATGCGCCAGGGAGCAGGCTTCAAAGAATAGTCCTCGACATCTCCTTACTTAGGTGCAACGGTGCGACCATCGCTGCACGGTTGTGCAATAATAAGTTATTTTGCTCCCGGAAGTACTGTTCCGTTCTTGACGAAGCAACAAGGAGAGCTCGTCGGCTCTCAGCTACGTTTGTCTAGAGAGGCGCGTGCTCACCATTCGCTTTCATTTGGTGCAGCAAATGTTGAGCTGTCATCTCGGAAATGTTATTAGAGCGTCGTCGTCCTGAGCGACACCAATGCGCTTCGAACTCTATTAGTGTTCACACATTTCCTGGCAAAGTACCAGGTATCGGGGTACGCTTGGGATACTTTAGCCTCCGAAGGCTGTTTTCATGACAATGAAAAAGTTGTGCCCATCGCCTGGGCTGCAAGAGTGCCTGATACGCTAGGAAACCTTAAAAGTGCCTGTGTATTACTTTATGTGGTTGTCAAAAGTATGCGATACCATGCAACCTCATGTTTGGTGCTTTTTTCAATCGAAAGCTATTACCATTCAAAGTATAGTTTATGGGGGTTTAATGTACGAAAGTGACTTACTTTATGCGGTATACTATAGTGGAAGGCTCCGTAAATTTCGATCACTTGGGGCTCTTTAATGTGAGCTGCATAACGTTTCTTGATATGCACTTGTACTAACATTATGATGAAGCGGAGTCTTAAGCCTGCTTATTATACAGGCGAACTTCTACAACGTGGCATCTGAACAACAAAGCGTGCAGACTATTTTGTATGGTTGGCAGCTGCAGCGGCGGAGCTGACAAGCAGCGCGAAATTAGAGCGTCAACGAATTTTGGCATGGGCATATTTTTTTCCTGCTCTGCCCAGCCTTCGCATATGATCACCTATGAATAAAGCCAGTTTCATGTTGGTGGAGTTTGCGGAATTTCATCTTGGAGCAGCACACGAGTACCTTCGCTACCACCACGGCATCCAAGGTCAACCAGTCCACCAGCTCTTCGCTGGCATCCGCTGTCTGCCGTAAAAGGACACCGGACCTTTTTACGTGCAGCACACCACAGGGAGAGGTAACGAAAAGGACACACCTCACCGCATTTGACACATAAATTATGCATTGGGCTTAATTAAGCCACCTTTGTCCTAGACTTGGTGTGATTCAGGCCTTGTCAAAGAGGCCTAAATGACACTTGAATGTGGCGCCTTAAATAACATCAGTCTCAGACGGCGCAAACGAGACCTTGCTTTTCACTGATGGACACGAACAGGTTCTGCATTCTGCCCAAAACACAAAGTTCGCATGCTTGCAGAATACCGCTCAAGTGAAGAAAGGTCCATTGAAATATTTAGGTTTATGGTATATGGGGGCTTAACACCCCAAGGCGACTCGGACTGAGGGACTCCTTAGTGAAGGGCTCCGGAAATTTCGATCACCTTGGGTTCTTCAACATGCACTAACATCGCACACTATATTTGCGGAAGGACAATCAGAATGAAAATACCATTATTTGAGTACAAAAAAAAATACTGCTGATGATTTATTACCCTGCGGAGTATATCAAAACTTCACTGTGTTTTTCAAGGTTATACGAGGGGGTACCCAAAAGAAACCGGACTAATTTTTTGAATCGGCACAGCTTCTGTGGTACCGCGTTTTGCCGCTAGGAGCGCATAGAACGAACATTTCAGAGTCAGTAAGCCGAGTGCCGTCGCTGAAGGAGGTCAGACTACTTTAGGCAGAGTTTTAGAGTGACGACTGTTTTGTGTGAGTGTCGTTTTTGCAATGGCTGATTTTCGTGAACAGCGTGCGCCGGTGAAATTCTGATTTTTTCTCGGAAAAAGTGGAACAGAAACTCTTGAAATATTCAGAAAGATGTTCAAGGACGATGCTATGGGGACAACTCAAGTGTTCCTGAATTAAATACTGAATCAAAGCAACAGTCATGCCAATGGAAAACTTCAAATTCACCTCGCCTCAAGAAAGTTCGTCAGGTGAAACCAAACCTCAAAACAATGCTGATTTGTTTTTTTGGCTTGAGAGGAGTCGTCCATTCAGAATTTGTTCCGCAGGGTGAGACAGTTAACCAGGCTTTCTGTTTGGATGTTTTGAAAAGATTGGGCAACAGTGTTTGGTGGAAGCGGCCTGATTTGTGGCAGACGGGTGACTGGTTTTTCCACCATGGCAATGCCCCTGCTCACACAGCCCTGTCTCTACGACAAATTCGGACCAAAAATGGCATGACCTCTGTTCCTCAACCTTCAAACTCACCCGACCTTGCCACGTGCTACTTTCTTTGTTTTGTAGAATGAAAAGACAGGTGAATGTAAAGCGTTTCGCTGATGTTGCTGAGGTGCAGAAAAAAACGACGGAGGGACTGTCAAGCATCCCAAAAGATGAATTTAAACAATGTTTTGAAAAATGGAATGAAATATTCGACAAACGTATCATTGTAAGTGGAGAGTACTTTGAAGGATATTGAAGGTCTGTGCTGAAAATGTGAACAAATAAGTTCAAACAAAAATAAGTCCGGTTTCTTTTGGGTACCCCCTCGTATTCAAGCCCTTGGACCACTGCCATAATACGATTTGTTTAGCGCTCGTCTATTTCCACTGATGACGAGGAAACGCGTCGGCCAGTCACATCCCCAACTTGTGTGTCAGTCGGCTCACCCATTCCTGCTGTAAGTATGCCTTCAGTCTGGCTGAAGTGGACTGCCTCACACACACGTGAGGAATCCACTCAATGCTTTCCACTGCAGGGTGCAGTGGCTCTTCCATCCTTGCCGGCACCGCTGGCGCTGTTGGTTCTGTACAGAAAGACAAAAGCAAAAGTTCGTCCCTGTAGCCCAAATATAAAAGCTCTTCGTGCCGCAGTGAGCCCAATCTTTTATGATGTATGCATAATGACACGCATGGCGCGTTTTCCGAACCTGTATATATGCATTGCATGTAGGAGGCACCTCTGAAGCCCGAGAACCATATTTTTTGGTGTCCTGCCCAGAGAGTAGGTAACTCGAAAGCGTTGAGATGTTTTCCAGGGGAAAGAAAGAATGCATGTTCTTTTGCGGTGTAGACGGACAAAGCATTGTAGAGTACATTATGCAGTATAAGTCAACTGGCATTGAATAAATGGTATGCTACAGTTTATCGCAATGCTAGTCCAGAAGCAGCGGTGGCTCTACTCAGCTGCTGTCCCGAGAGACACGGGTTAAATTCCGGCCGCGGCGGTCGAATTTCATTGGAGGCGAATTCTAGAAGTCAGTGTACTGTGCGATGTCAGTGCACGTTAAAGAACCCCAGGTGGTAAAAGTTTCCGGAGCCCTTCACTACGGCGTCTCTCATAGCCTAAGTCGCCTTGGGATGTTAAACCCCACAAAACCAAGCAATGCTAGTCCGACACTTTCTCGTAGGGAAGATCTGCAAGGCCATCTATTTTCTCAAGTGACATGAACTCCGATGATGGCCACATGTGTCGTCGTACTCCTAAACAAGCATACGACAAAAGGCTGTCCAGACGCAGTGCTGACCCTTAGGTTTAACACCATTTCGCAACCCTGCCTGACAGCAACCTTCTGAACCTGTCAGGGACCAAAACAGTAGCCGGTCGTCACATGGAGCCTCAATGTTTCAGGATGACTACTGTCAACTTAAGCAGCGTGAAAGGCTATCCTTTAGAGTAGGTACTCGCAAGCAAGCCCACAATAGTCGACTGCCGTCCCGTCTTTCTCTACGCGAAGCTCGTGCGTGTCACTACAAGAAGGTGTGCGTGTTGCAGTGTTGTGCAGTATTACAAGGCTGCCTTGGGTCATTACTCTGGCGTGTTGGAATGAATGCGCCCTTGTAGGAATTAAGGTGTGCCCTTGTAGCAAGGTACCATGTATCACTGTTGATATTCGAAGGCCCCTCTCGTCACATTCCTAGTCGAGGAGTAGCAGCAACCTTATCTACGAATTGAGCTAAAGTGGTTCAAGCTGAGCGGTCCGGCGCTCATTTCCCTAGACCAATTATTTCACAGCAAAAATAGCAGCGAACTCGCATATATATTTTAGACCATGATGCTGAAATCGTGCTGGCCAGTAAGTACGCAAGCAATTTTGCAGATACTCTATCAAATAAGTGCTGAAGACTGATGCTATTCGTCCACATGATTTCGATTTTAGACAGTTTTCTATGAACGCTTAGCATACCGTTAAATTCGATGCTGTAAATGTTTACTGCATGATGGGTTTCAAAGCGCGACAAGACGGAGACGAAGGGAAGAAACCATGGATGAAGAAAAAACTAGGAGGGAGCACGACGTCACAATCTTGAAGCCTAGTCATAAAAAATATAATGGAAAGCATCATGGGAAATAGGCCCTCACGTGACAAGGCAGCGGTAGCTCTTAGCTGGATTTCGGTTTCGGTTTCGCTCTCTCGCTCTACGAGCAACTGCGCGACCATGTGCTTGTGTTCACTGACGGCTCCGTGGTGAGCGCAAACTGCTCGCTCGCCGCGGCGGCCACCACCCCCGAGCGACGCGTGCGATGACCACATGGAGACCACATGCTCCTTCGCTGTGCCGCTTCTGCAGTGCCGCATCGCGAGATGCTCGCGGCTTACAGGGCGCTGGGAATCATACCGGGCAGTCTCGAAGCGCTCCTGTGGCCGCGCGGCAGTGCGCGCACCCGTGACAGAGCAATCGTGAGCCTCTGAGCGTTCGTCGAGCAGGCGGGCTTGACTTCCCGCTTGCTCTTCGCCAGGTAGTGCACGCGTGACACGAACGCTCCGTGGGTATACTCGGACGATATACGCGGCCGGGCGCCCCACCCCGGCCGCTAGTGCAGTGTGCCGCGCGCGCGATTAGTCGAGACAGGACGGTACGTGCGTGCGGCTATGCAGTACATACAGTTTACTTCTTTTTGCAAGTGATTGTGCACAGTGGCCGGGAGACCCCGCGCAGGGGCAGACGCAAAGCCACCGGCAATCTCTCTCGACAGCGAGAGAGAGAAATACTTCACTGCTGCATTTCACGTCGGGACCGCGTATGTGCGCGAGCGTATTCGGCGCGACTTGTGCCTCGAGAACAGCGGAGAACGGCGGGCCCATGGGCGGGCCGAAGTCCGCCTGCCCGAGAAACAGAATCTTGCGCAGCGCGTCGGAGCGCTCGTTAAACACGTCCGTCCGCCGCGAGCGCTCTGGAATCCATTGCGCCCTTTTTTAGAGGCTCGTTTTCATCGCCTACTCTCGAGTTCTCCGCTTATAGCATGCGCTGAAATAAACGCTCCGTATGTCTGTGTAACGACGAAAGGAATTCCTCTCTATTCTCTTTATGAACCACAGTCGAACAGTGACGATCGAGGTCGCGGCCGCACCCTTTGATAAAAAGTTTAACTGCAGTTTTCTACAGTGCACCCAAAAACTCGAGTGTAATCAACAGAAGTGTTGAGACGCGGAGCCTTTAGACAACCTCGAGCTCGGTACGCATTCCGCCAAAGCTGCAACACAGGCGCTGCGCTTCTGCGCTACATCGGAGCACGGTCGTTCACTAAAAAACACCGCTGGTTGGCAGTCTGGTAACTGTGGAGGAGGGCCTATTTCACAAGAGCCAGTGCGCAAAAGGGCCCTCGGCAGCGGCGTCAGAGGAGGATGGCTTGCAGAGGCTGAGCGCACTCTCTCCTAGTTTTTTTTTCCTCCATGGAAGAAACACACACGACAAGCGCTTGTCGTGTGTGTTTCTTCCCTTCGTCTCCGTCTTGTCGCGCTTTGAAACCCATCATGAATGTTTACCAACTAGCCCAACTTTCAGCCCTCCTTCAATGTTCACTGCAAGTGTTCCACCCAGGCGGTGCAGCCTTGCTGTGCTGGGAAGCTTCTCAGAATCTGTCTTAACTGGAAGCTTCCTTTTAAAGCTTAACATTTTTGGTGGTTAAGCTGGCATGTCAGCAGATCATCCCTCGCTCTGTAGAACAGAGCGCCCCTTGCTGGAGTTCTAAACTTAAGCTCCGTCATTCGGGGTAGTGCTAGCATTGTGGATTAATTCCCATATATGCAGAAGGTCATCCTCTACTTTAAATTTGGAGACCCCTGGGAGTTCTCGATGCACACGGCTCTTTGTGTAGTGCCATATATAATGAAAAAACCGCTTCACTGTATTTATCGCCAAGTAATGCCTTGGCTTGACTGCTGTTCCGGAGTGTAGTGCTCTCAGCATGATTTGAGTGATCCAGTGCCGATAATAACGCTCTTTAAACTCTCGTTTATGATTAGCGCACCGTGAGGAAAACAGCGCCTTCCCATTTCCCTAGCACTGATTTTCTTTTAACACAAGTGCAGTTTTCAAGAGAACGTACTGACCACATGTGGTCACCCGACTCCTTACCGCCATATGCTACATTCACGGTCCTTTGGAAAACAGTACTGACGACAATCCATTTTGTGTAGTACTGCGCATATAAATTTCGTCCACTACATATAAACAAGGTTCATCCTTATATCGCCTTTGTTTTCTGACCAATCGTTTTTTCCACTGTCATCTACCCATCTGCACTATCCAAACATTCATCCACAACGTGTGCTTTAGACTGTGACGTGTTTCACCCGCTTGTACGGTGTTAAAGTACGCCAGCGCTCTGCGCAGTATGAAGAGAGGCGGATATGAACAGAAAAAGAGCGCTGGACATCGGCGACAGATTCTAACCAGTGCCAAGAGGTGAAGAAATATTTCCTCCTCTATAGGTGCCATCATGTCACAGCCGAACATTTTGTGCCCATCAACCAGCAGTCATACCTCTTCTTGAAACAGCAATTACGTTATCAGAGATCAATTATTTGATTTGATTTGATTTTTGGGGGTTTGATGTCTCAAAGCGACTAAGGCTATGAGGGACGCCGCCGTGAAGGGCTCCAGAAATTTTGACCACCTCGGGTTCTTTATCGTGCACTATTTCGCTTCCATCAGAATCCGACCGCGGCGGCCGGGATCGAACCCTCGTCTTTCGAGTCAGCAGCCGAGTGCCATAACCACTTAGCCACCGCGGCAGATAGAGAGGTTTAAGACGCTACCTCTTGCGCTGTACGCCATATTTGTACAGAGAGTCTGATACTCACCACCGTCAGTTGGCTGAGTAGGTGCGCGGGCTGCCGTGGAACCACGCCTGGACATGTTTTTCGTGCTGCGCAATGTGGGGGCGATGGAGCTGCGCGCGGGGCTCATTGCGCGAGAATGCCGTAGACGTGGAAGGCGCACCGAGCGCCACGGAGATCCATCGCGCGTCTCTGCGGGCTGTTTCCACGACAACCAAAAAGCGGCATCCACTCCCGCACCTGCAAGTGGGAAGGAATGTCAACACGTTTGTTAGACAGTAATTTGTCCGCGCCGAAGATTAGTGACGAGCGCAAAAAGAGAAAACATATCCGAGTGTTTTATGTGCCATCCGTGTAAGATATGCGCCTGGGAAGGGGGGAAGGGCATCTTTACTGGCAACAGTCGGCCGCGTAGGCGCTTACAGATTTTAAGTGGTGGTGGTGACATTATACAGATTTTAAGGGTGATAAAGGATGGTAGCGGAACATGGGCTTTGAGCGACGCCATATTAGAGGGCTAGAGATTAATCCGACACTGTGAAGAGCCCCCTTGCTACTGGGCCACTGCGGGGGGCTTAGGAAAAACAGTACAAAGAGCAGGGGGCCCAAATTAACCGGGACCCTTCAATGATGGTGCTTATTTTCCTGTTCCTTCCTTGAAATGCACTTCTACCTTCATCCCTTGCGTAAAGGCGCGGTTGAGGTGTCAGCCGAGACGTGCATCGTTACTTCGCGCTTTATTTTCTCGTACGCACTTTATAGTTAATACAGAGACAAAAAAAGCCAACAAACGAGAAAAAAGCTTGACTGACAGACACGACTATAACCCAACTCAAACCTTGTAGCTCTTGCAGCCAAAGTTGTGTGCTTTCGCCCGACACTCTTAACAGAGTCGCTAATGAGCGTAGCCCTAGTATAAACCAATCTTCGGCCATGTGGAAGGCATCGGACCACATGGATTTGCTGGCCCGCTAGTTCGGGTTTTAGTATTTGTTTACGGCGGTGGCAGAACTAGTCAACGATCGTCGTCATCATCAGCAACAACAGCCAAGCAGGTTACATGCATCGCAGGACTGCTGTCTGTTCCCAACCACAACCATGCAATCCTGCCTTACAGCCCTGATACCACCTCTTCTGCAAACATCCTGTGTTGTGTAGTGAATTTGGGGCATAACCAAATACAGCCATGCCCCACCTAACGCAAGGTTTCTGAATTGTGTAAAATAACTAACGGTTTAATAAAACAACTCATATGATAGGTTTGGTTCTTATGAAACTGTTAAAAAGACAGGAAGAACCTAAGAAAGATGCGATTGGAGGTGTTCATTATGAGATTGCGAGCAACTTTTCCATAAGTGACTGGAGTTTGGTGCATGAAAGATAAATGCTTGACTGCTATTTCAAGCATCATGAATTTTAAGGGCAATCATTAATTTCAAGGACTATCACTAACTTGAAGGACTATTTGATGAACTTGGACTATCATGAACTTGAAGGTTTATTCTGAACTTGAAAGATTATTATGAACTTGAAAGATTATTATGAACTTGAAAGACTATTATGAACTTGAAAGACTATTATGAACTTGAAAGACTATTATGAACTTCGAGCAATCTTTATGAGCGATGCTTATGCCTTGGATTCCATGTTGTGGGCTTTTGTGTGTTATTTCAGGCTGTTTGCATAAGTTGTGGCTCTCGCTTTATTATGTATTATAATCAAGTAATGATAAAACTGCACTACTCGTGTAGTCCTCTCAGTGTGCTTAATGCTTTAGCGCAGTAAACACTTCCCTTGATTTTCTTGTTCATATTTTCCTCCAGAGCGACCAGGATGGCATAACACTCAGGCGCAAAAATCTGTGCGCACTGTGGCAGAGAGCTTTCCCCCAGTTCCCTCTCTCTACTGTGCTTTCAACACAAGGGTCGGTTTTCAAGCGAGCGTACTCACTCGACTCCTTACCACTCTGTGCTACATTTACCGTTTCGGTGGCAGCCCTGATCGCCATCCCTTTTCGGTTATACTGCCAACATCAAGTGCGTACTCTTGATATAAGCATCGTTACTTCCTGTTTGTTTCATAAACTACTGCCTTTTATGTCCCTGGACGTAATTTCCAGTAGAGCGACTTTCATTCACATCGTGCTTTAGACTATTCGTGTTTCACCTGTTTACGCGGCCAACAAGACACCAACGTCCTGCACAATGTGAAAAGGAGCGGAAAATGTACACTCGACGTCAAAAGTAAATGGAAGGCGGCTTCGTTGCAAAAATCTAATTTCTGTAAATCTAAAGCATAATGGTCCATATTGTTGGTCCACAGTGCAACTCGCACAATCGCAATTAGGCTGCACGTATGTATTCACGGATGCATGAATTGGCGGGGGAATAATTAAATTTATTCGTTAATATTGTTCTACATTTACCTCTGATGGCACCTGTACAGACAAAAGAAAGCTTGAAATCAGCGAAGGGTTCAAGCAAACGCCAAGAGTCAACATGGCACAACCGCAGATTTCCTACACAAAAGCAAACAGCCACGCCGGCTTTTCAAAGAACAATAACATCCTTAAAGAATTAAAGCGGCGACGTCTTCCACTGTGAGCCATATTTGTACGGAGAACCAGATAATCACCACAGTCAGGTTGCTGACTTGCTGCGCGGGCTGCCGTGGCAGGGATACCTGGACACGTTCTTCGAGCTGAGCTAATATGGAGCGCTGGAGCGGCGCCTGAGGCTCCATGTGCGAGACTGGAGCAGACCCGGAAACCGCAGCGCCACGGAGATCCACCAGGCGCCTCTGCTGGCTGTTTCCATGACAACGAAGAAACAGCACCACGTTCAGGAACTGCAGGCGAGCAGGAAAGAAATTAGTCCGCTTGGTAGCATAGGTACCTGTCCGTGTCGAAGATTAAGGAAAAGCGACGAAACTGAAAACAGAGCCCTTATAGCTTCCGATGAGTGTTTTCTAAGAAAATATTTCTGGGATAGACACTTCAGATAACAGCTTCAGACAAACCGTGGCTGTGGCTCAATGGTTATGGCACTCTGCTGCTGGTCCGGAATAAACACGCTGGATCCCGGCCGCGGAGGTCGAATTCCGAGAGGCGAAATTCTACAGGGCCATGCAATGTGCGATGACAGTGCACGTGAATGAACCGCAGGTGGTCGAAGTTTCTGGAACCCTTCACTACGGCGCCCCTCGTAGCCTCAGTTGCTTTGGGACGTAACACTACATAAACCTATTAGGCTTCATATAACAAAGGCCTCTGCTGTAAAGTCTTCAACCTTAAAGCTTTCAAAGGCATTTCGAAATGCCTTTGACCTAATGGCCTTTACCGTGGTATCTGCGACATTAGTAATAATTTGTAATCAAATATAGTTAATTAGCAGCCCACGATTAGACACTGATGCTTTCACTTTCACAGCACGTAATTAGTGGCCTCCGTAATTTTAGCGCCCACCGATATCACACAAGGCAGGCGTGTTCTGTGCAATGCTCACGAGTTCGAAATTATACTAGGGCTATGGCACCTGTTGCTTTATTGCTTGCCGACTCCTTGCAACTTTTCCCTCACGGCATGGTCGTGGTGTCCACCAAGAAAATGATGCAATTACAGCGGCTCTCCTATCCTCAAAAGCAATCTTCAGATGGGCACAAAGTATTGATAAAGTTACTGCGCCTTTGCTTAAGAGAAAACCGATTTATCGTCAGGGTGGCTCAGTGGTTAGAGTTTGTTCAATCCGGCACGCGGAGGTCGCTTTTCAATGGATTCGAAGCGCAAAAGACGCCTATGTGCTGTGTGATGCAAGAGCGCATTAAAGAATCTCCTCATGTGGCCGAAATGCCCCCCCTTCTACTATGGCGCTCATTTTGTTTTCCCAATGGCGGCGGCTGTGCGTTTCGGCTTGGGCGTGCGGGAGGAATGGCCCCAAGAGTGCGCAGCGCGCTGCCTCGGCTGCGGAGCTGGTTACGAGGGACAACGGCGACCCCCCCCCCCCTCCATGAGGGACAAAGCGACTCAGGTTATGAAGGAGATTAGTCGTGAAATGCTCCGGAAATTTCGACCACCTGGGATTCTTTAACGTGCACTAACATCGCACAGTACACGGGCCTCTAGAATTTCGCCTTCACCGAAATTCGACCGCCGCTTCGGCCTCCTCTCAATCGCGGTACCAATCTTTCGCCTTTTACTAGTCAAGTTAGAGCCTGGCTCGTGGCAGGGATTCAAACCATTGAACAATAATAGGGGCTGCGCAAAACATCTTATCACGCGTGGCTCGGGTGTCCAAGAAGATAAGTGAGCCCGCTACTGCGTCACGTCCTTTACTCGAAAAAAAAAAACAATTTTTGATTTGTACATGGGGCAGGGCGTCGCGCCGAAAGGTCTATGGCGTTCCATAGACTCCATGGCACCGCTGCAACACTATGTCGCGTTCTACTCTCAAAGGCGAAGCTTAAGCGTGAAATCGAGAGTTGGACGAAGTATTCATATGGTCGGGGACAAAAATACAATAACTCAAAAAGAACGCCATCCAAAATGAAAAACGAAAACCAAAGAAACGATGTTTCGGCTCCCGTACGCAGCTTTTTGGTCGGCGCGTCCGCCAAATTTTTTTATACCATTTAGTCCATTTAGTCACATCACACCCATAAAATCAAATTAGAAGGTACACACCTACAAAGACAAAGATGACATCTCACTAAACTGAAACAAAAATGAAAACAATCTATAAAACATATGATGATTATGCTGCAGTTGTGCCTTCACTATGTCGCTTGCCTTGTAGGCAGACGCCGTTCTGCGGACGGCGTTGCATCTGTCCTCTGAAGAAATTCTACCATCGCGTCGAACACCCAAACTTTCGCAACGTTTGTTCATGCTGCGTCGCGATGCAAACAAATGTCGAGAACGTCAGTGAGGATCCCTGTAGCAAGACTTTCAGGGACTAGCTGAGACGCGACTCCCATAAAGTGGTCGCGAAGAATCTTCAGACGCGGCATAGTTGCCCGCGTTCACTAAGCCCCGCAGAGCTGTACCACTCTCGGAAACTCACACCTGTCTCTTGTCTTATGCATTAAAAACGTTGCCGCTCGATGACAACGTGTGACGATGTGGAAATGCTTGCTTTACAATGGCGACCCTCCCATGATTTTCAAATGATGTGTCCTCGCCCATTGCGTTCGTCATCGTTAAAGGTAGATGAGTAGCCTTTCTTGCATAATAAATGCGTCTGCCCTAATAATAGATTTAGTATCCTGACCCTCCTTGTAGCAACAGGCATGTTTCAAACTTCTGGTACCAACCAGTGAGACCACGGAACATCGGGTCGCCCAAGCCACGATAAGAACGCCGATGGCGGCTACATGTTGAGTCTGTGCATTACCGCCTACTGAGCCATTTCTAGAAAACTGCGTAATATTCCTCGATGAAAAGTGAAAATCCTTGTTTTCGTTTATGAACGCTGACCTTTTGAGCTAGGTTCGCAGCGTGAGAACCCTTGGTTATGTTAGGCCTCGTGTCTGACCGCTGCCGTCGTGCCCTCCCTTCCCGACGGGAAGTGGACGCCGCCGTACACGTGCGCATCGTTTTACAGATTTTTTTTTTGGTTGCCCACAGAAATACTCTTTGACCTTTTCCTTCTTATTTTCCCTCCATTCTGCATTGAATTAAAGTCGCTTGGCTGTAATTCCTTCCGATGCGTATGTAGGATTAGGATCTCGGATGCCTGTCCTGATGAGACGCCATCTTGTGCGCCGTGTAAATAAACGTGTCCTTGGATGCTGGCTATTGAAGTGAGGTACCAGGCATTAATTTAGGAATTTCACTTGAAAATACATGTAGCTGGACGGTCGGCTTCGTATAACCTCGTAGTCCTTTATGGAATTTATGCTGCAGGCCGGCTCTGCTTATCGATGTTCATGGATTTCGAAGTGGTGCCTTTGCGCCGCGTTTCCCACAGAGTACGAACGATGCCTGCCAAGGCAGCCTTGAGCACTTAAAAAAAAAACTCCTAGCAGTCACAACGAATGGAATAAAGACGAGGGAGCTACTTGAAACGGAACATCCCTGCAATGAATCATTTTGATCCCTGCTGGAAGCCGACGCTCAGGCCAGTCAAACAAAGGATAATGGCGTGAAGGACTCACATTTGCTGTAGAAGTTGTGCCCACGAAGCTTGGAGTGGCCGTACGGTTGTAAGGAATACGAGTCACCATTATTTTTCAACGACTTATGCCATGCGACCTAATTATAAAACTGGGGACTCATGTCGGTGCGGGTGGGTACGCAGGCCTAAGATCCCGTCGTCGTCTACGTGAAGGAGGCGAAGGGACGGAGACGAGGTCCTAGGGTCGAGCGGTAGACTAAAGACCCGTTGTTGGATTACAACACCAAATTTATACCATTTAGTCACGTGACACTTAGATAAGTCATTTACAAAGCACACACCTACAAAGACAAGATAAGACAAGTCAATCCACTAAACTCAAAACAAGATCGACAACAATCTGTGGAACTAAGTGAAGTAATTATTTTTAGTCAAAATTAGCCTAAATAGGGATCATCGTTTCCTGGAGTGCGAAGTTGGACTCGAGATCAACCAACTGAATACTCTGCATTTTACGCGACTGCGTATGCAGCTCGTTTGGTCGAAAAGTTGTCGGCGTCTCAGTAGTTGTAGTGAGCACCGCACGTCGGAAAAAAAGTGGGCGGCACACTTAAGCTCCACTGTCAGACTATGACGTGATAGCGTTATGGGCTAATTCCAATATATGCAGATCATTCTATACTTTACATTCCTATAGATCCTTGGGAGTCGTGAGTGAGTGAGTGAAAACTTTATTAGCTCTAGATTCGGTTGTATTCGGCGCTTTTGAGATGGCTTCGTTCATCTTGCTCAAAGGTCGGTTGCCCTTAGTCCAGGGCTGCGCTGGATGCTGCTGCCAGTTGTGCTCGCCAAATCAGACCTTCTTGGTCGACCCGGCGATCGCTGGAGAGCACTCTCTCCCATTGCTCCGCACTCGGGTTTGTTATCACTGGTACCACGCTTATCCTCTGGCATGCCCACGTTATGTGGTACAGCGTGGGAGTCGTCATACCCCTCCAGGGTCAGTGGTGCAGCCGTTAAGCCATGTGCCACTGCCCGGCTGTTGTAGGTGCTTCCAGCGGTGGGCCTTGTGCGGCCAAGGTTGCTGTTCCCCTGCGACCAGTCACTAATTTAACTACCACCTGCCACGGTAGGCAGTTTACTCATTATCTGCTTGACAGGCCGTGTGTTGCACAAACGGCGATACCCGGCTTTACGTAGCAGAGTGAAGCTACCGCATCAAAATCGTATCATGCCAACCGTTCGCCGCAGCATGTTCCGGGTGGTGTCATACGATGCAGCGCTTCTCTCACTCTAGGCTCTAACAAGTTAGAGCCTAGCTTGCGGCAGCAATTGGAACCGGCGACCTATGATCGGGGGCTGCGGGTGTCCACTAAGATATGTGAAACAGTTACTTTTCAGTTCGTTCCTCGTTTCAATGGCCCGGAATGGGAAAGCTGTTGCAGTCCGCAAGCCTCGCAGGAACAGCGCGTGGTATCTGCGTGCGAGACTGCGTTGTTGGCTACGGCCAGCCAAATTTGGATTTTTGCGTGCAACGAAGTTCAGCAGTTTGATGACGTTGATGTTCGATTTTCATGACGCAATGGCAACAGAAGTGAAATAGCGCAATGGACGAAATTTGGAAGGCCTTGTCGCGGTTCTGAGGATGGTGGATTAAGGACGTGGCTAAAAAAGAAGTTTTATGGCACCCTTTCGGAAAGAGCTGTGGTTTCGTTTTCTTCAACCCATAGAGACCGTGAGGAGAGGACATTTTTAAAAATATTACATAAAAGAAATTGGTGCTCAAGTAACAGTGCAGCTGATCCATAGGTGCTCACAAGGCTTCCCTATATTTCTTATTCAAGCAATATCGATGAGGCTCGTGACGTCGTCACATTTCTAGTGCCATCATCATCATCAGCCTATGTCCACGGCAGGACACTGCTTCGGTGCTAGCTCCAGAGATTTTGTATTGCATCAAATTTTGCGCATACTTCCACAATTACATAATAGCTAACGGCAGATTCCCTTGCTAATGGTATCCAAATTTCCGCCTTTAAAAAAAGATCTTTCAGCAGTTTTGAGGAATTCAATTATCTAATCTTCTCACCCGTTTATTTTTTATTATTATGTTGCAAATTTTCCTCTAAAATATTTCTGATTCTTTACCGAAAGCAAAACCATTAGCTTGGTACCAGTTCACCCTCTTTTGGCTCTCCTCACTGAGCCCTGGTCTAACCCTCGTCGTCGGTATGTGCGATGTCACTGAGGCAACAAAAACAACGACAAAGGCTTTTCCCCTATTCGTCTAACCAACCATGTCTTCAGCCAGATGCGACTGTTTTATCCCCGCTAACTTCGTAATCTCACCTGCCCACTTCACTCTCAGATGCCCTCTGCTACATTTCCACTCTCTTGAAATGCATTCCGTGATCCTATAGGACTATGGGTTATCTTGCCTTCGCATACAATCGCGCTCATCGGCATTTTCTTTTCTGGATTTGGACTTGGATTTCATTAATAAGCATCTATTCTTTGATTCACTCTGCTCTCTTCCTGCATCGCAACGTTACACATGTTATTTTCTTTCTATAGCTCGCGTGCTGTCTCGAACTTAATTTGAAGCTCTTTCGTTAGCCTCCACGCTTCGGCCCCATTGGTCAATAGTGGTACGATACACCTGATATGTACTTTCTTCTCGATGGATATTGCTAAACCTCTACTGCGTGCATTGCTAAAGAGTGCCCGCCAAATGCAATTCATCACATTCTTATTCTCCTAGCTGTTTCATTCTCGTGAAAGTGTGATTGCGGTCTTTTAGTACAAGGATCGAAGTCTGTGTCTCTGACATGTCAACGTAGATGATCTTCTTTGATGATGCATGCCACATAAATTCACTGGCCTTCCAGAAAGGCGCATACAGGAAAGGCGCATAACTGGCCCCCTAGGACAGTGAACACCTCAGTCAAGCGCTGAGCTACGTGGCTGGCGAGTGACACATGTGCGCTGCATGGGTTGGTGGTGGTGGTGGTGGTGAAAACATTTATTAAGAAAGGACCGGAGGTATGCTCGGATCAGCCCGTAAGAGACCGATTCTTATGAGCACTGAGTGGAGGTCCGTAGCTTGGGACCCCAGTGGCGGTGGTCGCCGCCCAGGCGCGCCGAACTAAGGCTTGTTGCGCCTTAAGTCGAGGCTAAGGAATGACATCTAATAAAGGCCCATCTCCATGGGCGCATCCGAGGCGCACGTGCGCAGCGCCTACGCGTACCAGCGTACCAACGTACGACGGAGTCGGTCTGCGCATGCGCGGCGCGAAGACGCGAGCTGGCGCTGGCGCTTGGCAAATATCTGTCAATGTCAGATATTCGCTCCTCGCTCGCGCCTCGATCGCGCCGGCGCCGGAAGTGGCCGCTGGATTGCGGTCGTTGTAACCAATCAGAGAACGCAGTTCTCTCGGCATCAGGTACGGCCCTTCGCGCCGTTTGCTTCGCCGAGCCGAGATGAACGCAGTAGCAGCGACAGGTCATCGAGTTGCATATGTTTTCCGACGCTTGTCGCGGTGAGGCGCTGGGCGCGTAAGCGCTGCGCTGGTTCGCCTCGGATGTGTCCATGGAGATGGGCCTTTAAGAGTTGAACGCGACAGCGTGTTGTATCGCTGCCAGGAAGTACACGGAACACTACCACCGGTTCGGCGCGATGCCTTGCCCTTTGAACGCTACAATTTTTGAGGAAAGGAAATGGCACAGTAATTCTCTGTCATCTCGGTGGACACCGTACAGGAAGAGAGGAAGTCGGAGTGAAAGAAGAAAGAGGAAGAGGGGCCATAATGAAGAAAATGAAACGCATTTTAGGAAAGGAAATTACTCAGTAACTGTCTCACACATCTCAGTGGACACCCGACATCCGTTTTTACAGGAAGGGAGGAAGTGGGAGTGAAAGAAGAAAGCGAAAGAGGGGCCGTAATGAAGAAAATGAAAATTGTATTTGAAGAAAGGTTTGGTTTCGTTTATTGGGGTTTAACGTCCCGCAACGCGCCGTAACCACTGAGCCACCGCGGGGAAAGGAAATCAGCAGTACCTGTCTCACATACCTCGGTGAACACCCGTCATAAGCGTGACACCTCTGCTGACAAGCTTGTGCTGACAGCCTTCTGTGCCGCCGCGGTGGCTCATACCCCCCCTTCCAAACCGCCGACAAAAACGGCCGAGCAATCCCAAATTTCTGCCCTCAAAGAGGAAATCGCTAACCTACAGGAGCGTCTTGCCCTCACTGAGGCGCGTCAAAATTTTCCAACCCAAAGGCCCACTCCCCCCGCGGTGGAGGCGATGGATAGCGACACACCGGCGAACGCGCAGACTGCAACCGCGCAGTGTGCGCTTGAGGCGAGGGTTAGCGCACTTGAGGCCCAGATGAACTCCGCATTCTCCGCCTTAGAAATGCAAATCGCAACCACCATCAAGGCGGCTCTAGACAAAATTCCTACCATTATAGCCGCACATATGACGAAACAAACTCTAACTACCAGGCGCTCCGGCCAACTCAAGCGTATAAGGAGCCCCAATATTAAGGCTGGTAGACCAAAAGTCGCACATGAGGAACAGGAGCCCGCCCTCAACCTGCCCAGCGTGACGCAACCTGCTGTCATTGGGGCACCCGGCTCAGAGGCGGGCCCCTTCCTAGTAAGCATAAATTCTAATCATAATCATGGCGGACATTCATAAACCGCGATGGTACTCACGCAGCAATTCGGCCCCTGTCCAAATTTTACAGTGGAACTGCAGAGGTTTCAAGGCCCGTACTAAGCGGGCCGACCTACGGCTTTTCTTAACAAAGTTCCCCAGTCCTCCTGCTGTAGTGGCCCTCCAAGAGCCGGGGGACGCAGCCACCCTCACAAATTACTCAGTGTATCAGCAGGATGCGCAGAGCTGCCTCTGCGTACATAAAAATTATACGGCCTCCCCGGTGGACCTGGATTACAAGGCGATTTTCTCGTATGCGATGGTGACGATCCTTCCGCTACGCAAACAGGACCCCCCATTACACGTACTCAACGTTTACAGCTCTCCCAAACTTCCAAACGTCACATTTGCAGACTTATTCAGTAGGGCGTTAAAGGTGGCGAACAGGGACCCCCTCATAATCGTTGGGGACTTTAATGCCCCCAGCCCCTTATGGGGATACATACGTGAAGAAAAACGAGGACGCAGGCTGGCGGAACTTGCGTCAACGTTGGGCCTTACTCTTCACACGGACCCTGCACAACCCACTCGCATTGGGAACTCCGTGGCACGCGACACGTGCCCAGATCTCACCTTTACCAAAAATATTAGATATGCAGAATGGCACAACACCGAGGAAACCCTGGGTAGCGACCACTGCATTCTTGCGACCAAAATCCGCACCAAACCCCTTACAAGACCTCACACTAAAGCAACCCTTCCAGACTGGACCAAATTCAGATCCAACTACACTAACCCTACCCCTATAGCGGATCAAGGTTACACTACCTGGTCACTACACCTCATCTGCCAACTCAAAGATACCGAACACCACGTTCAGCTCTCAGAGGCGAACCCGGAGGTGGACAACCACCTCCTTCACCTCTGGGAAGCCCGGCACAGCCTCGTCCGCCGATGGCGCCGGCAGAAGTACAATCGGCAACTCAAAATCCGCATCGCGGAACTCACCCAACAAGCGGCAGAGTATGCGGCCCAACTCGCCGACTCGAACTGGGTAGACCGATGCAACACCGCTGCTCGGCAAATGTCGAGCCGGAGCACGTGGCGCCTTTTCCGCGCCATCATTGATCCGACCCAAACCCGCACCGAAACACAAAAACATCTTCAACGAGCAATTCACACCTTCAACGGAGACACAGCCAAACTGGCTGACGCGCTCCGAGACAAATATCTGTACACAGACCAGGATTCGCGTGGTCCGGCGTACTCTTATGCAGGTTCTGAGAACGCAGAGCTGGATCGAACGTTCCAGCTTCACGACCTCAAAGCGGCCCTGGCCAAAATGAAACGAGGGACAGCCCCGGGCAGGGACAAGGTAACTCGGTAACCTACCCGAACCGGCCTACGAGTGGCTGCTCGAATACTTCAATGCCATCTGGACGGGAGGTACGCCTCTCCCAGTGGATTGGAAGACGGCTCTCGTCCCATTCATACCCAAACCAGGTAAACCTCTCAACACTGACAACCTCCGGCCCATATCTCTCACTTCTTGTGTGGGGAAGTTGATGGAGACTATGGTCCGTGACAGACTATCCACCTACCTAGAAACGCACAACGCCTTTGCAGACACCATGTACGGGTTCCGCCCACACCGGTCCGCACAAGATGTGCTGCTGCAACTTCATAGAGAGATTCTTGATCCCGTCGAGCACCCTAGCGATGACAAGGTGGTCCTCGCATTGGACTTGCGGGGGGCTTTCGACAATGTTACTCATGATATCATCCTCTCCCACCTGTCCCAAGTGAACTGTGGATACAACACATTCCAATACATGAAGCAATTCCTCACAGATCGGCAAACATATATCCGACTCCAAGACAGTGAACATGGCCCGTACCAATTTGGTACGCGAGGGACTCCACAGGGAGTAGTCCTCTCGCCTCTTCTCTTCAATCTGGCCATGATGAAGCTCCCTACCCTGCTGGGTGAGGTCCCGGGTGTGCAGCATGCCCTGTACGCGGACGACATCACCCTCTGGGCAACACACGGTTCGGTTGGGGAAATCGAGGCCAACCTGCAGCAAGCGGCGGCTATTGTGGACGATTATGCACACCGCTGCGGCCTTGAGTGCTCCCCGAACAAATCGGAATTCGTGCACATACGTCCCAATCCAAGGTGCACAACCAAAATTGCCCTCTCCCTGCTTAGTGGCCCGATACCTGAACACGATGAAATCAGAGTATTGGGACTCTACATACAAAAGAACCGCAAGATTGACACCACGCTGAGGAAACTCCGCAAGGTGGGGGATTAGGTGGGCCGTATGGTCCGCCGGGTATCAAACAAACGAGGGGGGTTGCGATGCAAAGACGCCCTGCGGCTGGCGAATGCATTCGTAACCAGTCGAATCCTGTATTCGGCACCGTACCTCCACCTGCGCAAATGCGATGAGAACGCTTTCGAAGTGATTCTCCGAAAAATCTATAAGAGAGCTATCGACCTCCCAATTGCAACATCCAGCCAACGTCTCCTCGGCCTGGGGATGACGAACACCTTTGGGGAGCTGCGCGAGGCTCATCTCAGCAACCAATACTTACGGTTAAGCAAAACACGTGCGGGTAGCCGCCTACTGACCCGCCTCCACATCAATTACACAACCCAAGAGGAGAAGCGGGTATCCATGCCCGAGGCCTGGCGCTTCGCACTAAAGGTCCGCCCCCTCCCCAATAACATGACAAAAGATGCCCATGATGGCCGCCGCCTCGCGCGAGCGGAGGCCATTTCCAAGCAGTACGGTGCTCGACCAGGGGTATTTTACACGGACGCGGCAGGTCCACACCATGGGGGGTGGTACACGGCTGCCGTTGTCCACCAAAACAACCCAGTTCAGGGCCTCACCTTCCGTGCCCCCAACATTACATTCGCGGAGGAAGTTGCTATCGCACTTGCAGCTGCGGATCCAGCGTCCCGAGTCATTATCACCGACTCAAGAGAAGCTTGCCGCAATTTTCAACAGGGCCAAATTCCAGATCGTGCTTTCCAAATTTTTCACAGATGTGAGTACCGGGATTTCCCAACCCGGCGCACCATCATCTGGGCCCCAGCACATGCGGGGATAGAGGGAAATAAGGTAGCGGACACTACCGCCCGCGCGCTTAACCACCGGGCATCGCCTCTCTCGCCGCCTGATCCGGCTACTGATTTTAATCCGGCTATTACTTTTCGGGAGATCTCTCTCCTGTATCAAAACGCTCACGGCCGATACCCACCCCCCTGTAAAGGCCTCTATAAGGCAGAGGAGCGTTGGCTACTTCGCCTCTGCACCAACACGGTACTGTGCCCGGCAGTGCTCAAACATTTCAATTCGGCCTTTTCGGGCGAGTGTCCACACTGTGGGGAAGTGTTTGCGGACACGTATCACATGGTGTGGGCATGCCCTGCCAATCCTGCTTTCCCACCCCACCCCCACTCCACCCGAGAGGACTGGGCGGCTGCCCTGCTCGGCTGCTCAACTCTCCAGGACCAACGAGCCCTGGTGACAAGAGCCCGGGCCGCCGCGGAGGCCCCAGGGGTTCCGGACTAGGGATCCCTCCTAGTGATTGTGAGGGCCGGGCCCTTCAGGCACGGTCCAAGCAATACCTCTCTTGTATATAGTATAAATAAATGTTTTACACCACCACCAGTGGCTATGGTGCTCGGCTGCTGTCCCGAAAGACGCGGGTTCGATCCCGGCCGCGGCGGTTGAATTTCTTTGGAGGGGAAATTCGAGGCCCGTGTACTGTGCGATGTCAGTGCACGTTAAAGAACCCCAGGTGGTCGAAATTTCCGGAGCCCTCCACTACGGCGTCTCTCATCCCCCTACTCCCTAACTCTTCCTTTTGAAAAAAAAAATAAATGTTTTCACTACTACTACTCATAGCCTTAGCCGCTTTGGGACGTTAAACCCCATAAAACCAAACCAACCAAACCAAACAGCCTTCTGTCGGCAACAATGAGGCATTAAAGGCGTTCGCCTAAAAAGTTGGCTGTGGTTTAGCGCTGGTTAAACCTAGAGGATTGTGAAAGCAACATGTACGCGCAGCCATATATTGTTGCGTCAGCGACATTGCCTACAGTCTCGCCGTTTCGCGTGCTCTTGCTCGACCATACCGCGCATGCGCGAGCGCCGCGTTTCTGGCACAACCTTGTCAATGCCTGCAGCTCACTTCCCACATCACCCATGTACCTACAGGATAGGATAGGATAGGATAAACTTTATTTGCTCTATTTTACAAGTTGTTACGGTCAACAGAGGTCGGCGCCCCTATTCCAGGGCACCGCTGAGCTTGGCTGCTCGCTGGGCATGGACGACCAGTTCTCTCTGGAGAACCGGGTTGCCGCTGGAGAGCAAACTCTCCCACTGTTCCGCACTCCGATTTTGTATTCTATGGAAAGCCTCGTTTCTTTTGCATTCCCACGTGATATGATATAGGGTGGGTTGGGCCCCACACCATGGGCATATGTCCCTGTATTGATCCGGGTACATTTTTCTTAATATATGTAAGTTCGCAAAGGTTCCCGTTTGCAGTTGCCGCCAGTATACTGCTTCTTGTTGATTTAAAAGGTTTTTTTGGGGGGGAGGGGGGGATACTTTGCTCTCATTCCTCTGTAATAATTCAATATCTCTGAATACTCTGTGACTGCCCGCGAGAACTCCTCAGGGGCCGCGTGTTGGAGCGCTCGGTTCGTGTGCTCGCGAGCTTACTTATAAGCACGATTCAGGCGTTCCGCATTTCCTTTCCTTAGAATGATAGGAGTGCAAAACATGGTCAATGCCAACGCCAATGAACACAACGAACGCCGACGGCCTCTGGCTTTAGCGCGGCGTTTCTGGCTCAACGTTGTCAATGCCAACAACGCATGCAGCGCACACTTGTAACCAATTTTCAATTCTATATAGAGCGCAGCTATTTGGCGCCCGTTTGCGCGTTCCGCGGCATCGCCGTCGCCGTTGTGCGTGGTAACCAGCAGTGGACACCTTAGTTTCGCTTTAAGCTGCGAAACCAATGAAGCGGAAGCTTGGAAAGCAAAGGAATGCGAATAACTGCCCTCTTGGAACAGTGCGACATCTCAGTCGTGCTTTAAGCTACGTGATGATAGTGACAGATGTGCGCTGCATGCGTTGGCATTGACACGTTGTGTCAGAAACGCGGCGTTGAAGCCATATGATGTCGGTGTTCATGTGTTATTGGCGTTGTCGTTGACAACGTTTTACACTCCGTTCATTTTAAGGAAAGGAATTGCGAATAATTGGCTCCCTGGGTCAGTGGATGCCTGAATCGCGCTTGTAGGTACGTGGGGTGATGAGACAGAGACATGTGGGCGGCAGGCGTTAACGCTGTTCTAGAAACGCGGCGCTGAAGCCATATGCCATCGGCGTTCATTGTGTTATTGGCGTTGGCATTGACAAAGTTTTACACTCCGCTCATTTTAAGAAAGGAATTGCGAATAATTGGCTCCCTGGGTCAGTGGATGCCTGAATCGCGCTTGTAGGTACGTGGGGTGATGAGACAGAGACATGTGGGCGGCAGGCGTTAACGCTGTTCTAGAAACGCGGCGCTGAAGCCATATGCCATCGGCGTTCATTGTGTTATTGGCGTTGGCATTGACAAAGTTTTACACTCCGCTCATTTTAAGAAAGGAATTGCGAATAATTGGCTCCCTGGGTCAGTGGATGCCTGAATCGCGCTTGTAGGTACGTGGGGTGATGAGACAGAGACATGTGGGCGGCAGGCGTTAACGCTGTTCTAGAAACGCGGCGCTGAAGCCATATGCCATCGGCGTTCATTGTGTTATTGGCGTTGGCATTGACAAAGTTTTACACTCCGCTCATTTTAAGAAAGGAATTGCGAATAATTGGCTCCCTGGGTCAGTGGATGCCTGAATCGCGCTTGTAGGTACGTGGGGTGATGAGACAGAGAGATGTGGGCGGCAGGCGTTGACAACGCTGTTCTAGAAACGCGGCGCTGAAGCCGTAGGCCGTCGGCGTTCATTGTGTTCATTGGCGTTGGCGTTGGCAACGTTTTTTATGCGTAGCATATTGCAATCACAGTTCAGCCCTTGGGCGCGGCCGGGAAGCCACCAAACCACGTGACGTGGTCACGTGGTTTAGTGACGTCACGTCGCGTGGTGACGTCACGTCGCGTGGTGACGTCACGTCACCAAACCACGTAAAAAAAGAAAAAGATGATGATGAAAACTTTATTTGTATACAAGGAAAGAGAAAAAGGAAAAAAACGAAAAAAAAGAACGGCTGAGCATGGTGGCGGTTGCCACCGCCCCGTTTCAAAGGGGGCGCTCCTATCCATCCATCCATCCATCCATACGTCACGGAGGGAAACCTGCTGAGAAAATCGAGTGCCGCCAAGAAATACCTAGCGCAAAAAGACCGCGCAATATGCAACGCATTCTTGGCTTAACCAAGCTAAGCCTGGGCATCTTTTTGTTTTACACTCCGATCCCTTTACGGAAAGGAATTGCGCATATCTACCTCCATGGGTGAGCGGACGCCGGAATCGCGCTTATAGGTACTACGTGGGGTGATGAGAGAGATGTGCTGCATGCGTTAGCGCTGACAGCGATAAACAAAACCATTAACTTCCACCTGCCAGGCTGGCAGGGCGGGTGGGGAGTTCAAGGTAGATATAAGAAATTCAGGAGGGTACTTTGTTGACTTAAAGTGCGGTGAGGCGAAAGCCTTATGCGAGGTGTTGCTGCTTGTGTCACTGAAGTGTACAGAACGCCATCGCCCGTTCAACTCTACGCCTTGCTAGTTGGCAATTTCGTTTTTGAGGAAAGGAAATGTATCTGTCTCGCATACCTCGGTGAACACCTGAACCTTGCCGTAACGCGAAGGGAGGAAGATGGGAGTGAAGGAAGACACCGTATTCACTACACGCGCTTTTGTTCATTCCAAACCAGTGAGCTGGCATGGCGAAGTCGTTAGTGTGCTCGTCTCGCACTTCATACACCGCGGTTCGATTCCCCGATTCGATTCCCCAAGGTCCGTCTGCAAAACAGGTTTCAGACTGCCGAAGACCAACCATATCATGGTAAATTGGTTAATTGCTTTTTGTGGAAAGAAAATCGAGTAACTGTCTCACATACCTCGGTGGACACTTGAACCGCACTGTAAGGAAAGAGATAAAGGTGGGAGCGAAAGGAGAGAAAAAGAAGCGCTGTAGTGGAAGGTCTCGGGAAGAATTTGGACCACCTGGGGATCCTTAAAGTGCACTGACATCGCGCAGCACACGGGCGCTTTTTTTAGGCGAAGCATATTGCTAGAGCTACCACTCACGCCGTCGCCGTGGGACCCCTAGCCGTGAAACCACGTGACACCGTGACGTCACACCGCGTGACATCGGATGAGAGAGCCGGCCTCCACCTCGCGCCGTCGCCGTGGGACCCCTAGCCGTCACGCCACGTGACACCGTGACGTCACACCACGTGACATCGGATGAGAGAGCCGGCCTCCACCTCGCGCCGTCGCTGTGGGATGCTTCGCATTCCCAAGGCTTAGCCAAGCTGAGCCTCAGCAATTTTTTCCACCTCCATCGACACGCGGCCACTGCGGTGGGGTTTGAACCTGGGTACTCCGGCTCGGTAGACGAGCGCCTCAACCACTGAGCCACCGAGAGTAGAGTAAGCATGAAATGTTTACGGGCATAACACGAAGCGTACGCGGACACGACGAGACGGAGGCCTGACGAGAATGTATATGCAGCGCGTTCGAAACTGTCTAAATTGCGTAGAGGTGAAAGCGTTTTCCGCACCACTTTGCCTATGTGACACTGGTGACGTCACCACTGGATTACGTCACACATAATTGATGACGAAGTAATGAAAAATTACTAATTAATGACTGTTTACTGATTAATGGTTGGTTTATGGGGTTTAACGTCCCAAAGCGACTCAGGCTATGAGAGACGCCATTTACTGATTAATGACTAAACCCTAATTATCTGCTAATTAATGACGCTTAAGCTTCGCCTTTAGGAGTGGAACGCGACAACGTGTTGTAGCACTGCCAGGCAGTCCACGGAACGGCACCACCCGTTCGACGCGATGCCTTGCCCTTCGAACTATAGTACACTATACTTCGAACGCAACGCTTTTTGAGGAAAGGAAATGGCGCAGTAATTCTCTGTCATCGCTGTGCACTCCCGAACTGCACCGTGCAGGAAGGGAGGAACGCCACCACCCGTTCAGCGCGAAGCTATCGGCGCTTGTATGCCGGTCCTGTAGGAGGGCTTAGAAAGTCTCGTTAAATCTCGTACGGTGCCCGGATGCTCTCGTTTCAGTGCCCTGACGAGTGGAATTCAGTGCCCGGATGTTGGCTCTCGGTGTCGGCGTGACGTCACCACACTGCCGAGAACGGGAGCTAAAAGCATTTCATGCTTAAAAAGAAGCGCTGTAGTGGAAGGTCTCCGGAAGAATTTCGACCACCTGGGGATCCTTAACGTGCACTGACATCGCGCAGCACACGGGCGCCTTTTGCGTTCCACCTCCATCGACACGCGGCCACCGCGGTCGGGTTTGAACCTGGGTACTCCGGGTCGGCAGACGAGCGCCTTAATCACTGAGCCACCGCGAGGGGGGTTGGCTCTTGGAGTAACTAGCACTTGCTAGATCAAAGAAGCAGTTCCGTGCTCACAAGAGAAAAGGCTGACATCCACTAATACCTGAGTCCCTACGTGGTGGCGCACTGGTTACGGCGCTCGGCTGCTGACCCGAAAGATGCGAGTTATATTCCGGCCGCGGCGGCCGAACTTCGACGGAGGCGAATTTCTAGAGGCCCGTGTGCTGTGCGATGTCAGTGCACGTTAAGGAAACCCAGGTGGTCGAACTTTCCGGAGCCCATCACTACGGCGTTTCTCGTAGCCTGAGTTGCTTTGGGACGTTAAACCCTAATAAACCAACCAAACCAAACTAAAACTTGAAAATTACTGAAAACGTTGGGATACAGAACAGCCACAAGGGAGAAGACAATCACGAGGAAGAAATAAATGACAGCCCTAGGGAACTACTTGGCTATACAACGTGCCACCCATACCTATATGGGTGAATCCCTTCGTAATCAAGGGACGAAGAACAGCCAGAGCTGAATGCTATGAGAGAAAGATGCAACCCGAAACCAATACAGAACATCCGCAGCAGTCAATAATGTGAGGAACTGTAAAGTCAGGAACCCGTTAACAATCACTAAAAGCACGACCCAGGAGGGAAAGGAAGTGGAAATCGATCTGGCAATCAGAGAGAGCGACCAAGTCCAAACCACTGCCAATATTTATAGGGATTCTAAAACTGCGTGTAGAAGCTATATCAACGGGGGACATCTGCAAACAACGTAAAAGATCATAAACGGCTGCAAGCAGAAAGCACTATAGAGTGCCGTATGCAATTATCGGCGACCATAAACCATATGGATACCCGGGCATGAAGGGATCACGGGCAGCCTGCACACGCAGCAGGTCGCCCGAGCATTTTCCTTCATGTGGGACGACCTGCCCCCTCCCCCGTTTACATGTCTTACTCTTAAATAACAAGTAAATACAGATCGGACAGGGGAACCCACCCTTCCCCCCAGAAGCCTGGCCCTCACCACCTCAACCACATGGAGAAGATTACAAGCACGTGCCCCAACCTGCACATACTGAAAAGGTGCACCCGTACAATTTCAAACAAACATGTCCGTGGCGCGGTTTTAAACCCACCGTAGCACATGTAAAATAGACGTGCGACAAACAAGCAATACTATGGAGTATCTGTTCTCGCTTCGGCGAGCGCGTCTTCGGCCGCTTATCTGTTTTTTCAGCAGCGTCCGCTCCGGCGGACGCAGTTGTTGCTGCGACGCGCGTCTTTTCTTTCCTTTTTCTCTTTCCTCTGATCTTTTAACTCTTCTCTATCTGCACGTGGCAGTGGTGGTGGCTTGGCTCGAGCCAGTAGGCAGGCCCGTGCAATTTCCTTTTCATCCTTCTCTCAGTCACAACAACAACAACAAGCAATACTACTAGACGCCGCACCCAAACCGACATGGAAGGACATGCTGTCCAGCGAAACCCCTGCGGCCCAGGTCTACCTAGCGGACAGGGCAGAGCGGCTGGCTGTCTCCAGTGCAGCCTTGGAAAGGGGGCCCGTCCACTGAGTGTTTATACATCCCCAGTAAAAAAAAAAAACATTTTCTTTTGTTTCTATCCAAGACGGATGTTCGCGAAAAGGGCACGCCCTAAGATGCTCGTAGACTCCAATGCCGGTGGAGGTGTTTATTATCCATTCCGACGGGAATGTCGAAAGCGTGTTGATATCTGAGCTGAACGTGTATTTCAGCACAAGCGGTGGTGCTGCCTCACAAAGCGGCGGAGCCCAATGGCCAAAAGATTTTGAAACAGAGAGGCTTGGCCAAATACTACCTAAACGTGCTCGAAGGAAACAGGCCAATGTGAAGTAGCTAAACGTGCTCGAAAAGAGAGGCGAAGCCAAGTAGCTAGACCTGCTAATAGAAAAGAGTAGCTAAGTAGCTGTTTGTGTGTCAGTTGTCGAGTGCAGAAAATGTCTGCAAATATGCTTCTAACAACGCTACCGTCCTCGTTACATGCATGCCCCAGATCCGGGTATACCCCCCCCCCCCCCCCCCACTCCACTCCTCCGAAACTCCTCTAATTCAAACCAGCTTCCTCTAGTTAATGCGCTAAGCCGGTAAGCATAGCTATATTACTTTTTCGTTTCTTGTTTTGTCCCGATAATAAACTTCCGGAGAAGGATCGTCTCAAGAATCTTGTTTATCTCTATAGTGACTTGAAGGAAAGATAACGAAGTGAGGTGTAGCATGAGGACACGAGGATAGCGAGCAAATCCCTTAAATTTTTTTTCCTCCACATATTACAGAAGTACGTTTTCGCTGGGTGTCTGGGCGCTATAGCATTGTTTCTAATGAGAGGGCTGATTTTTTAGCTAAGTCCGCCCTTGATGTTCCTACTGTTCTGTTCGTCCCAGATACTGCCTACTTGACTATAGCACGCTCTCAGCGATTTCAGCGTCTCCACTCCTTGAGTCATGAGCCTCTCCTTGCTGCAGCTGATTTTCAACACCTGGCATTTCCTTCGAGTGTTGGGATGTGCCGTTCGAGGCAACGTGAGGTGTCCATATGACCCCCTTGCGCTGCAGGATACCGCAGCAAAATTTTTATTTATGTCGATTGGGGTTATCTATAACCAACCTTGTGAGTCAAAATGATGATGATGATGTCTTCAGTCATAATGGCACAGCCCCGCCACGGTGGCTCAGTGGTTACGGCGCTCGGCTGCTGGCCCGAAAGACGCGGGTTCGATCCCGGCCGCGGCGGTCGAATTTCGATGGAGGCGAAATTCTAGAGGCCCGTGCACTGTGCGATGGCAGTGCACGTTAAAGAACCCCAGGTGGTCGAAATTTCCGGCGAACTTCACTACGGCGTCCCTCATAACCTGAGTAGCTTCGGGACGTTAAACCCCAATAAACCAAACTTTAATGGCACAGTACTGTAGCGAAATTGAGTCCATAGATCAATTCTTCCTCTTCTGCCGGCGGTTCGTTCGCTGCTCTTCGCAGATATGCCCTGAAACCAGTGTGCGATTATTTTCACGATTATGTAATATCTGGTAGATTCCTCTGCTAGAATGTGAACTCACTACTTTTTCTTTTCCGTATTTTTTTATATTGCAAAAAATCTAGCTTTAAATCCCAAAATTGGCCAAACACTGCACTCCTTGCAGATGAGTGCGTTTGTATCCGCTATGCACCCTGGCGAATTCCCCGCCGTTCGTATGTGCCGTTAAGCCTGATGAAATCATCATCATCATCATTATTATAATCATCAAATTAGAACGCAAATGCGCCTGCCTGGCTTTGTCAACGTGGCCTTCAATGGAACAAGACGCCTGTCCGAGGTCATTCGGGAAGGAGCTAGGAGCACAGGTGTCTAGGCTTTTAACCGAAATGTTTAAGGTGAGGTTAGAGGCTCCAGGAGGGCACCGGCGACACACCGTGATCATTTACTGCTGTGAACACTTGCTGGTTGCCCAGGACTAAAATCGTGTCATCTCCCACAGCGGTGACGGACAGCATGGCGAAAGGACACGTCATCACACGGTGAGCACAACGCTACAATCGCCAACCGATAATCTCCTCCGGTTGACTACAACCAGAAGCGATAAGTGCAGCGATGCCTCGGGAATTTGCGCCTAGTGTTGAGGTTTTTTATGATGTATGGGAATGAATCGCTTTAGTAACTAACGGGTTAGCAGCGCGTTCATGGCAATGTTAACGAAGCAACACTGTGGCGTCCGAAACGCGCCTACTTTATTTGTGGCGACGAAACCATATGCAGCCAAGATCCGCAGTCTATTACTCTAGTTCCTCTTCGATTTCATTTGATCTGATTTTATTTATTGAGGTTTAACGTCCCAAAGCGACTGGGGTATGAGGGACGCCGAAGTGAAGGGCTCTGGAAATTTCGACCACCTGGGGTTCTTTAACGTGCACTGACATCACACATTACGCGGGCCTCTAGAATTTCGCCTCCATCGAAATTCGCCCGCCGCGGCCGGGATCGAACCCGCGTCTTTTGGGGTCAGCAGCCGAGCGCCGTAACCAGTGAGCCACCACGGCGGGTGCTTCAGTTTCGGGCTGTTTAAGATGCGAGGAATATTAACATTGTTGAATTACTTTCCGCACCTGCTGGGTTCTGTCGACTGCATATTATTTTTTCCATTTTTCTCCGTTAGCTGGCTGATAACTGGAGGGTGCCCGCAAGCTAGTAAATGCATCCGGATGGTTGCCAGCAGTGTGCGGTCGCGAGACGCTACTGCTCAGTGACTTCGTAGACGTGTAATTTACGGACATAAGGCGTCTAAATTCCTAACTGAAGCTAGAGCTATATGCCTGATACACAGGGGCGAATCTGGGTAACTCTTGAAAGGGCTGACCCAAGGTGTCCACTGATATATATCAGACGCGCACACCCACCGAATCCTACTGTGCAGCGTGTGTGCTGTTCCTCTCATTTGTGCTTGTTTCAAACCTCTTCCTTTCACGAGACAGCGTATGAAGCTCGTTGGTCGCAAAGCCGTCTGCGTCGTAGTAGTGAGCAACCACGCGTCGGAAAAAAATCATAGCAGGCAAACCATTTGCTGCATAATGTGTTCCGAATGATGTCATACGACTTGGCGTTTTCTGCAGCATAAGCGTACTAGTTAAGTTAGAGCCTAGGTCGTGGCGGCAGGGATTCGAACCTGCGACCTATAATGGGTGGGGGAGGGGGAGGCTGCGTATTATTATGCCTGGTTCTGGCGTCCACCAATGCAGCAGACTGTTACTGCATCATTGCCTTTCCTTAAAAAAAAAACAATTTTCGTTTTGTTCAATGGGCAAGGGGTCGCGCCGAACGGGCGATGGCGTTCCGTGGACTTTGCCAGCGCTGGAAGACGCCGTCGCGTTCCATTCTGAAGGGCGAAGTTTAAGCGTCCTCCAATTTTTACTTCTTCTTTCACTCCCTCCTTTATAACCCTTCCCAACAGCGTCATTCGGGTGTCCACCGCGATACGTGAGACAGTTATCGCCTCATTTCCTTTCCTCAAAACTATTTTCAGATTTGTGGAACAGGAAGTTTCCTCTTCCTGCGTGAGGTGTCCTGCGGCCTCGAGGACCTCCGGGGCGTCCTTTTCAGCTGCGGCCGGCGGTCCCGGATGGTCCTGCGGCCACCGCTGCCGGTTCCTGCGGCCGGTCGGCGGTTTTTCGACCGTTTCTTCAGCTTGGGATTGTCCACCCATTGCCCTGCTCTGGTTGGCCGCGGCGCCTGCTCTCACCGGGAAAACACTCGGTATGTCTGGCCTGCGGCGCTCGGAGACTCCCGCGCGCGGTCACTGTCCTCGCCGGCTACCTTTTCTGGGGCGCTGGCCTTATTTGGCCGCGTTTTTCGCGACGCTGGGACTCTCGGCCTCGCGCTGACGCTTAGCCCTAACAAGGCGTAAGGCCGCCCCCCCCCACTTGCGTCCCCGGTGTTCGCAATTCTCCTCCAGGTTTTTTAGAAAGGGGACACTCCGTGTCGATGGAACTGTACGAACACGCCTGGGGTGCGGTCTGATCTCTGTGACCAGAACCGACAACGCATTTCCTCACCAGAGCAGGATTTGGCCAACCTGGTGTGGTAAGTACTTGGCCGCAACCTTCTATGAAGACCCGAATTAACCTTCGGCCCCCAGTTCTCGGCGGCTGCGGAGCAACTGACCAAGGCGGTGGTCAGACCTGTGAAACAGCAGAGGGTGATAGGAATCTCTTGCTCTGGACAGGCCGCCATTGGAAACTGAGCCCAGCAACGTTTAACGCAAGAACCTTATCCAGGTTCGCTAGTTTAGAAGTACTGTTGGAGGAATTAGGGGTATTAGGCGAGATAACCACTGGTCCTTAAGGGTAACGGAGTGGATTTTAAGAAAAGGCAAACGCAAGGGGCGGCAGAAAGCTAGGTGGGAGGATGAGATTAAGAAATTTGCGGGAATACGGTGGCCGCAACTGGCGAAGGACAGGGTTAATTGGACAGACATGGGAGAGACCTTTGCCCTGCAGTGGGCGCAGTCAGGCTGATGATGATGATGAATTTTGGTAACTACACACAATATTTACTACATTCGAATCATTGCGAAAGCATAGATTCGTGTTACGTAGAAGACGATGAGCAGGTGTGCCGCCGGGCGGATCAGATGGAAGACGACGACGCTCTGCAATGCACACTGATAGTATGTGGTGGAATTTATTGCGGGGATTGCCTCAAAACCAATTTTAAATGGGAAGTGAAACATTCACACAACTAAACGAAGGTGGGAACCTGGCGCGGTGGCCGAGTGTTAGCCGGAGTTCCGGGTTCGAAACGCAGGCGAAACGCAAAAGGCACCCGTGTACTGTGCGATGCGAAACATTCCCACAACTAAACGAAGGTGAGAACCTGCCACGGTGGCCGAGTTTTAGGCGCCCGTGTACTGTGCGATGCGGGTGCACGTTGAAGATCCCCAGTTGGTCGAAATTATTCAAATTATTCCGGAGCCCTTCACTACGACCCCTATTCCTTTTAGAGCGCAGCTCTTTAGCGCCAGTTTCTGTGTTTCGCGGCGTCGCAGTCGCCGTTGTCCCTTGTAACTAGCAGTGGACACCTTAGTCGTGCTTTAAGCTGCAAAACCGATGAAGCGGAGCTTGCAAAGCAAAGGAAAGGCGCATAACTGGTCTCTTGGAACAGTGGACTCCTTAATCGTGCTTTAAGCTACGTGGCAGTAGTGACAGATGTGTGCTGCATGCGTTAACATTCCCAATGTTGTGCCATTTCAAGGAAGGGAAGTGCGCATAACTGGCTCCCTGGTCAAGTGGACGCTTAAATCGCGCTTATAAGTACTTAGGGTGATGAGAGAGAGAGAGATATGGGCTGCAGGCATTGACAACGTTGTGCCAGAAACGCGGCGCTGAAGCCATAGGCCGTCGGCGTTCAGTGTGTTCGTTGGGATCGAGAACGTTTTACACCCCGATTATTTTAAGAAAAGGAAGTGCGCATAACTGGCTCCCTGGGTCAGTGGACGCCTGAATCGCGCTTATAGGTACATGGAGTTATGAGAGGTGGGCTAATCATATGCGTTAGCGTTGACAACGGTGAGCGAACTCTCGCGATCTGCCACCTGCCAGGGTGGCAGGGTGGGTGCGGACTTTAGATATAAAATCAAACAAACAGTAATTCCTTTCCACCCATGTAGGAGGACATCCCGTTCCTCTCCTCGTAACGCCTCCAACAGCTGTGCAATTTGGCCACAACGAATTTGAACTCTCCTAGAGCAAGATGTTTAGTTTGGTTGTCGTAGAGAAGGTCTCCGGAAATTTCGACCACCAAGGGTTCTTTACACTGACATCACATGGTACACTGGTCTCCATCATTTCACCTTCATCGAAATGAGACCACCGTGGCCGGGATCGAACTCTGCTCTTTCTGGTCAGCAGCCGAGCGCCATAACCACTGAGACACCGCGGCGGCTTGATAGAGCGAAACGTATTGACGTAGGAGTAGTAAAGCAGTAGAAAGCCGAGGCAATACTTGTTCTGCCACTGGAAGGATCCTGCTCTCTGGATCAATTATGCCACGTGACTATGCTCTCTGCCATCTTTCTCTCGGTATGTGGTATTGTGTCGCCGCTAACCTTATGTTTTGGATGCGCGGCTAGTGGAACCTGCCAATCGTGACATGATCTCTCAGTGAAGCGAAAGCCTGCATGAATGATTGCAGGTTCGTTTGTGTTGGTTGCGACACCGTACCTAACTAAGCCTGTGCTGCTGCTGTATTTCAACGCGTCACCGGACTGCTTAAGAGCTTGCGGAATGCTGGACATTGTCGGTGTTTCCAAAAGGAGCGTATCAATTTGCTTTTAAAAAGTTCACTCAAGCCTTGGGATGATAAAAAAAAATTTCAGTTGCTTGTTTTCTTGGGAACCTCGAAATGTTCTTATCGTTTTTGCAGGGATGGTGCTCCCTCGGATGTGGTACTTCGCTACAGGCCCCCCGGATTTCAATGCCTCTGATCTGAAATTCTTGGGTGAGTTTGGCGTTAGATTTTGTCGATAACTTGGCTAGGCTAATTCTTCGTTACGAGTAGCTGCCATAATTTTTCACCATCTGGGGAACTACCTCAGCTCAAAAGTTTGCTGAAGATCGCATGGCCTAGCTCGGGTAACGATGACTTAAAGTTGGGTCAAGCAGGAACGAAAAATAAAGGCGCCATTTGCCAACAGAAGCTGGTTTCTTGCAGCGCGCTCAATTGCTGCTCAAATGAATCAGTGTTGAAGCTAGTCGGTTTTCAAATATATTATCGTAAAAGTGATCAGAAGAAAATGACACACAGGGTGCTTAATTCCAACGGATTTATTCATGCGAAAAAGTGGTGGTTACGCGCCTGTGTCGAGCGCCCCATGACCTCAATTTAACGTCCGTTTTTCTTTGTCGTCAACGTTTGTGCGCTTTTATGATTCAACACTGGGTGAGGTCAAGATCCTAACTTTTTTTTGTTCGAAGCAAGTCAGTGTCATTCAAGCGATTCCACTGATCATTTGATCTCATGATAAGCTTTTTTGTTTTGTAACGATGAAAGCTTTAACGTTGGACAGTTTCGTTGTCGCTAAGAAACAGGGTGTGTCCGTCATGAATGTAAGCTTAGCTTGTCTTTTTGTTTGAGCTCTATCCCACGAGAACCAACCACTGCCTTTCCTTCTTTGATCGGCCTATTAAACCTTGGTCCCCACTCAATTGGGACCATAGAAGTGGACCTCTGTCTGCGTGGTCAGCGTGATCTAGCACGCTACGGTTTCGGTTGTTGGCTATTTCGCAGATATATATATATATATATATATATATATATATATATATATATATATATATATCTGCGCCGAAGTCATGCGCAGCGCAGGAGGCTGTTTCCTTCACAGCGGTTTTTTGATTGCAAGTGCGCTAACGAAGCTAGGTGAGAGGCAATGCGAGATTGAACATCGGTGTCAGGTAACTGCTCCACGCAGTTACATACAACGAAACAAGGTGCAACGTCTACTAAGCATTTCATTAGGCTATACCGCGAGCCACGTCGACTTAAGTATACCCGAACGTGCTGTATACCAGAGCTCAAAGGTCATGAATGGTAGTTCACCAATATTCCTCAACAGAAAATTATACAACAGCTGTATCGTATCTGGACTCATCTACGGGGCAGAAAGGTGGAGGCTAACGAAAAGAGTTGAGCTTAAGTTAAGAACAATCAGGGAGCTGTGGAAAGAAAAATGGCCGGTGCAAGGACCCGAAGCAGGCAGAGTCGGTGAGGGAACAAGCGCGGGTTAATGACACCCTAGTGAAAATCAAGAAGAAATGGGCTTGGGTAGGCAAGACATCTAATGCGAAGGCAATATAACTGCTGGTTTGGAAGAGTAATGGTGTGAATTCGAAGAGAAGGAAAGCTAGCAGGGTGTTGCAGAAAGTAAGGTGGGTGGATGAGATTACGAACTTTGCGGCGATGCGGTGGCCGCAGCTGGCAAAGGACAGGGTTAATGGAGAGACATGGGGGAGGCTTTTGCCCTCTAGTGGGTGTAGTCAGGCTGATGGGGATGATGGTAGAGAATAAAGTAAAAAAAGAGCTGCAGGGACATTGTATAATGAAATTGTAGGGCCACCGTATGAACAGGAGCTTTGGAAAGGAAGATGAGGTACCAGGCACGCGCCGGTTGAAACATTGAAGGCGCTGGGGCAGAGCGGACACGTGTTGCTGGCCGTAGCCGCTCATGGGGTCTCGAACGGTCCTTGGGGCCGCGTCTAGAACCCATAAAATGAACAATAAGTTGACCTAGAAAAGACGATTCTCGGATAATAGTTGTGTCATGACCAAGAACCCATAGTTGAGGCTACCTTATGCTGCCTTCGCATCGGACACACGGATCTTACGTATAACTTCGCACATGTAAAACAAGGAAAGCCGCTTTTTGTGCTGCGGGGCGAAGTGGTCACACTAAGCCGTATTTTATTGCCAAGACGCGGGTTCGATCCCGGCGGCGGTGGTCTAATATCGGTGGAGGCGAAATCCTCGAGGCGCGCGTACTGTGCGATGTGAGTGCACGTTAAAGAACTCACCACAGGCGGTTGAAATTTCCGGAGCCCTTCAATACGGCCTTTCTCATGGGTTGAGTCAGTTGGGATCGTTAGACCACCGCAAACCAATAAAAAAACTCGTGAAAGACGAAAAATGTACACGAACAAACAAGCAAAATATTTCAAAATTGGCGAGGGCTTAGCTTTGGTTAAGCCTGGTAGGTTGCGAAAGCGAGCGCAGCGCCTCTAACGGAAGGAACGCGGCGAGCCGCGTCTAAAGGTCACGCGTGGCTACCGGCCGCCGCTGTGTGACGACTCGGCTTGGTAGCCCATCTCTCACCCTGGTATGACGTCAGAGGTCATACTAAAGGTCAAACGTGGCTACCGGCCGACGCTACGCGAAAGGTCGTTCATGAGCATAGTACTACTTTCGCAATAAAGGTAGCAATCCATGAGCTCAGCTTTCATTTCCAATCATGAGTTTGACGCGTGGTATCCTTAGTTGCTTTGGTGGCATGGTACCCAATACACGCACGCATGCAAAGAACCCCAGGTGGTCGAAATTTACGGAGCCCTTAACTGCGGCGTCCCCATAGCCTGAGTCGCTTTGGGACGTTAAACTCCAGTAAACCAAACCAAACCAGCATGCACGCAGAGAATTTGCTGCTTATGCGTCATGACACGCAGCAAAACACGAAGAGGCGCTGGAATATTTTTTTTTTCAGCGATGCGTTCAAAGTCTGGATCTGCTGTGCGCGCCTGGACTATGGGCAGTTCCTGGCGCCGCGTGGTGATGGCCATCGAGTAAGAATCTTTTAATTATTTTGGAACTCAGAATTTCGTTGTAGCTGGTCAAGCAGTCAACGAAATTACCAAGGCCCTCTGCCTGGCCCGCCGAACCTTCCCTCCGCCCAGCGACAAGCTGGACAGGGCGCACGCGGTGACCCTCAGACAACTGCAGACGCTCACGTACCCCAGCCCGGAACTATACCACAGGCTTTACCCCGGTACATACCCGACAAATATATGCAAGGTCTGCAACGCCAATGTAGCCACTTTAACTCACATGCTCTGGAACAGAAACCTTCACGGTGCTAATTCCGGAACCCTCCCGCCGCGGTTGGCCGCTGCCTTGCGCAGCCCCAGCCTCGGGGACCAACTTTGGGCCGTCCAGCAGGCCCGCGAGGCGACGGCGAGGCAGCGCCTCGACGTCCCCACGTGGGAGACCTAAGGCCCCGTCGGCGAAAGCTCTCCAGGACTATGAATAAAGTTGTTACCAACCAACCAACCAACTGAGAATTTTATAGCGTTAGCTGTAATACACTCATTACTCAAGGCCGCGTTAGTATGAAACACAAGGCCATTCAAGTGGGACCAGTGGGTGGTACCATCGGTACACAGATTTTGGACCACCTAATTAGCGCAGAATGTTCGGATCGGTATCAAACGATTCAGCGCGTTACGGAGCATAAGATTTGTAGTCGAATCAAAGCATAGCGTATCGTAGAGATTCACACTGACGACCTTTGGCACCCCAAACCATAACTTCTTGAAACTTCGAACGTTCATTAAGACCAAACTAATTGACGTAGGACATTCAAAGTGGTGTGAAACGATTTGTCTTCTTTTGCTGTGTACGTTGGCATCAGAGTATATATCCGGATATAAAGAAAAATTTGTACCGGTTATAGCGAAGGTGGCTAATGACGCTGTATTCGTTAGATATTGTGAACGCTTGATGCTCATACGCTACCACAGCGTTTTTTTTAGGACCCGGTACGGTCGTGTTACCCGTATCACAGCAGTTCGTGACATTCCCCGGCTTGCTGTCTGTCCTAACTTCGCAGGCAGCAACGGCTAAAATTGAATACCGACAAGGTAAAAAGAATGAAGAAAAATACCGTCTTAGGTGGCAGTAACGTAAAACAGTAGAGGTAGACTCGTTACTCCAGCATCCTAAAGTACTTAGAAGTCCTACTTCACTGGCGGAGCGCCGTCTTCGACTTTCGCGACTGTAAAAGAAAAACTGCATTCTATTACATTATTATGAAAGTGATGCACTACAGGCTGACGACAAAAGGTGTGAATAAAGTGGTCTAAGGTTAGATGCGTGCAAAGATTCATTAGGTTTAGCTAAAGCCATTGTGCTCCATACCCTGAACCGCTGCTGACAACGAGTCGTTGCATCTCGAGCCAGCGGTTGGTAAGTTGCGTAGCGTTAATGTTTGTCGGCGCCCTTTTCTAGGGTCGAGTTGTTTTTTTTGTTTGCCTGAAGTAGAGAGAGTACTTCGTCTTTTTTTTTTGTCGTGTGGGTTTTTGGACGCTTTTAATTCTGTGTAGTGACGCCATCATGACCACTTCGCACGAGCAGGTTAGTGAGTTCTGCGCAAGAAGTTCAGTTCTAGAGTGGATTCTGAAAAGGTTTGAAGCTTGTGGCATTCGCTTTGGCTCAACAGGACTGAAAGTTATCGCTTTGATGGGCACATCAGAGAACCGAGGAGCTGCCAAAGTTCACGTATTAAGGCGAAAGCTTTTCTCATTCTCCCTCCCGAACGGCGTTACATCCAGCATCTCGAAGACTGGTGTCCACCGAGATATGTGAGGCAGTTACTGAGTAAATTCCTTTCCTCAAATACATTTTCATTTTCTTCATTTTGGCCCCTCTTTCTTCTCACGCTCCGACTTCCTTCCTTCCTGTACGGTGCGGTTCGTGTGTCCACCGAGATGACAGAGTATTACAGCGCCATTTCCTTTCCTCAAAAAGCGTTGCGTTCAAAGGGCAACGCATCGCGCCGAACGGAAGGTGGCGTTCTGTGGACTCCCTGGCAGCGCTACAACGCGCTGTCGCGTTGCCCTCCTAAAAAAGATGCTTAAGCGTGATTCTAGCAGTTAATTAGTACTTACACATTAATCGGAAATTAATCATTGATTAGTAATTTGTCACATCTTAGTAATTAGTGCTTAATTATGCGTGACGCCATCCGGTGTTGACGTCACCAGTGCCCCAGAGGCAGTCAAAGTGGTGCGCAAAACGCTTTCGCCTCTACGCACTTTAGACAGTCAAAGTCCATACAAAAAATATTTGGTTTCGCCTTCTTGGAAGAATAAATCGGGCACTTTATTTGAAGGAGGTTATTGTTTGAACGGCGCGTTTTTAAATCGCCTTACGCTGCGTTCATGCGGTGCGTGTCTTGATGGTGGATCCCTAATTATTACTTCGCACAGACCACACTGCGTTGCTACAACGCTGGCCGTGGTCAACGCTCAGAGCCCGACGTGCACGTCTGGAGTGCATTCGTCATGTGGGTATCCTGCCTCCTTGGAGACAGCCGGGCCACCAGCCCATGGTGAGCAAACAGGTGATGTTTAACTCTTTCGTCACGTCGTTAGGTGGCCAATGCTTAGGTGGTAATGCTTGCGTCGTTGTTTTTCGAAGACATTCCAGCCGTCCTTTCATTAGATCTAGCGCCGTTCAATGTAATTAAACACTTACGAAACATCCCACTCGCCATATAAGTAAGTCGGGTTTTTGCCACAGCGGGCCATATAAATATATATGCATATATCCTTCCTTCCCCCAGCCGCCGCGGTGGCTCAGTGGTTATGGTGCTCGGCTGCTGACCCGAAAGACGTGGGTTCGATCCCGGCCGCGGCGGTTGAATTTCTTTGGACGAGAAATTCTAGAGGCCTGTGTACTGTGCGATGTCAGTGCACGTTAAAGAACCCCAGGTGGTCGAAATTTCCGAAGCCCTCCACTACGGCGTCTCTGATAGCCTGAGTCTTTTTGGGACGTTAAACCCCATAAACCAAACCAAACCTCCAGGCCCCCCCCCCCCCCCCCCCCCGCAAAAAAGAAAAGCTGAGAAAAGAGAGCTTCAAAGAATTTCAAGACTGAAAAATTCATTTCCACCCTGGCATGTTTCGTGGCAAAGTGTTCTTCGAGATGAGCAAAATAAAGTTAAAATGCTCTATTGCTTCTATGTCCGACGTGTGGTAACCCTAGTTGCTTATGCAGTTAGTTGCACAGTTGCTTATGGAAAACCGAACGTAACACAGCACTCTTTATAAGAGTATCGAGTTTAGATGTATAATATCTATACTAGTATACGAGTGGGATTGCCTGCACTCTTTATAAGAGTATCGAGTTTAGATGTATAATATCTATACTAGTATACGAGTGGGATTGCCTGCATTGAGATACCAGGTGATTTTCGGTGATGTGGCTTCTTTCCACCTGCTCTGTTGCTGACATCCGTTCATAACCATTGAAGCTTTGCCTTGTGCGGTATGTTCTATTCCTCCTACCGTGAAGTAACTCAGTGCGAAGAAAATAACAAAAAAATCAGCATGACACGAGAATGGTCCTCTTTCCTCTATTAGTTATTTCGCACATATACTGAAGTTTGAGCGGTGGTCAAAATAATTTTTCAGCGCTTCTTTTAGGATGTCGCCTTGAATCTCTTTTTACTTCAGCAGGGATGGCGCTTCTTGAGAAGTGGTACTTCGCCACCAGCCCCGCGACGCCCTGGTTTCCAACGTCTGAATTTTGAATTTCATGGGTGAGTACATGGCTGTGTTGCGCGGTGTCTTGGTCGAATGCGGGTAAATTTTAAGTTTTCAGTTCTGCTCCTCATGGCTTCGATTGTGCACATCCTTGTACGCACAAAGGTGGGTACAAAATACCCACCTTTGTTTAAGGGGCCTATATTGAAGAGCGTTTCTAGTTCCTCTTTCGCCGACCCGATGGAGACGGTAGATCAAACCGCTGAAGCCCAATTGTTGCGCAAAATTTTTTGAAGCCGATTCCTGTATACTGGTGATAAATCGTGGCCCACAAACGGCCTTCGCCGCGTTCTGAATAAGGCATGACCGCTGTTGGCGACTATGTGTGGCAATAACTGGACCAGTCTCTCCAACAACTCTCCCAGATACTTTTTCTCATACCTCGTCTAGGCTATCATGCCATACAGATAAAACCGTCGAAGGAGGTGAGCCTCTCGCCTCTATACAAAAACTATAGTATGAGGGTCGGGGCAGAGGTTGCGATCAAGGCAGGAAGCGTTGTAAAACTATGACAGTAGGACGAAAGGATTGTCTCGACCCGCCCTCTGATTGCCAGGGGATCAACAGTGTCCGAATATGAGTTTCAGGGGCGAGCTGGTTAGACAACGAATTGCCGTCAATCCGCTATTAACCAGGAATCTATAGGAAGAAGACTGGGCAAGGCTGTAGCGACGCAAAGGCGGCCTGGAGTTCCATGGCCAGATCTGTTGAGAGTGTTTTTGAGTGAATGGCACGAATGGCTGCCTGGGAATCAGGGTAGATGATATAACCAGGCGCAGGTGGGAGCGAATGAAAACGTTGATTGGCGTGAATGATGGAGACGACCTCGAGCGAGAGAATGTCAGGGGGATGTAGGAGATGGCGGCTAATGCGAGTGACAGGTGTAGAAAACAATGAAAAAGTGCTTTGTTACCGAAGCCACGCGCAGCCACGTTATAGGTATTCGTGTATGCCACTCCACCAATATTAAAGGGGAAATATGATGGAAGGCAGCGGAATGTCAGTGGGAGCATGCCGGACTCGTCATCATCATCATTTATTAACCGTTAAGGGTTCCGTGGGGAATTTACATAAGGGAGGGGGAGGATACAAGTGTCCGACGGTCATACACAAGCAAAGGCAAGGAAAGGAGAGAGAAAAAAAAGGAAGAAGACTAAGCGTATATATATATATATATATATATATATATATATATATATATATATATATATATATATATATATATATATATATATATATATAGAAGACTAAGCGACATATTGAAGGGAAAAGAAAGTATACGGAGGATACATGCCCCCGGTGGGTAGGAAATAAGAAAGAGGGGCCGTCTGGACGAATAGAATGGTATCCTCGTATCTCCAGTACAGCTCATGGGCGCTTGCTTCGCAACCACTTTTAATATTCAATGTCAACATGCACGCCAGCTGCAGTGGCTAAAAGTGCAATAATTGACCATAGTTCATTAGGAGATGGACAGTGAAACTTAATGGGCCGGGTCACGCTAACTATGTGCACAGGCAGCTTTCAAGTACCGCACACTGTCTGTTTTTAAAAGATCATCAAAATCACTTTTTAACATCCTGTATATGCATGAACATTGCACCGACCCTTGGCCCGGCGACTCGAGTGGAAGACTAACAAACAGGCCAAGAAGTCTGCTTATCTGGAAACCATTCAATCAGCGCGTAGAAATGCGTTGGAAAGCTAATCTTAGGCGTGGCTACGCAGTGCTACATGTCCGCCAAGGGAGTGCTCAGTGGGTCACAGCTGGAATCCCCGTTTCCAGTAACCCTGCTATGCCAAGGCTGTGATTAAATGGGAGAACATACCACACAAATTTGAGAGGTGATCAATGCAATTTATCCGCGCTTTCTTTACTACATCATTTCGAATCCTTCCTGTCGTTTCTGCAGGCATGGCTCTTCTATAGATGTGGTACCTCGCCATCAGCCCCTCTGGCGTCCCGGTTTTCAACAGCGCCGCCCGAATTTATTTCAAGGGTGAGTTTATGGTTATACTGCTTGGTGACAGGGCCGAATGCATAGAAATTTCAGATTTTCAATTCTTCGTCGCACAGCTTCGATTGCACAAATCTGAGGAATAATTGACGCGGTTTGTTCCCTAGTTTACACGAAGCTGCACTGTACCGTCTCGGACCGCAGGGGTCTTGAACAAAAAAGCTTAAGAAAATAGGCGACATCGTATGCTTTCCACGCTGCTTTGACTTAGGATACCACTGAGCGCAACATTAATGGTCACCAGAGGGAATCGCGAATCTGTGATCACCACTTCCCATCCTGATTGTTTTGCGTTGCGTAAAAGAATGGGATTGCAATCGAACACGTGGAACAAGTCGGTTATCAGTGCTGGGCGACCTTCCCTACTCGCTTGCACTGATGTTTGCCAGATGTGCACGTTTTGTTACACGTGTGTGCACAGTTCTGGCGATGGTGAGTTCTTCGCGGAATTCTTTATGCTTATCATCCCGTCGTGGTCTAAATGTGCACCCAGAATGCGAGAGTTATCCTCTTTTTTCTACCCTCACTCTTCCGCCATTCAGGTGTTCTTCGTCAGCTGAAACCACGTGCGGGTTGTGTGTCCGCTAAGCCACAACAAATTGAGTACGGAGCCATATTTTGAACAGTTGAAGAGGCGGCCTAGGTGTTATTTTTTCCAAAGCTGTATAAAATAGGTAAAGTTCGAATTAAGGAAACATCCGCGCTATAAAATTTATTTTAGGCCTTATCCCGTATTTATGGCTGCTTGCAAGAGCATAAACGTTGTCTCTTAGTGATGTACAGCTTAGAAGAGTCTCTGCAACATTACTTCAACGTTCTCTCTTAGCGGTGGACAGCTTAAAAGAGTCTCTGCAACATTACTTCAAGGAAGTGGACTACTGGCTAAACATGTTAGTCAACGCTGTTAGAGTGAAACGATTCAATGACAAAACAGAAAAACACGGCGGATCATAAAAAAACTGCAGCGTGCTTTCGGCAGAACTTTTTAACATGTTTAATTTTTACGTTAGAGAGCGACGAACTTGGCCGAAGGATGTTGTTTTGTTTTCTGCTAACAAACTTCGATGCGGAGGAACGGAATTCCAGCCCACGAGGGTACAAGTTCTGGCTCATCGGTGTTCAATAGTTCTAGGCTGTAGTCAAAAAGAGACAACGGAAGGACGAATAAGCGCGGCAAATGAAAGGCTCCTGTGCTAGAAACGTATGCACAGCACCGCTTTTATCGCCTTTCTTGCGCCTTCCTCGTCTTTCCGACGCGTCGCATTTGCGCACTTTACACCTGTTCGTAACATGCTTCACATTATGTGGCGGCCCACAGGGAGACACTGGTTCTTTGTCGTCATGGTGACAACAGACCGTGGACAGGATGTCTAGGCTGCACCGCTGTGTCCTGCAGTTCCTGTCTCGCTAGGACGCACCTTGGCGCTGAGGGAGCGTGTGGTCCTAGCGGTCTGTGCCCAGCTGGACTATTTGTGTGGAGCTCTGCAAGCTACAGAAACACCCTTCGGTAAGTACGTCGATCACTGTAGACATTCATATCTGAATGCCTATGCATTAAAATATGATTGTCATATTTAATGCCCATTTGTAGTCATGTTGATACATATCCATGGAAGATTTTACAGTTTATGGGGATTTAACGTCCCAAAGCAACTTAGGCTATGAGAGACGCCGTAGTGAAGGGATCCGGATAATTTTGACCACTTGGGGTTCTTTAACGTACACTGGCATCGTACAGTACAAGGGCCTCTAGAATTTTAGCCTCCATCGAAACTCGGCGGCCGCGTCCGGGGTTGAACCGACGTCTCTCCGGTCAGCAGCCTAGTGCCATAACCACTGAACCACCCCGGCGGCATAATCCACGTAACAGGCTCAGTGTTTATAGTGACAACGCTTCGTGGCAAACTGAAAAACGAGAAAAGAGGACATGAGGAAAGAGTCTTAGCGATTTTGTGAAAGCTTGCGTAGCGGTGGCACGATATTGCATGAAAAAAGGAACCATTACTGGGCACAGCAGTCAGCGGATATCAGCCACTGCGGCGGTGGGTCAGTATTTATGATGCTTGGCTGCTGTTCCAAAAGACGCGGGTTCGATCCGGGCCCTGGTGAGTGGTGTATTTAGAGTCCTGTATACTGTACATATTGGGGCACGTGGAAGTTATCCTGAGCCGTCCCCTACGGCGTCCCTCATCTCTCGAGTCGCCTTGGGACGTTAAACTTTTATAAAACAACCAGATCCCTCACACCCGCGAGGCTTCACACACTGCTGCCAGGTGAGGCTTTCCGTAATATGGGTTTGAATGGGATAGCCGAAAAAATTGAAAAACCTCATGGGGCGGTTACGAGTTAACAAAGCGAATGGACCAGCGCTAGCTGCCCTCTAATTGCGAAGGAACGGAGATATTAGAGTAAACTATTCGATTGGATGCTTTAATAAAAGATTATAGTGGTGGCCTGGTAGAGCGCGCATCCGCGTCGTACTGGGTAGATGCCGGAAGTTGCTGGAGTTATAATAGTAGCAATAGTAGTAGTAGTAGTACAAGTGTTTGTTCAGACAAGACAATTGGGCGCCTAAAACATCAATGGCTTGCTGCACGAGCAGGGGCTGTTCTTCCTCATCTTCAGCTCCAAGCCCGTCCATCAAGGTCCCGAAGGTGGGGGGGGAGGGGGTATGTGGACAAGATTACAGAAGAACCAGGAAGGATAATAAACAGTGGGACAGGTTGGCATAAGGGGCAAGGTAGTTGGGGCACGAAGGATCGCGACGGAATTAGTAGAGATAAAGCCGTCGAAGTAGGTGAGCATCCCACATAGAAACACTAGGATGACGGTCGGGGCAGAGCTTGTGATTAAGGCGGGAAGGATTGTAATACTTTGACAATAGCACGAAGGGACTGTACCGACCCGCCCTTCGATGGCTTTAGCCAGGGGATGAACACTGCGCGCGTATAAGTTTTAGAGGCGAGCTGGTTAGCGAACGCATTGCCGTAAATCGGCGAGTGTCCAGGAATCTATGGAAAGAAGACGGGGCAAGGCTGTAGCGACGCAAGTGTAGCCCCGAGTTGCGTGAAGAGATCTGGTCGGAGTGTTTTTGAGTGAATGGCTCGAATGGCGGCCTGGGAGTCAGTGTAGATGGTATTTAAGAGAGAAAGCTGGGCTAGTTGGTGTTCGGATTGAGAGGACATAGCGGTAGCGCTAAAAAAACAGGGACGAGGGTAGACGTAGGCAACACAGGCGTCCCTCGTCCCTGTTCTTTTCACCGGTACCACTATGTCCTCTCAAGAAGATGGTATAACCGGGCACAGCTGGGAGCGAATGAAAATGTTGACTGGCGTGAATGATGGAGAGGACCTCGAGTGAGGGAATATAAGGGGCACGTCGGAGCGGGCCGCTAATGTGAGTGACAGGTGTAGAAAGAAGGATGAAGGATGACTTGGCTACCGGAGCTGCGAGCAGCCACGTGAGAGGAATTCGCGTATGCCACCCCATGAGTATTAAACGGGAAACTATGATGGGAGGCAACAGCATGCCGGTGACAAGCATGCAGGACTGGTGACATATTGGAGGGAAGAGGAATTATACGGAGGTTAGATGCCCCCGGAGGAGAAGGGATAAGAAAAGTAGTAGTCTGGATGGCGGGGAATGGTAGCCTTGCCTCTCTAGTACAACGCATGGGTTCTTTCTTCTCAACCACATTTAATATTCGATGTGAACACCCGCGCCTGCTGCAGCGGCTAAAAATGCACTAATTAACATTAGTTCATTAGAAGACGGTGAAACTTATTCTGTTGGCCTGGTCCCGTGCAAAAGCAGCTTTGAAGTACCGCGCATTGTGTTGAAAAAAATCGTGAAAACTGAATTTTTGACATCCTGTAGGGGCATGAACATTGTGCCAACCACGGTGTAAGAAATATTTCAGGTGATCCAGCTCACCGCGCCGTCCACACGGCGGCCGCAGAGTGAGTGAGTGAAGAAACTTTATTTCCGCCAGAAGAAGACCCGTGCCCCTCCGGGTCCGCACGCAGGCGTCCGGGGAGGGGCAGCGTCGCAGCTGGAAGACTAGCAACGGTATAGTCGCGCAGCTTCTGCTGCCAGGCGGGTAGCGTATCGTTGTATGCTAAGGTCGGCACTTCTGAGTATGGTCTCCCATTCCTCTGCATTATTGATTATGCCATATCCTGGGGCACTGGGGCATCTCCATAGTATGTGTTCGAGTGTAGCGGTATGCCCGCAGAACTCGCACACCTCCGCATCCTCCCTCGTGTCACCTCCTGTCCAGCTCCTCCAGAGCGGGGATGCGAAGTTTCTAGCTTGGAGTCTTCTCCAGTGTAAGGTATCGGTAGCGTTCGCGGGGGTCAACGGAACGCGGCTGGGGGCACTCAAAGCGGAGCGTCTCCTTTCTTGGAACGCGGCCGCTCGCGAACGCGCCGGGAAGTACGGGTGTCCACCCGACACGCGGTACCGAGCACGAATGTATATTTGTGTTTATTTTCATTTGACACGACCGTGCGTTTGGGTTTGTGGAAAGGGCGTTTTGCCCTGCGGAAGCTGGAGGGCTGGCCATGCCCTGGATGAACCAATGATGTTAAGGCCGCAACATGATTGGAAGTTACCGAATGTGGGCTGGGCCTTTAGGGCTTTAAAACCGGGCCCCGGAGCTGGAAGCGGGGTTCTGGGCTAAGGTGAGATGCAACGCATCTTCGGCAACGCCGAGTAGGGGCCTCCCCTAGTATTAGCCAGATCCACCTTTTTGTTGTTTGGTTTGTCCTTTTTGCTGCTTAATGTGTCTAGTGCCTTAACTTGTATCTATTGTAAATACTGTACATAAAATTTGAAGTGTTCGCCTTACCCCTGCGTCTCAACTGAACACAAGACCGTCTCTGACGGGGCACCCCTGGTGCGAAGAGCTTGAGTCTTCCAGTTGGAACAAACCGTCTCTGGCGGGGCACCGCTGGTGCAATAAGGAAGACGAAAGAACCTGTGAAAATTTACTGGCGCAGTCGACAGGATCCTGCGGCCATCGGAAGACGGCGCAGGAAGAAGACTTGAAGGCAGGGAGAAAGACGACGACAAGGTAATAGGTCAGCGTTCGAGAACGGACCTGCGGAGAGACGGCGGCAAGGACGCAAGGACCACGGCAGGTGTCCAGCGACGCGGGACTGCATCCGGTCAAGGACGGCAGCGCGTCGAGAACTCGACGGTCACCGGCAGGTCGCAGCAAGTGACGACAACGTGCACAGGACCAGCGGCGTGCGACAGCTCATCGCAGCGTCCGGTGAAAGTGGCGGTGGACTGCGACGCCAAGGAGCTGGCAATGCGGATCGACGCATCGAAACTGTGAGTTTCCTTCGTCGCATTGTTAGCGTCCCTGTGCATGTGTTCGAGCTGGTAGGACAGTTGAGGAGTACAGACGGCGGTATGGAGGGCTATCCATGCCGGCCCTCACTCAATGTGAGGTACCAGGTTGAGTTAGCGAAGGCACGCTTAGCGTACTTTCAGGCTGAACTTGCGAAAGTGAATAGAGGAAAGGCGCCGCTGTGCGAGGAGAAACCTCAGGATGTTAAGTGCGTCTTGGATGAATTAGAAGCAAAGCGCCAGCAGCTAGCGCTAGAGCTCGCTGAGCTCAAGGCGTCCAGGAAAGCTAGTGAACTAACCAGGGAGAACTGCTCCGAGTCCCGAGAGGTGAGGCAGCCTGTGCTGGAAGACAAAGGATTATGCTTGTCATGCACAGGTCAGGGAAAAAGCAGTGAGGACGCTGAAAGCAATCAGCCGGTAGGCGGGAACGCATCTTTCTTAGGAAACGCCGCGAAAGGTTCAGGAAGTGAAAACAGGATTCCTGAAGGACGCGGAAATACCACAGCTTTTCCGCCACTGCGGGCGGCTAACAAAGAAAAAGAGCAGCCCAATTCTGATGGTCTAGGGCCAATCGAGACCAAATTGTCCGAGACCAAGCAGGAGAGTGATCTAATTCCTGCAGGCTCTATGAACGAGATTGTGATTTCTGACACGGAGCTAGTGACCGGAGAAAATCTGGCGTTGCTGCAAACACAGACTGTGTCGGCCGTAGGGCATGAAGTGCCCCGTAGCGTTGCTGGTGACAACAGCTCTACATCCGAGGCAGAGAGCGGAGGTGGGCCCGCTGGGCCGACCGGGCAGAGCGCCGCGCAGTTGTCGAACGCACCCGGTGTGTGCCCGGCCAGGTCAGTCGAGGACCCGGAAATGAGTGGCGACTTGCCGCAAGGCAAGCTCGGGTCAAGTGACTGTCAGGGAGCTCATGGAGCCTCGGAGTTAGACGATGCCACGAAGCCGGCAAATGCCTATCAAGCAGGGAACGGCAACATCAGTGTTTGCTCGTGGAGGAACGGGGCAAATGGTTCCAAGCGAGGCGAAGTAGCAGGAGGCAAGGGCGTGGCTTTCAAATTGAAAGTCGCTGCGTGGAGAAGTACGTTCCGTGCTGCAGTATGGCAGATCAAGAGTAGCAAAACCGGCGTCAGTGGTACGGTTAGACAGGGCAGGGGCTATGCTCCTTATGCAGCGCGCGGCTCGTACCGGCGCGCCAGAGAGAGCGGGCCCTCAGGTGCGTTGTGGGGTCAAAGATTTGGACTTATCGAGGATCAGGACGTTGTTTTCGATCCTGGAGGGCAGCAATTTTTGAATTCTTGCCCTGCTGTGGCACCAGCCTAATGAGCCGAGTGGCAGTTAGGCGTTACTTGTGTTGAGACGCGTAGTGGCTCGAACGCACACAAGGACGCTCGGTGCGACTAAGGAGGCTCACGTGGCCACTTACGGACGTCGTGCGAGTGCTACTGAACGCTCAAGTTGCGAGTGTCTGTGTGTGTGCGTGTGCTCGTTCGCGAGCATGACGAGGGTGTCTACTTGGTGGTGGTGAACTGGGTGCAACCCACCAACTTGGACGCTGTGTTACGGCGCACGGCAGGCATGCCACTGGGTGTATTTTAGTGTGCAATTTGCTTGTTTTCTTGGTGCCCGTAAGCATTTTCTGTAATGTGTTGGTGCGCGTGTGCATTATTTTGCTTTCGGTTTCGTCGCTGCCAGTACTTGTGTAGCTGCGGTATGTCACCCACAGGGTGGTTTTGTGACCCGTACCGATCCCTTCTTTTTATAATTCTAAAAGTGGCATTTGAGCCCTTTGTAGAATCTTGGGGGGGGGGGGGGGGGCGTGTAAGGTATCGGTAGCGTTCGCGGGGGTCAACGGAACGCGGCTGGGGGCACTCAAAGCGGAGCGTCTCCTTTCTTGGAACGCGGCCGCTCGCGAACGCGCCGGGAAGTACGGGTGTCCACCCGACACGCGGTACCGAGCACGAATGTATATTTGTGTTTATTTTCATTTGACACGACCGTGCGTTTGGGTTTGTGGAAAGGGCGTTTTGCCCTGCGGAAGCTGGAGGGCTGGCCATGCCCTGGATGAACCAATGATGTTAAGGCCGCAACATGATTGGAAGTTACCGAATGTGGGCTGGGCCTTTAGGGCTTTAAAACCGGGCCCCGGAGCTGGAAGCGGGGTTCTGGGCTAAGGTGAGATGCAACGCATCTTCGGCAACGCCGAGTAGGGGCCTCCCCTAGTATTAGCCAGATCCACCTTTTTGTTGTTTGGTTTGTCCTTTTTGCTGCTTAATGTGTCTAGTGCCTTAACTTGTATCTATTGTAAATACTGTACATAAAATTTGAAGTGTTCGCCTTACCCCTGCGTCTCAACTGAACACGAGACCGTCTCTGACGGGGCACCCCTGGTGCGAAGAGCTTGAGTCTTCCAGTTGGAACAAACAGTCTCTGGCGGGGCACCGCTGGTGCAATAAGGAAGACGAAAGAACCTGTGAAAATTTACTTCCAGTCATAGGCCTCAGCCGAGCTAAGCGATCTATCCGGAGGAGGATAGATCCTTTTGTTCTTTTTCGGAATGTCTGTGATGCTATTAAAGGTATTGGTTTCCTCTTTAGTGCTGAATTCGTATGAGTTGTCCACGGCTCCCCGAGGTAAAGAGGAGCGGGCGAGCCTGTGGGCGGCCTCGTTTCCAACCAGACCCGAGTGGGCTGGGGTCCAGATAATTAGAATATTGTGGGCTGGGATAAAGTCTTTTAGATATTTAGCCGCCATTTCGTGGATGCGTCCCTTGCTGTAATTTCTAATTGCGGCTTTGCAGTCGCTTAGTACGTATTTGGTACCTGGCTGAGTTAGAGCGATCGCTATTGCAACCTCCTCCGCCACAAGGGGTTTTAAGTCAAGGTGTCTTACAACGCGTAACGTTCTGCCTGAGTCCCCGACGGCTACGGAGACGGTGTCTCCTAGCGTGCCTACCGCGGCATCAGTGTAGGCCACGGTTCCCTGTGGCATCTTGCCTAGCTTAGCAGTCAGCTGTGCGACCCTGCTTTTCCTTCTGCCTTTGTCGTGGATGGGATGCATGTTTCTAGGTATGGGAGCAATAATAAGATGCTCTCTTATTTCTCTTCCCAGATCTGTTCTGGTGTTCACTGTGCTATCTACGGTTGCCCATTTCGCTAGCTGTAGGTATTTCCTTCCTGCGGGTGTGGATGTTAGCCTTTCGATTTGCGATGTTCTAACCGCTTCAGTCAGTTCTCTCCAATTGTTATGCAGGCCCATTTTCTCCAGTATATCATTGGACGTGGAAATGGGCAGCCCTAGCGCTCGTTTGACACATTTTCTGATGATTGTGTATAATGCCTTTTCTTCGGTTTTGTTTATTTTCAGGAATGGGGTTGCGTAGCATATCCTGCTAACGATGAAGGCCTGCGTGAGTCTTAGTTTGCTGGACTCTGAGAGTCCTTCCCCCCTTCTAGATACCTTTCTGAAGGCTCTGACGACAAGTTCAGCTTGCGCTTTGAACTTGTCTAGCGTAATTTTGTTTTTCCCTTTTCTGTTAATATACATGCCTAGGATTCTTATTTCCTCGACAATTGGTATCGTTCTATTTTCAAGTGTAACCTCGATTGCCGGTATCCTTTGACTGCGCTTGCTCATTGCTACAAATAGCTCAGACCCACGCATTTCGCATGCTCGTTAATGATATCCGCTGCCTTCTGTAGCTTTTCTTTCATTTCTGATTCGCCTCCTTTGTTTAGCCAGACATTTACATCATCTGCGTAGAGGCTGACGTTTAAGCCTTCTATCTCTCTAAGCTTGCGGGGAAGGTCCCTCATTACAAGATTAAAGAGAAATGGGGAGAGGACAGCACCTTGTGGGGTTCCTCTGCATCCCATGGGGAACTCATCGGATGTGATGCCCTGAAAGGTAATGATAGCAGTCCTGTCCCTTAGGAACGATCGGATGTAGTTATAGGTGTTTTTTCCTACAGCTATCTCATTTAGCCCATCAAGGATGGCGTCATGGCTGACATTGTCAAAGGCTTTCTTAAGATCTATACCTAAGATCGCCTTCAGGTTGCCGAGGTCCAGCTGATCTACTATATCTCCATAGAGTCTTAGCATTGTATCTTGGGTGGTGAACCCAGGCCTAAATCCGACCATTTCATCTGGCCAGAGGCCGTTATCCTCCATGTATTTGGTAAGTCTGGTCAGGATGACCTTCTCAAGCAGTTTCCCTACACATGATGTTAGTGAGATCGGCCTGAGGTTCTCCAAGCTCGGAGGTTTGCCCTGCTTGTGTATAAGCGTGATCTTGGCCTTCTTCCACTCCTCGGGGACAGTGCCTGCTTTCCACACTTGGTTGAGATACCTAGTGAGGCTATTTATTGATTCTTCATCCAGATTTCTCAACATTCTGTTTTCTACTCTGTCGAGCCCCGGGGCTGACTTTCGTTTTAGCTTCAGCAGTTTCATTCTGACCTCGGCTCTTAATATGGGGGCATCCAACTCCTCATTTGGTTGTCCCTTATAGTCGTCATATTTAGCGGCCCCATGGGGAGCAATATACAGTGACTTGAGCGTGTCAATAAGTTGCTCATCTGTGCCATTAAACTTATACCTAGCTTTTATTTGCTCAGTTCTCATAGCCGTCTTAGATTTATTTGGGTCTATAAGAAATTTGAGCAACTGCCATGTACTAGATTTTCCCATGCTTTTCTCCATTTCCTCGCATCTATTATCCCATCTCTGAGATTCCAACTGTCGAGCATACCTTTCTAATTCTACATTGTGTCTAGCTATTTCCCACCTTAGGTTTCTGTTCCACCTTTGGCGCTTCAGCTGGTTATTTAGCTGTTCCTTCCTTTTGTACATGCTGAAGAGCCTGCTGTCCATTCTATCTTGGGAGTCATCTACCTGAACCTCCTCAGTTGCCCTTTCTACATGCTCAAGCAGCGTTGCCGTCCAGTTCTGGATACAGGTTATGTCACTATGCTCATGTTCTTCTCTGATAGCTCTGAATTTATACCAATACCAATGAATTTATACCAAGGGTCAAGCCCTACTAGATGATATAGTAGCATCCAATTTCTACATAGCCAATGACATCTCCTGTCCCACGAGGACTGGTAACAGCGTTACAGCGGACACATCTCCCGGCGGCCGCAGAAGAAATTCAGTACCCATTTCCCTCTCACGCCACCAGATGGCGTTAGGGCCGAGGGGGCTTGGCGCCTTACGCTGTGTTCGTAGCGTGCTGCTTTTGCGCTTGCTTTTCACGTTTGTCTCTTGCTTTGTTCGTGATGATATCTCTTGTGTGGTGGTGTTTGGTTGCCAAGGATTATCTCCTTCATGCGTGTAGTCAAGTCGTCTCTTTGAAGGCAAGAGAAATGGGGAAAAAGTGCTTTTAGCCCGTGTTTTCTGGTCACACTATGACACGCTATACGATGCAGACACTAAGCATGAAGGCAAATTGAAGGTTTGTCCTAAACTCTCATACTCACGTCTAAACCCAACAAATACTGAAAAGATGCGGGTGAAACTAGCAACACTGCTGTTCAGCCTCAGCGTTGCCAATGGGCTAGAGTTCTATTACAAAAGAGGTACGCCAGGTCTAGATAATGTCAAGGGCACTGTTGATTTTACTGTGAAAATGAGCAATTTATTCGATGCATTGAATCGGAAACATCAAAAGGGAGGGTTAAAACTGCAAAGTCAAGATTTTGTTGTTCTGGAATCTTTTCTGATTTGGCTCAATGAATGGGAAAAAAACGTGAAGGCAGAGATGTTTTGTCAAATTCAACTGCCGAGGGCTTAAAGGTGCACTGAAGAGGATTCTGAACATGTCTTTTTGCCACGGGAACCCGATCCACACGTTCCTGGCATTCTTAGAAACAGTGACTTACTGCCCTGTGTGGCCGATTTCCCCAATTAAACCGAATTAACGTCCGGCTCCCACCTTTCTTTTTGAATTCTGCCTCGTACGGTGGGCGGAGTCGACCAACGCGTGGAGCGCCTTTCACACAGTCCCGTGGAGGCTTTGCTTTCGCTTTATTTTGTTTTTTAGGTTTCCATGAATAAATAGTTTCATTCGCAGATAATATAGCCGCAAAATAAGCCCGAAGAAATAAAAATACGCGCGGACTATTTGTTACTACGGACTACTACGTATTACTCCGCCGATGGCAGAGCGGCAAGCCGCCACGGGACTGGGTGAAAGGCGCTCCACGCGTTGGTCGACTCCGCCCACCGTAGGAGGCAGAATTAAAAAAAAAGGCGGGAGCCGGACGTTAATTCGATTTAATTGGGGAAATCGGCCACACAGGGCAGTAAATCGCAGTTTCTAAGAATGCTAGGAACGTGTAGATCGAGTTCCCGCGGCAAAAAGACAAGTTCAGATTCCTCTTCAGTGCACCTTTAAGAGTGACTATTCTCTCAAGCATGCAACTTTCGAAGTACCTGTTGGAGAAATGCAATTTCAAGTATGTTTTATCTGCGAAGTTTAACCAAGATGTGCTCGAAAAATTATTTGGTATTATCCGCCAAGCAGGTGGGCAAAATGAGCACCCGTGTCTACCAACTTTCTTGCAGCTGTACAGCATGCTTTCTGTGTACAGCTTGTTGAAACCTCCAAGATATGGTAAGTGCCAGGTTCCGTCCTTGTCAAAATTAACCAGGCTGCATGGTTTGCTTCTAGCTCGTACAGTGGAACCCTTACAGCTTCCATGAAGGTCAAATGGCTGTTAAAAGGAAGGACTGCGGGTCTTCTTACCTTCCAACCACTTTTGGTCTTTAGCAAAGCCACAAGGGCTCAACTATACAAGCTAGACGCAAACCATGAAGCCTGACAAAGACGGTGCATGACGATGAAGACTCGCGTCTGATAAACCTGTCCGACATGATGCTAGCCTTCAAAGAACATTACGAGCCACGTATAAATGAGCTGAAGGCCAAACTGGATGGTCTTGTAGAGAGAGAATGAATGTGAGGACTTTATTCACAACGAACCCGACTCAGGTAGTGTAACCGATTGTATAATTTATTATGTGACCGGGTTTCTACGCAGGAAACTGCTGAAATGCACCGATATCTCAGCGTGCAAGGCTGGGCTAACGGCTTCTGCAAAAGTGACCAGGCCTGAAGCAGCCTTAGTTTTGCAGAAAACACGAGGCGGGCTGCTACATGCAAATGTTGCCATATTTTCTCTTAAACGAAATAGAAAAACAGTTTCAGAAGCATGCTTCTGATAAGAATGTCTACGACATAACTGTCGACTACATTCTAGACAATCATAAGATGTATTTTCCATGCGGTGAGCCTAAAGTCGACATAATGGCACAAGTCGTGCATTATTACGTAGCACTACGTATGCGTCAGTATTCCAAGCAGCTGAAATAGAATGCTGAAAACAAAACACAAAAGCTGCGCTAGCTATCGAAGCTAGTTTAAAACTGTTTTATCCTCGTTGAAATTTTGAAGTACTCTCTTTTCGTTGCATTGTCACAGAGTAAAGTATCGCCCACGGAGCCTGTTTGTTGTCGTCATAACTGCGTAATAAATTGGTGCATTTCATTGCTTGTGGTTAAATTAAAAGTTAAAAAGTGTTAAAAGTGTTTAAAGACCTCTTAAATTCTTGCAGCTGCTTCCCTCTTTTTTAACCCGAGCTCTACAAACACCTACCTGTAGTGAAAAGCAGTTTGTGTGCCACGAGAAAAAAATATACACACATACTACTTGTCAGTACTTTTGTGGGCGACAGTATTGCATCCAATACCTCTGGTTCTAAATTCCGTAGGAATGATGACCTGCTACCGAGCTATGTACACCAGTGTCTAGCTGTTCTACTCACACATGGAAAGCAAAAGTGGCGATCAAAATAGCGGACGTTGGTAGACATGGCTAGCTGTGATATAATTGTTGCAGCTCGATTGTGCTTTTTATCTACACAATAACAGGCCATGTTAGGCGTTTGTTGCCTGAGGAAAAGCGGACCACACGCCAAAAATTATCGCGGTTTCAGATGCCATCGCATATTTAAAGTAACGTCATTACCTGGAAATCTAGCTGACCAGCTTCGCTGAAAAGTACTATTAAAATCAAGTAACTTCATTTCGCACAGTTGACGCCTCACCGACAACGCTAGAATTGCTGATAGCACGCGTCAATATTTCTTACACCGTGGCACGCGTCGCGCCGCACATTAGAAAGCCTCCTGTACAGTAGCGCGATCTCACGGTGAAGCGTCGAAGTTGGTACGAGATTTCCGCGGCCGCGGAGGCGCTGTTACTACACCTGAAATATTTCTTACACCGTGGTGCCAGCCCTTGGCATGGAGACTCGAGAGAATCACTAAGATGCCAACAAGGCTTACTTATCTGTAAACCATTCAATTGGTTTAGAATTGCATTGGATAACTTATCTCGGAAGCGGCTACGCATATCTACATGCGCGCTGAGGCAGTGCTCAGGGAGCCATTGCTGGGACCACCGTTTCTAGTAATCATGGCATGATTATAGGCTGTTGGTAAAACAGAAAAAAAAACATTCCACTGAAATTTCAGTGGTGATCAATGTAATTTATCTGCACTTTATTTACTATATTATCTCGAATCGTTCTTTTCCTTTCTGCAGGCATTGCGTTTCTTTAGATGTTGTATCTCGCCGTCAGCCCCTTGGCGTCCTGGTTTTCAACGCCCCACCCGAATTTCTTTCAAGGGTAAGTTGATGATTTTGTAGCCCGGCGACGTGATCGAATGCATGGAAATTTCGGGTTCTCAGTTCTGCGCCGCACAGCTTCAAATCTGCACATCTGAAAAAAAAAAAAAACGCCGTGGCTTGCTTCCCGTGTTTACACGAAACTGCACTCTGCTGTCTTTGAACGGTGATATCGCGAACAAATCAGCTTAAGAAATTATGCGCCATCGTATGCTTTCCTCGCTGTATTGACTTGGGATATCCCATTGAGTGCAATATTAATTGGTCGTTAAAGCGGATGCTTGGGCTAGTTGGTACGATATTTTCCTTAATAACAGCGCTAACTTGGACGAAGACTGAAGGAAGACGCACGGACGGGCGCTGACTTGCAACTGAAGGAAGCCTCGAATCTACCTGTATGATCATCATGAGCATCATCAGAATCACTACACCCACTGCAGGGCAAAGGCCTCTCCAATGTCTCTCCAATTAACCCTGTCCTTTGCCAGCTTTGTCCACCGTGTCCATGAAAACTTCTTAATCTCATCCGCCTACCTAATCTTCAGCCGCCCCCTACCACGCTTGCCTTCTCTTGGAATCGAACACGTGTAGCAAGTATGTTACTGACGCTGGGCGATGTTGAGACTGGGGCATCCCACCGCTGTCACCACTGTTGGGACTGGTGGTCCGAGCCAGGAAACGGTCGAGGCGACGGTGAATCAAATGAACTTTATGTACAGTATGTACAAGGTCTTTTACATGATACAAGGGCCAAGAGCACCACGGGCGAGCACAAAGAAGAAGGGCGGCCCCGGCGGCGAGCGTAGCTCCGGCGTGATGGCTCTTCTGCTGCCCGTCTGCTGCTCGGGTTCAGCGCGGCTCCGTTTTTATAGCCGCTGGTAACGGTTACGGCAGCCAGCCGTTCAAATCCTCCAATCACTGGCCACCGTTCAAATTAGACCAATGGTCAAGAGCCGGCCAGCGTCGGAGGAGTTCGCACCGACGGAGAGGAGGGGAGGAGGAAGGGTCCGTGTCGGCGCCGCGCTGGCGGGATGAGTCACGCTGCATGTCGCGACTTGTCCGAGAAAGTCTGGGCCTGCTGTGAGCGCCGGCGGGCGCGCAGCGCTGGTTTAGACAGGCCCGCCAGCGAAATGTGGGCTCCGGCACTACAGCGACCTTGCTTTCTGGCGTTTGCCAGCTGTGTACATTTTCATACAAGTGCGTGCACTGTACGTGGCGGTAGTGAGGTAACTACAGTAGTCCGCGTAATTACGCTGGAGTAATGCAGGCAGTGAGTTATGGATGGAAAGTGCCTGCATCGTTTTGCTGACTTATCACGCTGTTTGTCATCCCTGCCGTTAAGTCGTGGTTCAGATGTGCACCCTTAGTGCACATTCAAGTGTTCTCAGTCGGCTGGAACAGCGTGCGGATTGTGTGTCCGCTAAGCCACAAGAAATTAATGTTGGAGCGATATCTTCTGCACTGCAGAGGGTGGCCTGGGTGCCATTTTTTCGAATGCAGTATAAAATAGGTTGGAGGAGGAGGAGGAGGTAGAAGAGGAAAGTCAGGGAGAATAAAATAGGTAGAGTTCTAATTAGTGAAGCATCCAGGCTAAGAAATTGGTTTTCGGCCTTTTTCGTGTTTCTGGTTTCTCGCATGGGCCTAAACGTTGCTAAGCCACGTACCACTTTGAACCCTGTCTGCAACATTACGTCCAGGAAGTTCACTACCATCTAAGCATGTCAGCCAACGCTGTTAGAGTCAAACGCTTGCACCTTTTGCCTGTGCGGTGCAGTACAGGCCAGCTCTTTCAAACTTCACTGTATTAGGATACACCTCAAAAACTAAATGGCAAGTGCCCACACAGTAAGCTCGGCCACCAACGGCGTGTGCATGTTGCCATGATGTCTTGGTCCACCGCTTTGCACCTGATTGTGTGGTATCGCAGGGGAATTGCCGCCTGCGAAGTGATTAACGGCAATGTCACGACAAAATTCTGAGGCTGCCTTCAGAGTTTCGTATGCACTCTAAGAACTGCTACTCCTGCATTAAGAGTAAAAGAGCCTCGCTACTCCTGCAGGTCTCAATCTACTCTCTCTACAAACGAGAAAGAGTGAAAGGTCCTGTTCACTCCTCTTGACAACAGAGTAAAATGGCATTTCCACTCCTGCATACCCCAAGGGAGTTCAGTGCTTGTTTTACTCCTCCGCCCTTACGGCCATACAATCGTAAGGGCGCGCTAGCTTCTCGGGGCCGGCCTGCCAGCCTGGATGCCGGCGTCAGAAAAATGCACTGGTATTGTTTGTTCACGACCAAAGCTCTGGGATAGAGTATCATTAGCCAATGTCGAGTAGTTGGTAGAAGCGATAACAGCCATACAAATTTCCTCCCATAGCCGCTTTGCTGCTGCTCTGGAGTTCGCCTGGCCTCTGCTATAGCTCCGCTCCTGAAGGGGTCGCGGAAACCGAGCATATATTTATTTCCCTATGACGCGGGGTTCAGAGTAAAACGGTGCCGAGGGTAGCACCTAAGTGCTGGCCAGTTTCGAAGCGCATTCAGCTACAGCATCTATGTGAAATCGGCTAGGTTTAGCGACGACAAGGGCAGCCAGCGAGCAGCGCACAGTTCGTCGCCCGGCGCGATCGCGGGCGCCGTCGTCGCCGAAAGCTCGGCTCGCTCAATGATTCGCTCCGTAGCTTGCGAATCGCGCACGCAAGGCTGGAAAATCGAGCAGCGACTGGCCTGCGATTGAGCGAGCCTTTATGCCCACGTTTGCAGCACAGGTGAACAAATTTAGCACACATGTATGCATGGAATATCGGCGGCGTTGCGGCGATTCTTAAGCTCGTCCTCGACGCCATCATCACCGTTCGGGTGGACCCGAACATATCTTTATTTCACTACGAGACATAGTTCACAATAAAATGTACTTACAGTGCAAAGAGTAGCACCTCAGCGCTAGCCAGTTTCAAAGCGCTCTCAGCTCTGGCATCGAAGTGAAACCTCCTAGGCTTAGCTACGAATACGGCAGCCAGGGAGCAGGCCGAAGCTCGTCGCGCGGCGCGCTCGCGAGCAGCGTCATAGCTGAAAGCTCGGCTCGCTCAAAGATTGGCTCAGAAACTTGCGAATTGTACTCGCAAGGCTGGCAAATCGAGCAGCTAGCGGCTGGCCTGCGACTGAGCGCACGTTCGCAGTACAGGTGAACAACAATTAGCGCACGAATGCTTGGGATACCGGCTGCGTTGCGGCCACGTTAAGGCGATTCTCGTCCTCGACGCCATCGTCACCATACGTGACACACAGGCTGAGAACTTGAATTCGAGTACGTGCTAAAGTAAGCTGCTCGTATTAATCGGAACAATCTGAACTCGAAAAGACAGTTGCTTCTGTCGGCTTCCATGCATGTGGGCTCTTGCTAGTGAAAGTACACTCGAACAGGATGCGGCGAGTGCGGGCCGCTGTTGCATACAAGCTAAAGTGTGAAGCAAGTATCGTCGTAGTTCCGTAACGCAGTTGATATCACAGTAATCCGCTTGTACGGGTCACATTTAAGCTCTGTTTCATGTAGATCTCCGTCGACCATGCCAGTGTCGCGTAGAGTAATGCATCGCAGCTGCTCTTTGTCCTACCGCTCGCGTCGAACATATCCTTGATATGGACCAGTTTGCGATACTGTGCGTTTCTTTGCCTTTTTTGTCGCATTTAAGGGATTTTCGCTGCCGTCAATCGAAATTGCATTCCGTCAACAGCGTCGTCTGCGCCGTCGTCTGCTAGGACACCCCGGGATGGGATCACAGGATCGCAGCTTCTACAAACGACATGTCAGCAAAAGTATCTAAAAGCGCTTTGGTATTCGCATTTAATAAAGAAATAAAATGAAAAAATATAATTTGTTTTTGTTGCGAACACAATTCAAATATTAGTAATAAAAAAAGCGCATTTGTAGGTTTTTTCAACGAAGCAAAACTGCAGCCGTCATCACGTTTTGTGTTATTTGGGTTTTCGTAGCATTGTTTGAGTGCTCGTGCGGTGGACGTGTATGAAGAACACAAGTGTGTTTTGGAAACCAACGACGAGAATTACGCCCTGTCAACACTGGTGATTTTGAACGGGTAAAGCCCTGAAGAAAGGTAGCGCTACGACTTCTTGTCATCTGGAGAGGCAACGAAGAAGAATGTGCGGTTTTGCTAAGCCTTGATGAGCCGTCTGAACGGTGAGTCCCGTGTACGTTTCTTTACTTCTGATCTCTATTCGCACGCGTTATTAGTGTGCGCCTATATAGGGATGGCAGTGCAGGCAGTCTGCGTGCGGTTGCCTCAGCTATAATGCGTTAACGCCGATTCACACGACGGTCCGTTCGCCCGCGGCCCGCGCACTACGTATTCATGCGTCACCACATTGAGAGGCGCGCTGTCGGCCGCGGCAGCGGGCGAACGGAAAATCGTGTGAATCGGCCTTTACCAGAAAAGAACGGGCGTATAGGCCGCATGGCAACTGTTGCTCCATAGTCTCTATCTGCGTTTAGTACTCGGGTGCCGCGGTAAATAAAAATGCCACCAGTTATCACAACAGAGTTATGCGGTCGCTTGCTAGCGCTGCGAACAACAACAGACAAAGTTTACTACATTCCAATAGCATAGATTTGTGCTACGTAGGAGAGGATGATGAGCGTGCAGTGCCACGTTAGAGAGCGCTCTTGCTAGGCCAGCTGCGGACAGACAAGGGAACTGACAACGGTCGAGTTGCCTCGCGGCTGGTGCCCGTCGGATTGATTTGTGCTACTTAGAAGATGACGATGAGCGGCAGTGCCGCGCGACAGAGCACTCGCGCTAGGCCAGCTGCCAACAGACAGTGCTCAGTGTGTGTACTCGTGGGGTTAGTGGTTACGCCCTAATATTTGTCATACAATTTTTTCGGGGACAATGATCGCGTGTAAAAGGCTGGGGCATATCCCTTGCCTAGTCATTTGTAAATTTTTATCTGTGCTTCCCCATGGAACAGAATTTGACACAGTATTATGTCTAAGTTAGATCGTTCTTGCGTCTGCCCTGAGGTGTAGGTGTCGATGCTTCCTCGCCTTCAGATTTTGAGAACTGTTTGGGATGCAACTGCGCACTTATTTAGGATTTCAAGCTTTTTGCTATATCCCTCGTTTGTGCGGCCCGCTTTCAAGTCGTTCGCTATATCGGTGATGGTTTGTTATTGATTTTCACTTTCTCTTATTTATTCTTGGTTGACTGCCACCAGCTGTGCTGCCGGCGATTCTCCGCGCTCGGAACTATTCCCAGGCACGAGACCCTACCCACAGACCTCCCTGCACCACACTCACCAGTTTTCTTCGGTATTTTTTTCCCTTGCTCTTACTTGCATTGCCACTAGGCAGTTTTTATTTCTGTGCAGATTTGTTAAATGCAATACCAATTTTCGTTTCATGCTGTGATGTGAGATATCGTGCTTCTTGCTAATGAATGCATGCCTTTTCCATCCTCTCATCATTTGTGCAAAGCAGACGGGTCTACTGGTCGCTACGTTCAATTTAAAAATACCTTCGGTGCTGCTGCAAAGCACCCTAGTAGTAATAAAATCTTGTGCATGCTATATTCGAATAGTTACGCTCTTTTCATCATGCATAAAAATAGTGGTATTCCAGCCTGCTCATCTTTCTATGCGGGTGTGACAGTCATGTAAATCTACTGAAAAAATGTATATCGGTGCATCACATACAATCTGTTCATTTCTTTTGTCATGGGCCCTCTCATTGCTTTTTGTGTTCCTGTGTTACTACCTTATTCTAATTTATGAAGCAGTAGACAATTTCTTCTCTTGTCATTCATGACATTGTTACGGCCACTGACAACAGTTGCTCTGACATATTTATTTGCAGTTGCCAGCTGTCAGTATCTACTGGGCCATTCGTGCTTCCAGCTTTTGGCTGTGCTATCTCTCCTCAGCTGTTTGTGGTAGGTATTGTTTTCCAGTGATGCATACCTTACCTGCCTATTTAGAAAAATTTCGTAGACATAGGCTCACAGCCGGGTTTAGAAATGCATGCAGAGCTCTACGTGCACTGAGCAGCAGTACCTCCCTGTATAATCACATGAATCTGATCCTGAATTACATGAATGTAATTACATGATCTGTATGAAATAGTCGCTCATGAAGCTTTTGCCTGCTGCTGTTAACATAATGGAATTTACACTGCTTCAGGTGCAGAGACTATTTCACACATGTTGCCTCTTATGCCCTCTGAAAGGACGAACATATTCCTTTATCCCTTTAAAAAACATTGTGTTCTATCATGATGCTTTACCGGTATTTGTGGTGTATAGACCAAAATGTCACTCAGTATTGTAACATGAAGCGGGAACTCAGTTTGTCCAATGTTTTAGAGGTAACATGAAGCGGGAACTGGGTTTGTCCAATGTTTTAGGGGTCCTAAAACATTGGACCAACACAGTTCCCACTCGAGTTATTGATCACTTCGCTCTCGCCCTACCATAAGCTTGCCGTCCAGGTTGGACAAATTGATAGAGCGACTGCTCCTGTGAAGTGGTGGTTCTGAGTTCGAACACCGGACCAGGACGAATCTTTCTTTAACTACGAAGTTTCTGTGAAAGCTGTATAGCTTTCCTTTGTAGCCATTTGGCTGTGCTCGAGTGGATGTCAATGAGTAATTACTCCTTATTACAGATCTTTTGTCAACGCCAAACTGATTCAGTAGCAACAAATAGTAGAAGGGTAAAAGCATGCTGCTCCCAAAAATTCGTTAAGCATGTTATAAAATGTATGCTGTATTGTTTTAACTGCTGCAAAGAAATAACGGTGATGTTAGATGCCCAGCCCCTATTAGGTAAACATAGCTCGCAATTAACACAGTGGATGGAAAAGAAATATGGACTTCAACCCTCACGACGACCCTCACCCCAGTAAAACAAAAAGTGCCAGTGTTGCCATACTTGAGAGCTTTGCTCTTTAAAATTGCAGTAGACTGCTACTCAAAGTTGACAAAAAAATGCGTCTCGTTTTCTGCATGTGCATTCCACAGTGCTGGTGCCATTTTCACTGGCCATTGACATTCAGTCGCATGATGTGCACCCCGCTCCTCGAGTTGATTTTGTTTGTCTTGTGAACCTGCCGTCAAAATCAGTGCAGGATAATGCTTCCCCAGTCTGCAGTTAACCTTGTCCTTTGCCAGCTGCTGTCACCCTTTCTCCACAGAGAAGGGCGGTGGGAGTCCAAGCCAGGTGGAGTTGAAATATTTGACTAGTAGTGGACAGGGATCCTGCGGTTTGTTGAGTACACAGGCAAATTGGAGACTTATGGAAGAATTTTTTTACCAGCAAAAAAAGACGCATACACAAGACAGAACCGCACAGGACAAGGGCTGGTAAAAGCCGTAGTCCTCTGTGGTTCTCTCTTGTGTATGCGTGTTCCTTGGCGGGTAAAAAAATTCCTCCGTAAGTCTCCAATTTGCCGGTGTCCTCCACAGATTGGAGGATCCCTGTCTGTTACTAGTCAAATTTCATTACTCCACCTGGATTGGACTCCCACTGCCCTTCTCAAACTTTTGAAATCCTGTTGCCCTAGCAGATCATCAGCTGTCGGTTGTATTACTTTCGCTTCAGTGAAATTTGACATGTAGCGGACAGGGATCCTAGAATTTGTGGAGTACACAGGCAAACTGGAGACTTATAGAATTTTTTTACCAGCCAAGGAAGACGCATACACAAGATTCGTTGTCTGTGTTTCACAACTGAAAGTTCTAAATGCCTGCAAAAGTGTATCGTGCATTCGCACGTATTTTGAAAACTCAATTTCTGCAGCATTAGGTTTTCGGAATTGGAGCTGTAGCATTGCCGCCACAGAATCCCGCTCGTTAACAAAGCGCACACTTATTTGCTAGGTATATATTCGGTATACCGCAACCAGTACACGTCACTGTTTGGAAGGTTCTGTCATGAAATTTCTGATTGTGCAAGGTAGCTTTTCTTTTAAATTCAAGCGCTCTCTATTTGCTTTTTCCTGTGCATATTCATCGGTCGTTTCAATTCGGAAGCGTTGGTGCTGCAAGACGTGCATACGGAAGCTACGTTTGTGCACAAAGCTCCTGAATTTTTGAAAGCGCAGCTCTGACAGTTCTCGTTGTCATAAATAAGTACAAAGCAGCCTAATCTTTTTGGACACACCATTTCATGCTCTTAGCTGTTTCTGAGAAACAGGCTGCCTTTTTTTCTGTTTTTGGTGTGAAACATTCCTAACAACTTCTTTCTTTCTCGATGCACAGATAGCCTATGCATACACGGGCAGCTTGATTGCAATATTTAGGGCAATATTTATAACAGGTGCAGTGAGCCTTGGTGCATGTGGACAGAAATTAAGCTAGGGTGGGGTGGGGTATTTTCGCACAGGGTAATATTATGCGGAGGGTTTGGCGTATTGAAACCGAGTCTTTCTGAGCTCTTATTAGACGTCCCAGCACCAGGACAGTAGTTGAGGCTTTTCTTCTTTGTTGTCTATTCAATGGTTTCCATCACATAAAATAGCCTTAATTCTAGCTATCCCGTGGCCGTCTAACAGAACGATGCAGATATACTGAAGTGATCAGTGTTGCATAAAAGTAGTGAGAACATTGCAAATGCAAGGCAACTTCATTGGTTTGCAGTGCACTAACGTGGCAGTCAGAGAATTACACATTACATTTGCAAATCTAAATTGTGCATAATAGTATGGACTGGCACGTAATGTGCGAAGTAATCACAGTTATCTCGTTCATGCCAAATGCTAGTGTCAAACATTGTCAGTATTGCATATTTATAAAGAGCAGGCATGCTGCGCCTAACTTGTCGTTGGATAGATTTTATTACTATGAAAGCAAAAAGTTTACACATGGCTGTCGTGTTCTTGCGTGGGAAGTAGTATTACCTTAAATGAGTATAAACACCAAATTTTTGGGTATGTGTGTTCTTTGTAGTGACGTGCTGGGCATTCGTATACATAGAATTGTTGCATAGTATTCGTCTCCAATCGCTAAATAATTACAACCAGGACAGCAGCTTGGGCATGTTGGTTATTCATTCTTGATGGAACAGCGCAAAACATCGGGACAAGAGACAAGCGCTGACTTACAACTGGTTTTTATTTCGAAGAAACATTGCTTCTTATACCTTCTTCACCCTCTCAAAAAACACATGCGTCGCAACCATATCGTTCAAGCGTCCACAAAAAAGCATAAGACAAATAATCACAGATATTTATAATCACATTTTTAACATGTCAAATTCTTTCTTAGTCAAAGCAACAGACGGCGTGCTGACACAATCGTCGCGCAGACTCGCTATCGAAGCTGCCTCGATTATTTCCCGGACTAACTGGTCTTTGTGATTAGCCAAAGCTTTGCATTTTTGGAAAACCGGTGCACAACTAGTTGAAGGGCAATCTCTGCAATGGATTCCCAGGTTCCTGCAAGCTTGCTCGAAATTATTTTTGTGTTCTAGCAGCCTTTCATTCATGCACCTGCCAGTCTGCCCAATGTACTGTTTACCGCAAGTCACTGGCAACGAATAAGCAAGGCCTTCGGTGCACTCCACAAAGGGGGTTCGATGCTTTATCGTGCATCCCTGCTTCTTTTTGGTCGGATCGGAGTTGACTCGTCTGCACAGACTTTTGAGTTTATTAGGAGCAGTCATCACTACATTCACGCCAGCTTTTCGACCTATGCCTTTCAGGCGATGGGAAATATTGTGAAGATACGGAATTGCTACTACCGGCCTCCTTTCTTTCTGTTTCTGTGCATCATCTTGCTGCTCGGGCATAGCCTGCATCAGGTGCTTTTTCATCTGCTTGGCAACAGATACCAACAGGTGCGAGGGGTAACCCGAGTTGCCAAGCCGTTCCGCCTGGCGAAGAAAGCTCACATTCATTTTGTGAACACAGGATTTCCTCAAGGCATTCGTGAAGCACAAGTTCACAATAGCCCTCTTGGTCAGCTTAGAGTGAGCTGATTGGAAGGGCATTGGCGCTTTCTCCGCTCTGGGCTCACAGGCCCAGCAGGCGTGCCCTCTAGTGAACTCAAGTCTCAGGTCTAAAAACCTGAGTGACCCTTGAGCAGGAAGCTCGTGCGTGATAATAAGTGGCTGCAAAGCCTGCGCAAAGCAACCCACCTCCTCCATTACTGTTTCTAGCGTATTCGCCCTTTGGCCATCACAAAGAACTAGGTAGTCATCAACGTACCTAAATACCTTTTTAACACTAGTACCTGCAAGGGTTACGTTCAGGAACCTGTCTTTTCGCGCCAAGTACAAATCACTGAGTAGAGGCGCGATACATGAACCAATGCAAACACCGCGTTTCTGGAGATACACTTTTTCTTCCCAACAGACGTAAGTTGACCTGAGGTACACTGCTAATAGCTCCAGGAACCCTCTAATAGACATTCCGCAGGCGTTTTGAAATGCAACAGCACCATGCGTATCTATGCATTCTTCTACAGACACCATCAGCTCGTCATGCGGTATGGAATAATACAAATTTTTTACATCAACTGAGCATGCGGCAAAGGCACTGCTAGAATTGTCAGTTAAAAATCTAGCTATATCGTCCGAAGATTTCACCTGAAATGGGTCGTCAATTGTTAGTAGTTTTAATTTTGCTTGCAAGAAGACACCAAGAATCTTTTGCCACGTCCCTCCCTCAGAAATTATTACCCTCAAGGGCCAGTCTGGTTTGTGAGTTTTTACAGTGAGAAACGCGTCCAAGTTAGACTTCTTGCAAGTTTTTATGCCTCGAAGGAGGTAGTCAAGTTTAAGTTCTTTGCATAGCTTCATAGCAGTTACCTTTGCTTTCCTAACAGCTGATGTCTTGTGCTCGTCAAAAACAGAGCTGATGGTTTCTAACGCCTTAGTTTTGTACAAGTCCTTGGAAATCACAGCAAAGCCCCCCTCTTTGTCAGAGGTCAGCAACGCAAGGGAATTGTTTTTCAAGTACCTTACAGTACGTCCCACTGGGAGATTCCTCTCGCAGAGCTGGTAGCGGCCAACGACGTCGGCTCCGTCTGAAATACACCTTGCACTTTCCTTGCACCTTGCTGCGCGCTGACTACAATGAAAGGAGAAGAGGCATGACCGAACAAAGCCAAGAAAACAAGATCCACACGCTTGGTGTGGATGTTCTGCCACAACCGGTCCGCGAGGTGCTTAGCCTTGGGCCTAAGTTTGCCATCCAACCGAAGAAGACAACACCGGAGCTTCTTGCCATGGTGCGGCGCGTTGCCAAGGCAAGCCCTGAGTCGGAAAGTGCAAGGTGTATTTCAGACGGAGCCGACGTCGTTGGCCGCTACCAGCTCTGCGAGAGGAATCTCCCAGTGGGACGTACTGTAAGGTACTTGAAAGACAATTCCCTTGCGTTGCTGACCTCTGACAAAGAGGGGGGCTTTGCTGTGATTTCCAAGGACTTGTACAAAACTAAGGCGTTAGAAACCATCAGCTCTGTTTTTGACGAGCACAAGACATCAGCTGTTAGGAAAGCAAAGGTAACTGCTATGAAGCTATGCAAAGAACTTAAACTTGACTACCTCCTTCGAGGCATAAAAACTTGCAAGAAGTCTAACTTGGACGCGTTTTTCACTGTAAAAACTCACAAACCAGACTGGCCCTTGAGGGTAATAATTTCTGAGGGAGGGACGTGGCAAAAGATTCTTGGTGTCTTCTTGCAAGCAAAATTAAAACTACTAACAATTGACGACCCATTTCAGGTGAAATCTTCGGACGATATAGCTAGATTTTTAACTGACAATTCTAGCAGTGCCTTTGCCGCATGCTCAGTTGATGTAAAAGATTTGTATTATTCCATACCGCATGACGAGCTGATGGTCTCTGTAGAAGAATGCATAGATACGCATGGTGCTGTTGCATTTCAAAACGCCTGCGGAATGTCTATTAGAGGGTTCCTGGAGCTATTAGCAGTTTACCTCAGGTCAACTTACGTCTGTTGGGAGGAAAAAGTGTATCTCCAGAAACGCGGTGTTTGCATTGGTTCATGTATCGCGCCTCTACTCAGTGATTTGTACTTGGCGCGAAAAGACAGGTTCCTGAACGTAACCCTTGCAGGTACTAGTGTTAAAAAGGTATTTAGGTACATTGATGACTACCTAGTTCTTTGTGATGGCCAAAGGGCGAATACGCTAGAAGCAGTAATGGAGGAGGTGGGTCGCTTTGCGCAGGCTTTGCAGCCACTTATTATCACGCACGAGCTTCCTGCTCAAGGGTCACTCAGGTTTTTAGACCTGAGACTTGAGTTCACTAGAGGGCACGCCTGCTGGGCCTGTGAGCCCAGAGCAGAGAAAGCGCCAATGCCCTTCCAATCAGCTCACTCTAAGCTGACCAAGAGGGCTATTGTGAACTTGTGCTTCACGAATGCCTTGAGGAAATCCTGTGTTCACAAAATGAATGTGAGCTTTCTTCGCCAGGCGGAACGGCTTGGCAACTCGGGTTACCCCTCGCACCTGTTGGTATCTGTTGCCAAGCAGATGAAAAAGCACCTGATGCAGGCTAGGCCCGAGCAGCAAGATGATGCACAGAAACAGAAAGAAAGGAGGCCGGTAGTAGCAATTCCGTATCTTCACAATATTTCCCATCGCCTGAAAGGCATAGGTCGAAAAGCTGGCGTGAATGTAGTGATGACTGCTCATAATAAACTCAAAAGTCTGTGCAGACGAGTCAACTCCGATCCGACCAAAAAGAAGCAGGGATGCACGATAAAGCATCGAACCCCCTTTGTGGAGTGCACCGAAGGCCTTGTTTATTCGTTGCCAGTGACTTGCGGTAAACAGTACATTGGGCAGACTGGCAGGTGCATGAATGAAAGGCTGCTAGAACACAAAAATAATTTCGAGCAAGCTTGCAGGAACCTGGGAATCCATTGCAGAGATTGCCCTTCAACTAGTTGTGCACCGGTTTTCCAAAAATGCAAAGCTTTGGCTAATCACAAAGACCAGTTAGTCCGGGAAATAATCGAGGCAGCTTCGATAGCGAGTCTGCGCGACGATTGTGTCAGCACGCCGTCTGTTGCTTTGACTAAGAAAGAATTTGACATGTTAAAAATGTGATTATAAATATCTGTGATTATTTGTCTTATGCTTTTTTGTGGACGCTTGAACGATATGGTTGCGACGCATGTGTTTTTTGAGAGGGTGAAGAAGGTATAAGAAGCAATGTTTCTTCGAAATAAAAACCAGTTGTAAGTCAGCGCTTGTCTCTTGTCCCGATGTTTTGCGCTGTTCCATCAAGAATTACAACCAGATTTCTTTTCTTCCCTGTTTCAATAGCATAGCAATTGCTATGACATCAATGTTCAGTATAGGTTATGGAAGGCACAAAAAAGCTACTATATCGCTACTTCATCGTTTTAATTAGTTACAATGCTAAAGCCAGCCTGCCTTAAGAGTCGGAATCACAATGAATGACGAAGCCGCAATTATATTGCAGTTTTCCTCATGCCTCCCCTGGCTTATACTGGCCTTTGATGCCATTGCCATTGCTCAGTTTTTAAAAGTGAAGGAGGAGAGAGAAGATATTTAATTACAAATTATTTAGCAGTCATAGGCGAATACTGTGTGGTTATCCGTGCATGGTAATGCCTTATGCATCATTAAAAACAAAAAAAAAAAATGTGCAACTGAAATTTGCTCGGCTGCTGACCCAAAAGACGCGGGTTCGATCCCGGCCGCGGCGGCTGGAATTTCTTTGGAGGAGAAATTCTAGAGGCCCGTGTACTGTGCGATGTCAGTGCACGCTAAAGAACCCCAGGTGGTCGAAATTTCCGGAGACCTTCACTACGGCGTGCCTCATACCCTGGGTCGCTTTGGGACGTTAAACCCCATAAACCAACCCAAACCAAACTGAAATTTGTTGTCTGCCTCTTTGAGATGAAAAATTTTGAATTTTTCCTTCACTATTTTAGAGCATGAAATTCAGTTAATGGTATCTGAGAAACAGGAATTGCAACAGCCATTTCTCTTCAGCAAGAAAACTGTCATTGGTTTAAGTGTTTTCTCGATTCAAGGTTACCCTATATTTTAAACTGCACAATGTATTATGTGACAAGAACCGTCAAGCACAATAGGTGTGGTTTTAGAAATGACTGGAAGTGATAAGGGAATACATTTACTTAGAGCAGGTAGTGACCGCTGATCCGGATCGTGAAGAGTAATAACTAGAGGAATATGAATGGGGTGGAGTGCATATGGCAGGTTCTGTCAGATCATGAATGGCAGTTTTTCAATACCCCTCAAGAGAAAAGTATACAACAGCTGTATCCTACCGGTATTCACCTATGGGGCAGAAACGTGGAGGCTAACGAAGAGGGTTCAGCTTAAGTTAAGGACAACGCAACGAGCTATGGAAATAGAAATGATAGGCGTAACGTTAAGAGATCGGAAGCGGGCGGAGTGGGTGAGAGAACAAACGCGGATTGAAGACATCCTAGTCGAAATCAGGAGAAAGAAGGGTGCTTGGGCAGGGCATGTAAGACGAAGGCAAGATAATCGCTGGTCCTTAAGGGTAACGGAGTGGATTCCAAGAGAAGGCAGGCGTAGCAGGAAGCAGCAAAATGTTCCATGGGCGAAGGTTTGCAGGAACACGGTGGACATAGCTGGCGAAGGACAGGGTTAATTGGAGAACATGGGAGAGGCAGTGGGCGTAGTCAGGCTGATCATGATACTTGCAGAAGAGCTTGCTCATGTTAAAATTTTCATTTGGTAAATATGTGCTTGTTTTACATGCACACAGCTTTTGAAAGGACTAGCATAGTGATAATTGTATTGGGCTTCATAAAATTGTAGCTCTGAATGAAGGTTTGCAATGAAAGGTGTCTGCACTTGGTCACAATATAGGTACACACTAGTGGCGACATGACACACGATCAGTACATTCTAGTTGTATTCTTTCTTTTTTTTCATGGGGTTATATGCAGGATAGTATGAAAAGGGCATTGGAATTGACTCTTACTTGCATTATTTTCATTCATATTTGCAGGCACCCGGTGAAATGCACTCATAGCCAAAGCTCCTTCACTCAGCCGAGCAAGCTACGGCATCATCCAGCATCTTAGTTTCTTTTGAGCGCTTACAGCTCACTGCGGTGGATTTGGTAGATGGGTTTACTTTGCTTTTGGCAGTGTTCTTGGCATTTAATGTCAAGTACACCCCAAAAACAAAGCGGGCTTGTCTGCTGCTTGAGACACTAATGGGGCTTGATCCTAGCGAGCGCCTCCCGAGCGTGTTTTGGGCAGCCACAGCAATCACAGCAACGACTTGAGAAATAAAAGTTATCAGTGTTGTACATTTGTGTCATTATTTCTTGAACCATTGTTATTCCCAACGCAGACAGAGCACCATACTAATGTGCAAACTGTAGTGTAGCCATAAAGTAGTTGTATGAGCAAAAATTATTCTACTCAAAGATTATAATCCCTTTTGCTCATTACTCTTTTGTAGATGTAGCGCAGGTGGATCCTGCAAAACATATGACCAACTTGCTCTGAAGAATATGTGAAATAAGAAAATTAGTACGATACATTGAAAACACGTGAAACTCCTTTGGAAGGAGTAATATAAGATCTGGGCTGATACTCCTTGAAGGAGTATAGTCACTCTAACAAACGGAGTCCTGGAACTCTACCTGAAAGAGTAGTAGGATGCTGTTTCAATGTGGTAGCTTTACTCCCTCGGAGGAGTGCCTGTACTCTATTGCAGGAGTAGTACAGTACTCCTTGAGTAGGTGTTTGATCACTCTTTGTCCAGAGGGAGTAATTTTATTCTGGAAAAAGGAGTGGAATATGGGACAAGCGAATACTCCTTCAAAGTGTGTTCTGGGCACTCCTCTGCACTCCTTTAGTTCTAAGAGTGTGGAGACCCCTGGCTTGGGCTATCACTGTCTGGTTTGCAGCCGACTTTTCCGTCCTGAACCTCGGGAGCTACTCCGTGCACAGTGGAGGTAGTGACCGAGCAACGCTGTGAGCGGCGTTTTCCAATACACCCTAGTTTATTAAGGCGAAAGCCTTTAATGCCTCATAATGTCGTTAGCAGACGCGTCGGCAGTAGTGTCGACATATGCGTCGGCAGGAATGTCGACAGACGCGTCGGCAGCCGTGTCGACAGACGCGTCGGCAGATTTGTCCGCCTTTCGGCGTCAGTGCTTAAAAGGGAACAGCGCCGAGGGTGGGAAGCGAACCAGGACCTTTGGCCGTTTTACGACATGTTGCTCAGCATGTCGGTCTCGGCTATTCGAAATGTGTTTGCAAGCTAGGTCCCACAGTATGCGTACCCATGTATAGAATTATATTGCATTGAACCGTAAATGTTGTGTAAAACCTTTATTCTGTTGTGCGGAAATACTACTTGTCCATGCAAAATAAAAACAGTTTCCTTTCATGCATGTATTTTAAAAAAAAAGTTTCTTGTTATGCACGTATTTAAAAAAGTTTCCTTTTATGCATATATTTACATGCCTTGTCTTTCCGTGTACTTTGCGTTGTTACCAGTGTATGAAGTAACCAGCATAGTCGCTACCAAACTGCCTCTGTAGGGGTGGCGATGCTCGTCAAGCGGTCGTAATGACTGCTTTTTAGAGCGCAGCTCTTTGGCGTCCGTTCCTGGGTTTCGCGTCGTCGTCGGCGTCGGCGTCGGCCTCGTAACCAGCTCCGCCCCCAATGTCACGCTTTTCAATTGGTCGAAATGCTCGTGACGTCACAGTGCGCGAATTTCAAATGGGGCCAATTGTACTTTGGCTAGTAACCATGCAACCAATCAAAGGGTTCGTATAGTGATGCTGCAACTAAGTTGGACTGAGTTTAGTTAATTGCTTAATTAATCAATTAGCCTAATTAATATAGAGGAGAATGAAGTGGTCAGAAGAAAAGAAAAGAAAGACGCGCGCCGCAGCGACAACAGCGTCCGCGGAAGGAGACGCTGCTGAAAAAAAAGATAAGTACGAAGCCGCGTCCCTCCACCACCACGCACTTCCCCACTCAGTAAGACGTTGCTCGTTTCATATACGTTGTGTCGAACATCCTTGACAGTTGCAACAATTGACAGGTTAATGACAGAACACGATGGATAGAAATGCAAGAATATAAATATGAAATAGCCTAATTAACCTTTCTAGTTAGACCGCATAAATCAATAAAACCGAGAACGAAATTGGTCGAGTTGGGGAATCGAACCAGGGTCTCCGCAGTGCGATACGAGCACGCTAGCCACTCCGTAATGCAAGCTGAATGGTTTGGAATGAACAAAGGCGCGTCTAGCTAATACGGCGTCTTCGTTCACTCCCATCTTCCCCATTTCCCTTACGGCGAGGTGCAGGTGTCCACCCAGATATGCGAGAGAAATACATTTCCTTTCCTCAAAAAATAAATTTACCGTCCAGCAAGGCGTACAGCCGAATTGCCGATGACGTTGTGTGGACTCCCTGGCAGCGTTGCAAGACGCTGTCGCGTTCCACTCTTACAGGCGAAGCTTAACATGTTAATCACACATCAGTAACACACGCAGACAGCCAATGGACGCGTCATTCGCTGGCAGCACTTGATTCATCATTCACAACCACATTCTTAACGTACGCTCCCTTGCCGCACATGCCAAGGACGTACACCACGATCACATTCTGCGCCATTCCTCTGTACTTTGCTTTGCTGAAACCTGGATGGATCCCGAAGAGCCTCTCGAAATCATAGATTTCCTATACTGCTGTGGTGCTCGCAGAGACCACAACAGAGCGGCGGGAGTCGCTATCTACTTGCGCACAGGTCTCTCTGCAATACCAGTCGAAATGTTTGGCACGTCACATGAAGTTGGCGAACTGTGCGCCGCAAAGTTGCCCAACGGCTTGCTTGTAGTAGCTGCCTACTTCGCCCCTACCGCACTCACGAAAGACGTCGTGCACTTCCTGCAACTCGCATTAACCGTCCATCGATCCACACCGATGTTAGTAGTGGGGGACTTTAATGTTGACATAAAGACAAACAGCAATTTCCTAACACTTATGCGGGAGAACATCCCGTTCCTCTCGCTCGTAACGCGTCCCACGGCTGTGACAACCTCGCGAGGCACTTGTATAGATCTCGTCTTTGAGAATCAAGCATTGGTGTACCAAGTCGAACATATATCAGTCTATTTCTCCGACCACAAAGCTTCCTTCATGACTGTCAAGAACTGTTAGTGGAGTCTTTGTTAAAGGAATACGTGTGAAAAATAAAAAAAAAATTATTTGATAGCGCATACATGTGTTGCTCGATTTCTTTGCCTCAATCTATCGAAAAGGTGAAACAGCTTATTTGCTGCGCTCAAATTTCGCATTAGGAAGTAACGTAATCGTCGGTAATTTTTTCTTGCCGCCCTCAGTTTTTGTAAAAAAAAAGCTGAAATAAAGTGATTGATTGATTGAAGAGGAGACGCTACCACTCCTCCACGAAGGCTCAAAGTTACAGCATGAATTAAGGCGCACCTAGTGAATGCATAGGTTTCATAAATAAAATAAAAGGAATAAAGTATGGGAAAGGAAAATAAAAATAAGAAAATAAACAAAAATACAGAAAAAATAAAATAGGATATGAAAATAAAAAACAATAAAAACAAGAAAAGGAGCAAAAATAAAAAAAATATGTAAAATATAAAAGTAAACAAAAACAAACAGTGCGCCCTTTTTCTTTCTCCTTCCAGAGTCAGCCTATTTTGTTTGCCTTGTTCTCGTTTCCCTGTACCACGCTGACTAATCCTCTTATCTGAGTTTTTCAGGTCCATCCAGCGCCAACCCCCCGTCGCAGCCCCTTCAAAGCCTTTGTTCATTACACACCCCCTGGATATAAGTTTTTCCACTATTGCAGCTTAAAGAATCAAGATTCACCTCCCTCCCCTTCCTGACACATATCCCCTCTCACACCACTTTCCTTCCTCACCCCCGGGGCCTTCCTCCTCGGAGCGAAGGCCCTATTTAATCCCTGCCAATGATGAACGCTTTGCCCAGACGAAGACAAGTCCCCTTGTCGAAACGTTGGCTCACGCAACCTGAGGTTTTCCCCTCCCTTGTTCATTTTTGTGATCGCAAAGGACCATGAACCACACCCTCTCTCTACCATGGACTTTCTGCTACTAGGGGTTTAATGGTAACGCCAAAAATTTGAAAAAAAAAACTTTTCTAAAATCACGGGACGGTTACGAGTTGACAAGGCGAATAGATCAGCTTCGGAGACACATTAAACTATTCGAACGTCTGCTTTAATCAAAATTAATAGTGGTGGCCTGGTAGAGCGTGCATCCGCGTCGTACTCGGTAGATGCCGGACATTGCTGGAGGGGCTGGACACTTGTGAATCGCGGTTCCATTTCGATCCAGACGAACTACAAAGCAAACAAACATGAGGGACACTTAAGTTCACCTTAGGAGTACGACGCGATAGCGTTAAAAGGGTATCTACAGTATTTCCGGAGCCCTCCACTACGGCCTGCCTCATAGCCTGAGTCGCTTCGGGACGCTAAACCCCCATAAAAACAAAACCAGCCATTCATGACTGCTCATGTGGCTAGATTGCAATTTAGCGGCTGCACTATCCCTGCGTTCAAGACCAAAATGCTGATCGAAGTTTTTAAATAAAAGATTAACTTTAATACTTTTTAAGCATGAAATGCTTTTAGCTCCCGTTGTCGGCAGTGTGGTGACGTCACGCCGAGACCGAGATCCACTCATCCGGGCACTGAAATCCACTCATCCGGGCACTGAATTCCAGTTATCCGGGCACTGAATTCCAGTTATCCGGGCACTGAAATCCACTCATCCGGGCACTGAATTCGTCATCCGGGCACTGAATTCCAGTTATCCGGGCACTGAAATCCACTCATCCGGGCTCTGAAACGAGAACATCCGGGCACCGTACGAGACTTAACGAGATTTAAAGAGACTCTCTAAGCCCTCCTACGCGACCGGCATGCAAGCGCCGGTTGGTCTCCAAACGAGACAAAAAATAACTGCTGCCAGTGCCTTCTCAATGTTTATCAAGATATCAGTGGAGCTGTGGGTTTGATAATGCACGGAATTATAATTTCCGATTTCTAATAACGCGTGCAAAAAGCACATAAATGCCACGTTACACTTCGTTGTCATACGTGATCCGGGGGAGAAGCGCTGCGTTCAAAGGGCAAGGCATCGCGCCGAACGGGTGGTGGCGTTCCTCCCTTCCATTACGGCGCGGTTCGGGTGTCCACCGAGATGGCAGAGAATTACTGCGCCATTTCCTTTCCTCAAAAAACCTTGCGTTCAAATGGCAAAGCATCGCGCTGAACGGGTGGTGGCGTTCCTCCCTTCCTGTACGGTGCGGTTCGGGTGTCCACCGAGATGACATTAGGCCCGTAAACATTTCATGCTTACTCTACTCTCGGTTACGGGAGAGGCAGAGAATTTTTTGAACCTATATTTATATTCTGTAGGTTTTGCCTACCTGTTTCTTTTTTTTATCTTTTGAGCTTTATAATAACTGGCTGTATTCAAAGAAGTGAATAGTTTCACTTTCGGTTCTGCCAGTTGATTCTATTCCACAATGTTTAGTTCAGGTGCTCTTGTTGAACATTTCCGCAAGCTTCAGTACGCTCAAGGGTGCGAACAAGGGTGCGCTGAGTGACCGACCCACTTTCTTCTCCCTGCAGCACATTCTGCCGGCAGAAGAGGACACCCTCCACATGTGGTGGCTCTGCAAATTCAACTTACATCGTCCCACACCTTCATTAGCCCACCAGATCTAAAACATGACTTTCGCGGCGAGCCCCTGAGCACCAAAGTGCCATGTCCCGTCTGCTACCGGAAGTGCCGTAACGGGATCATTATGGCCCTGCACTTGAAAAAAAAACATTTTGAGAATCGGTGCTTCAAGTGTGGCCCTGTGTTCGCCAACGCCACCTCTGCCATAGCCCACAAGCGCCTCCACCGCACGGTCGGTCATTTCCAGTGCGGCTTTTGCAGGAAGCTCTTCGGACAGAAGACGACCCGAGATGACCACTGCCTGCAGGAGCAGCTCTGCCGGCCTTAGCGTCCGCGCTCTGCGAGCAGCCTGTAGGCCAGCGACGGTATGACCGACACCCTCGACGCTTGGGGCTTGAAGCGAATGGTGCAAGACTATATCATTGGTCTCTCTTGACATCAGGCTATGCTATGAGTGTATCATCCTACCTGTCATGGAAGTTGAATTAAGGGATCTGGAAGTTGCCATTTAAGAAGCAAGAATACAAATTTTTCTTCCTGTTTATTATAAAGTGGCGACTTAAAAACCCTACAGGTATTTCACTGATCACTTTGCTGCAAGCTGCCGCGGTGGCTCAGTGGTTATGGTGCTCGACTCTTGACCCGAAAGACGTGGGTTTGATTCAGGCCGCGGCGGTCGCATATCGAAGGAGGCAAAATGCTACAGTTCCTTGCACTATGCAATCTCACCGCATGTTAAAGAGCCTTGGGTGATCGAAATTATCCGGAGTCCTGCATTATGACCACCACTGTGGCTGAGTGGTTATGGCGCTCAGCTGCTGACCAAAAGACCCGGGTCCGATCTCGGCTGCGGCGGTCGATTTTGGATGGAGGCGGAATTCTAGAGGACCGTTTACTGCGCGATGTCCATGCACGTTAAGAACTTCAGGTGGTCGGAGTACCGGAGCACCTTCTGTACGGCGTCCCTCATAGCCTGAGTCGCTTTTGGACGTTAAACCCCGATAAAACCGGAGTCCCTTATTTTTATCGTCTGTCAGAGCGTGAGCCGCTTTGGGACGATAAACCCTTTAAATCATAATCCAACGAGTTATTTGGTTTGGTTTATGGTTTATGGGGTTTAACGTCCCAAAGCGACTCAGGTTATGAGAGCGCCCTAGTGAAGGGCTCCGGAAATAACTACCGCCTGGGGTTCTTTAACGTTCACTGGCATCGCACAGTAGAGGGGCCTCTGGAATTTTGTTTCCATAGAAATTCAACGGGATCGAAGCCGCGTCTTTCGTGTCAGCAGCCGAACACCATAACAACTGAGCCACCGCGGCGGCGCAGCGAGTTAGTTGATCGCTACATTTCCATCGGTTGCTTACCTGCCATGCCTCACTTCGTTCGGACCCGCCGGGTGGCTCCTGAGTGTGGCTCAGTCATTAGGGCCAGAGTAGCCGAGGTCAGTGCCAGCCGCGGCGCCCGCGTTTCAAAAATTGCCGTGAAATAAATTGTGAACTAAATTGCGGTGTTTAACGCTTGGTAGTCAAACCTAACTTATGAGGGAAGCCTTGGGGGACAGCTCGGCATTAAACTACCTGGGTTTCCTCAACGGCCACCTTAGAGAATCCCAGGTGGTCTAAATGAATCCGGTGCCCTCCACTACTACGCCGCCCCAAAGCCATGTGACGTTCTCTAAATTGGACCGCAATATTTCCTATTTTAGCGGACATGAAATACCCAGGCACATTCATGTCCCGGCATTCCATATCAGTGAGCGACTAATGCTTAATGAAGTCACAAATCGAAGGAGCTGGTTGATGAAAGCTCTTCATTGCTGATTGACACGCTGGCGCTGAATTAAAAGCTTGTGTATCTGAATTTAGCGCGCAGAAAGTATGTGCTACTAGCTGTTGGCATCTGACGCTGTAGTCCCTGACGGACGCTGAGTCAGTGGCGATCCCAGATGCAGAGAGGTTCAAATACTCGTGAAATTAAGAACGGCTGAGGAAGTTAATGTGTCGTGGTGAAGGGCGTCGCTTTTTTATCGAAGCTCAGATTAGCACAGTAAGTACCTTACCTTAGTTACCTTGAGCTGCGTAGACCTAGATGCAGACTTGAGATTTCAGGTTTGCTACAGTGTACCAGAGGAACTAACTACCTTTACACATAGGGCCCGCGGAACCAGTGAAAACTAGGCGTGCGCTCGCGGACTAACCAGTATGGACCACGCTTTGACGATCAGTTTTTTAACACATTACTTGTCACCGAACGAAAAGCAGTGCGGGTTCAAGGCATCTGCAAGAAAGTTTTGCACCAGCATGTGAGCGCAACAAGCACTCTTATTTCCGTCATGACGGGGTCCATATTATGTCCATGACTGCAGAGGTAGCTACCGTCAGCAAATTACATTTTGAAAATAGGGCTAACGCACTGCATTTTTTCGGTATTTTTCGCAGAACACCGAATGGGTTCATGTGAGGACCATTATTCCAGCCAATTCTGTCCTTTCATTCATCCGGCGTATGGAAGGAAGACACTGAATCTTTTGAATACTTGGTTGGCATTTTGGTAAACAGCCGATGGGGTGTTTGGCTATTCCTTCTGTCACTGTTGTACATGCACGGGTTGCGTCAGTGCATCGAGCGAAGAAAAGAACGTGGCGAGATTTAAAGAGTACTTCAGGCGCGATATACCTGTATGGTACGAATGAACGAGTCTGCTGCTGTTTTTGATATGCTAGTTTGCGGACATGATTCCTGGAATTTCCTTTAAAGGGCCATTAACACCAAATGCTTGCTTGTTTTCTTCTTTGAAACGATGTGTTAGACATTGATATACACGGAGAATCCCGTAGTATTCACCTACTACCGATAATGATATATAATTGGATTTCGTCTTGGCGATGTTTTGATTTTTCTTTCATAAACCGAACGATAACTGTGACGTGTGGTTAAACTTTAGGTCATGCCACTTGTAATTCTAGCTGTTGCAGCAGGCTGGTTTAGTGTTATAGGGAGTTGAATCTACGTATAAACGTTTATATTGCAATTTTTCCGTGCCTCACGTGACAGTGTTCAACTGTTGTCACAACCATCGTTTGGTTGATAGAACCGAAACTGAAACAGCATGAGAGAAGAAATTCAATTACAAATTATTTCGAGGTCGTAAGCGAATACCGCGATGTGATCCATGCATTCGAATGAGTAACGCCTCATTTGATAGAAGAAAATGTGCAACAAAATTACATGGTTACGAAACTTTAAATATTGCATCGTTATTCATGGTTCAACGCAAATGGCTCATAGTTGGTGTTGAAAGGCAGTTGAAATTACAGGGTTACGTTTATGCGTGAACATGACTGACCTGCCCTTCAGTTAGCCGAGTCATTAACAACGAACAGCATAGAGAAACGTTTATACGTCACATGAAGATCACTATTGAATTCAAGGTTGTGATCATTGTTACGGATTGCATCGGAAATTTTCCAGTTTATAAGGATCTTTGATACAATCCTATATGGCGCATTACTAACTCAAGTTTAAGCTTTATAGCCGAAGAAAACTCCCTTACACCAGACGACTCACCTTTGGTGGAGGAACAAAAATATCTGCGATTATAATTTTTGGCAGAGTGTTAAGAAATATCTTGTTTTCGAAACCAGTATTGCAATCACGCATCTCACCATCTCCCCTTTTTAAGTTGTGGGCGCCTAGTCGTTTTTAGAAGTGCCATTACAGAGCACGGGAAAAAGCTATAGCCAATTTGGAAAGGTACAGCGTTTCATGCAGTATTCATTTGCTTTAACATGTCAGTGATTTTTGAATGCAAGTTGCTGCGTATCACGCAAGAAAAAAATTAAACCGCCGAGGTGGCTCGGTGGTTATGGCGTCCGGCTGCTGTCCGGAAAGACGTGGGTTCGATCCCGGCCGCTGCAGTCAAATGTCAAAGCAGGTGAAATTCTGGAGGCAAATGTACTGTGCGGTGTCAGTGCAAGAACCCCAGGTGGTTGAAATTTCTGGAGCCCTTCTCTACGGCGTCCCCATAGCCCGAATCGTTTTGAGACGTTAAACCACTGTAAACCGTCTTTAGATAAACAAGCGTTTGAATCAAGGTGACTCTCCCCGACGGCTTGAGGCTTAAGCGCTGACGTTCGTTCCTGAGGATGCTACCATGCTTCTGGCTAACTAGGATGTGTCCCATGGCGCTACGATTGTTATAGAAAACTGGACATATGGTTGTAGCGCGGTGCGCCAGAAGGTATACGGTTTCGCGCTTTGCCTTCGCAGGCAGCGGCCGGTGCTTTGGATGTGGAATGTGCAGCTTCCCTGCATCGTCAACATCTCCGTCCTGAACTTCTGGACTCGGTGCGCGACGTGTGCTGGTTGCGTTGTGGTAAGTGTGGATCGCGCATGGTGAACTGAAGTCGGCCTATTTCTGATTCAGGTTCCTGCAGTAGTGAACAGTCGGCAGGGTTGAATTGCGCTGTTGAATTTTCATCGTGTCACTGCGGAGCACCCTGTCAGCTACACGTGTAGATCGCCCAAGTAACCTGATACCCGGACGCTGCTCTGAAAAATCTGTTGGAGGGAAGAGTTTCAGACAACGGGATTATTGCTGAGGTTCAAGGAACGGCAAAGTGGTTTATTCGTCAATGCAACTTATGAATAAGGTATAATAGCTAGGTTTGGTTTATGGGGCTTGAACGTGCCGAAGCCACTCAGGCTATGAAGGACGCCATAGTGAAGGGATCCGAAATTTCGACCACCTCGAGTGTAACGGAGTGGATTCCAAGAGAAGGCAAGCGTAGCTGGAGGCGGCAGAAAGTTAGATGGACGGGTGAGATTAAGAAATTTGCGGGAATACGGTGGCCCCAACTGGCGAAGGGACAGGGTTACTAGAGAGACATGGGAGAAGCCTTTGCTCTGCAGTGGGCGTAGTCAGATGATGATAGTGATGATGATGATGATGATGATGGGGTTCTTTAACGTGCAGTGACGTCGCACAGTAATGGTCTATTGGTATGGATCAGCAGAGCGCAATAGTTTCGGAAGGAGAGCGAGAAGCAACGTCAGTGATGACAATGAAGTCGACACGGACCAGGACCTGAACTACCAGAGGTTTTCAGCGGAACTCGCTTCTAGTGCTCTGCGGAAATTTCTTCAATCGTGTGAAAATTAAACCCAAGCAGCACAGGAAATCAGACCAATATTGGAAATTTATGGTTTTACTCTGGTGGTTTGTAGGACCGGCGTTTCCAGTGTTGGCACAATTAGCTGAGCTGCTGGTGAAGCCAGCACGAATCATATCGCAAGATAGAAATACCGACTCCCTTGATTGTTTCCTCCCTGAACACCGGTTGTTGTAAACATGTTAGTCTATACTGTAACGACTCGCAAGAACCCTCCTGCCGCAGTTGTGAAATGTGATGACTCATTCCTCGCAGGTGTAGCAAGACGAAGCGAAAGCCGCGAGGACGACGTAGTCAGCTGCGCCAGTGCAATGTCTCTTGCCAAGCCATGTGGGCGCGCCCAGCAACTGCAGGGAAGGACTAACTCACAGCACAGTGCGCCGCACCGCTGCCACGAATCGATCATGCAAGATCATTCATCTCCTGTCCACATGGAATGAGGTTCTCTACTAGGTCCAGATGGAAGTGAGGGAAATACCTCTAATACCCGGGCAGTTCACCTTAGCAAGCAGACATTCTCCCTGCCTTATAGGCCACAGCCTGGAAACATTGCAAAGAGTGGCCAAGCACCTATACTTCATCAATGAGCGTCATCATATCACAAACATGGACGTTATCAACGGCATACTGAACTTCTGCCACGGCATCCTGTCCGATGCTCTCAATGGCAATTAGCGCATCCAGAGTCTCCGATTTAATATCTGGCACCAGATTGAACCTCACAGCTTTTTATCCGCAATTCCATCCATGAAGGACTTGAGTTACATCGAATGCTCGACTGCTGAGTTCAAAAAGCCTCTTCTCTGCGGACGTCAAAGACGCTCGAGGCCTTCCATGTTACCAAACTCCGGACGCCGAACATGGACTCAACAGAACTCTTGAATGTGCTAACCGAGTGTCCTTCGTTGAGAAACCTTTCTTTGAACTTCAGCGTTCTGCAAAGCACTTCGCTTGAGTGCTGCCATGAATAGACTGCGTATCATCCATTCCTCACACCATAATAGACTGGAATAACCTGACATCACACATATGTACTGAGACTAATTTACAATCGTTTCAGCATTCGTTAAGCAAACCATGCAGTAACAGATTTTGTATTTTTCTTGTATTATGTGCATTTACTGAGTATTTTATTCTCATGTGAGTTAGTTCCATTAGTTGCTACAAACTGCTGACGGTCTGTTAAAAAGCACTCGAGCCATTTTAGTACGTCAGTATCGAGCCTTATCATGCGCAGTTTTAGCAGCAAAAGCCGGTGACAAACTTTATCAAAAGCCTTGGCGAAATCTAAGAATATGCCATCTGCAGTGGAACGATGATAAAGAATTGCATGTAATTTATGAGTAAAGAGAACAAGTTGCGTTTCACATGAATATGACTTACGAAAACCGTGTTGCGCATGATGAAAAAACGAGTTTGACTCTAAGAAATTTGCTATATGTGAAAAAAGAACGTGTTCTAGGATCTTACAGGGGATGCTGGTGATTGAAATATGCCAATAGTTGTAAGGTGAGTGCTTGTTTCCAGATTTATGTACTGGAATCACCTTCCCTATCTTCCACTCTGCCGGCATCGCGCTATTTTCTAGAGACTGCTGAAATAATTTAGAAAGAATAATGGAGGAATATATCTTAGTGCTTTTCAGAAATTTTTAGTTAATGCAGTCGATGCCGGCGGCTGAAAATGGTTTCAGGTCGTCAATGATTTTGCGAATCCATCCGGGTTGACTATGACAGGATACATTGGCAGATAATTATGGGCGCAACAATAAAGTAAGTCGTTTGACAGGGATTTTGTGAAGTAGCTGGAGAAGACATTTAATACAGTGGAGCATTCATCATCAGGAACAGGTTCGTAATTAGCGCTTGTTAAAATAATTTTAGACCGGTCTGTAGGATTGATAACTTTCCAGAACTTTTTAGGATTATCTACCAATATATCGGGTAAAGTCTTTGCAAGAAACATTTTTTTTAGTATTTTTAACTGCTGAAATTTAAGCGTCTTTTCGCATATCGCAAGATATGCGAAAAGGTTGGTTGGGTTCTGAACCATCTTTTCTGAGATTTCTGGGTATGGAAGAGGAACAGTATTCTCCCTTTCATTATGCTAAAAAAAATGCCAACACAGATCAGCCTTGCCTTCGAGTATTGCACACCGGTTGCCTTTCACAGGTTTCCTGGCTGCCGTATAGCCCTTCCTGATTTTTCCGAGTGATCCCCAAACATTAAGGTTGGTTGGTTGGTTGGTTGGTTTATGGGGTTTAACGTCCCAAAGCGACTAAGGCCATGAGAGACGCCGTAGTGGAGGTCTCCGGAAATTTCGACCCCCTGGGGTTCTTTAATGTGCACTGTCTTCGCACAGTCCACGGGCCTCTAGAATTTACTAGAAATATAAAGAGTGACGGCTGATAGAGGGGCCATCGAACTGGTAGCCCACATTTTTGCCGAAGACACCATGCTACATTCTTTTTCACCCGGCTGGCTCTTTTTCACATCTAGAGAGGAAGGTAGGTGTGATAGCTGAATTCCGAGTCTGATAGGTAACAAGGCAATAGAAGTAGTATCTCTGCATTTTGATGTATTGAATTTCCAGCAGTGGAGGCCGTTCCTCGCTGCTCTTCCGACGATGCGTCTCCTAAAAAAGATAACCGCAAGTTGGCATGGCATGCTCGAAGGAATCCACCAATTCTGAGCGCTCTTGCGTGAAACTGGAACAGAGGAAAACGTTACGTTCAGGCCCAGCTTAGAGCCATTCTTTTTTAGAGTCGAATTAAGCCTACTGCAGTGCAGGTGCTTCGCGGACATTAGCTGTTATTCATTGCAAAGAACCGGTTATGAGCAGCTTCACAGACTAGTGGGCATGCTCCCCGTATATAATCATGCGACATGGCGTAGTACTTTACATCGAAGACGTTATCTTCACGGATGTGTGTTCTGCCATAGCGAAATACGTCGGTACAACGACCACGCTGAAGAAGCTGCATCTCGGGTTTTCTGATTATGCTCTCTCTGCAGACGATGCAAACATAGGCTGGAAAGGCGTCATCGAATCATTGCCAAGAAACCAAAGCATCGCAGAAGTTTGGTTGGATGCGGGATTAATCAAGACAGAAGTGGCGGAATGTCTCGGTAAAGTCATCCGATGCAGCGAAGACATTAGCAGGGTGTTTACCTTCTATTCCAGAAAGATCGCTTTCTGGCACATCTGTCCAGAGGCATTGCCAGAAACTACGTCCTTGTTGACGCTGAGTTTCCGTTGTGCATCGACTCAGAAGCTTTCGCCTTATTGGATACAGCGCGCCGAAATTACAGCCTGGTAGCACGAGCTTCTAAACACCAGAAAGGAACGGCGCCTGAAAGGTGCGTACGAAGTATTCAGGGTATGGAAGAAATATACGCCGGCAATGCCGGAAGAAATTCAGAGTGTAAGTCCAGGATTCTTGGACAGCAATTTGAATCGTGAGGTAACTGTGGAATATTGTAATATATTGTTATAGAGACAATGAAGGTAATAGTCCGTTCTACCGAACATTTTGCCATGGCTAACATCGAGCTGTTAAGAGTGACATAGAAAACGAAATGGGGAATATTTTTGTCGATGGCAAAAGCGTTAATAGCAACGAAATGCAAGCCTGGTGAGGAGAGATCTGCCGAAGCATTGACTGTTACAGTGATATACAAATGTTCCATCATGACCAAGTTCCCATTGAAAAATGCACCTGTCCACAGTTGCTGGTTATCCGGTACACAGAAGCGTATATCCTTTCCGACCTTCGTGATGATTATTACTCATTTTGCAGGATTATTTTTAAGAATGCACGCCAGGCCACTAAAACGTAGTACAGATCCCTTAATAAAGTATTTTGTCTACGTAGAGTTTATTGGGCTAGCTTAATTTTCCCGTAACGTTATGCACTAGACAGTGGAGTAATAGTACGTCGCCAAGGAGCCAAGAAAGTTTTCAGCGAAACGTTCGTGCAAGAGTGAATGTGGAAGAGACTGTTTTTCCAGTGCAGCGTGTTTGAACAGTATATCGAGCATTCCGATTTAACATTGCTAAGCACAGAGTTGGGCTGCTGAGGCTGACAAAACTTTGTAGCGCATAAGCGTAGGGGATTAAGGCAAATTAGCTTGCGTTCCCCAATTCGTGGAGACCTTTGGCGACACCGGCCCATTCGACGGTTTTGGATTGAATGTCGGGGTCATCACTAGAGCTTAGCTTATTCCATGCTTCTTTAGAGTCTGCCGGAGGGAGCCGGCAGATCACACGCACATCTTGTGGGGCTGCATCAGAAATCCAAAGGAAGCAAGATCAGGAACAATCCCGCCGCAGCTGGAGGCAGCCGCGAAGAGCAACGACCATGGCCAACAGCTATGGCCCATCCAGCAGGTCCTCGGGGCGGTCGAAAGGCAGGGACCCAGCGAGTCGGCAACGGCGAGCGGAAACCCGCGCCGAGTAACGGCAGCCTCGTAGACGACGTAGGCCCTCGTCGGGGCGCGCGAGCGCCCAACTGCAGGCACAAATAAAGTTTGCTCCAATCCAATCCAATTAGAGGGATCAGACAAGAGTTCTGAGGGAGGCTTACGGACTTTGGAGACCGAGATCATGTGGTCGAAGTTTTTCTTTCTCACCAGAAAAGCGGCAGGAGGGACTGATATGCTTATATATGAATTTATATATGTAGTTTGGGCTGGGAGGGTCCCCGGCTGTAGTTGTCTCCACGTGACCTGTTGTTGCATGGTCAATGTTTCACAGGGTGGTGGAGGGTTCTTATGGCTCAGGGTATGATATAATAGCTCACCGAAAGGTTCTGGTTCCTGAATTTGCGCCACCGCTCGGTCTGATAATTCTCGAGCGTGTTGGTGAGCAGCCTCAATTCCTGGATTCCCCGCGCGAGCTGGACTCCATATGAGTTCAATATCTCTCTAGAGACGAGGTTCTGTTTTTTTGTGTAACTATTTGCGCGGCGGGACCTTACCCCTAAGGAATTTGCTGATCCCTTACTTCGAGTCGCTTACTATATGATTGCGTTAGCAAAGGCTCCCATGCGATGCAGCGATTCCGCACCAAATGGTTCGTCGAAGAAGCGCGACAAAAGCTTTCGCCTAGCGCATTTTAGGCTGCCAAATTGCCCCCATAAGTTTTTTATGCGAAGCATATTACTAGAGCTGCACCACAGCCCGTCAAGCGCGGCGGTGGAGCTGCCATTGACCTTTAGCGTGACCACGTGACACCACGTGACAACATGACGTCACAGCAGAGGAGAGATCGGCTGCCGGCTCGCGCGGTCGGCCGCGGCGGTGGAGGCTCCACATCAGAGGCGCGGCGGCTGACCACGAGACAACATGACGTCACAGCAGAGGAGAGATGGGCTGCCGGCTCGCGCGGTCGGTCGCGGCGGTGGAGGCTCCACATCAGAGGCGCTGCAGCTTACCACGTGACACTACAGCAGCGGTATAAATCTGAGCTTGCCTCGCTCTCCGGGAACTTACGAGGCGGCCGGGTGTTGGGATGCCGCCTAGAAGCAGGGCTGATTTAAACGATAAGCGAAAGCTTCAGCGTGCCACAGAGACCAATGAAGAGCGGGATGAACGTCTGGCTAAGCGGCGTGCTCAATATGCGGCTCGGCGACAACTTTCCACAACAACTGAAGAACAAAGCGAGGAACTTTACCAAGCCTAGCCATCAATATGCTTCGCATCTGACTAGGCTTTACCTTAGCTAAGCTCAGCCATTTTTTCTCTACAGGTTAGGTTTCGAGGGGCTTGTGCACAAATCGCTTTTCTTCGCAAGCTAACACGGCGAAAAAGACCGCAGCGAGCGCTAATTGAAGCTATGTGGCTGCAGCTATGGAGGATTTATAATATCATGCACATGCTCAGTGTGTGGTGGAGCTGCCGGTGAAAGGACGTCGTCGCCATTACTTTGGGACATTCCGTTATCATAGGCTCACTGGCGGAACAGACGAGACGTTTCTCTATGAACACCTTCCGTACTGAGCAATAATTTAGTGTCACGTAACAGTGTCCTTAAGGCCTGTGTTAAGAGGGACATTCCACGCGTTCATTGTTTCCAGAGAAAAGATATTTGCGAGATCAGGAGCGCGTACACGTTGTATTTTACATTTTATTTATTTCCTTTGTCGAATGTTCATTTTTGCTGTTAATATATGCGCGCACGTGTTATGAAGTATTCTCTCCAAGGGGATCGGCCAAGACCAAAACCAACCCACGTGCAGCTTCGGCGCACTATTGGTGGTCGCGTCGACTGCCACCGCCTTGCATGAGTAATTAAGCAAAATCAGCGGACACTTCGGGGTTGAATGTCTCGGAACATGCTTACTCCAGAAAAATTCTGCCTAATGAAGTAGTATGGAAATGCTTTCAACTCAATGTTTACAATATAAACATTCAAGTTAGCGGCTCTGCCAAATGTTCATAAACATGTCTGCGAACTTGGTGCGTGACGGGAATATCACCAAATTTTAATGTTCTGGCCGTACTGCTAATGTGCAGAAATGATTTACACGTACCGCTCAGCGCAGAATTTTAAGATATTTTTTGTGCTTAGTTTTGATCACCAGGCTCATTGCTTCAGCGGCGCCTTTCGCCGTTTACGCCAAGCTCAAGAGCCACCAATGGAAACAAGGGAAATGACATACCCTTGAGCGAAAATGGACATCTCCTCCTGTCTGGATCGTAGGCGCCGCTGGTAATTGGCTTGGCAGTCATGTCTAACCGATGCGCTTGAGATTTACACCACTGTTGCTCTCCACTGTACGCAGCCGGTTCCACATGACCTCGGAAAGCCACGGAGATTCCGCGACCCACCTTGTCTGCCTTCACTCGTCAAAATCTGGACAGCTCAGTTCGGATTTCGTCACCCTTATTATGGATGGTGTAAATCCGACGTCGCATATGTGTTCGACTCCCTCCGCGTGCGAAGACTCTTTTCTATGGTTTCACTAGTTACTGACAACGTTGCATTTCGAACCCGTCCAAAAATTGTTTAGACTGTCTATGGACTGTCCATCGACTTCTGTCTATATAGTCGATAGACTCTCTATAGACAAATCTTCGACAACAGACTATAGGCATTACTAATGCTATAGACACTCTGTAGACAATCTATGCATTTCTGGCCATACACTTTTAGCAGACTTGTCTATCGACTATAATAGACAAATATCTATAGGAAGGCAACAGTCTATAAGGCAATAAGAAATAGAGTATAGACAATCTATAGATAGTCGATAGAGAGTCTATAGACAATCTTCACATTTCTGGCCATACACTTTTAGTAGACTTGTCTATAGAATATAATACAAAAATAAATATCGATAGGAAGGCGAGAGTGTCTATAGCCAATACAAATGCTATAGACAGTCTGTAGACTATCTATATATTTCTGGCCATACACCTTTAGTAGACTTGTCTATAGGCTATAATACACAAAGAAATATCTATAGGAAGGCAACAGACTATAAGAAGTCTACAGACTGTCTATAGACAATTTTTACAACGGCAGGATCCGATCATAGCTCCCCTTACACAGGCCGTTTGATGTACTGCACCCCAGGTTTGATTCCCTACTCCATGTGTCCAGTATGACTATCCCAGAAAGTGTAAGCCAAATTCGCTATCTGCTCTGGGTCCTCGCATATGGCAGCCTGCTTAGTGTTCAATGCCTCTTTTCGGCAGTTTGCTCAATCTTTTCATCCGCTGTACTAATGATTTCAACTGGCAGCAGGCCTGCATATTTCACGCGACCTATATCGGGGACGCCACTCCACTGGATGAAACTCACTTCCGGCGCCTGGCGCAGCGGATTTTTCGCTGGAGGTATATGCATACTACGATACTTGGCAGCAGGAACCGCACCTCTCCTAGGCTTCATTCAATTGTAAAACGCCTTATAACTATCTCCTTTATTTCATAAAGTGTGCAAGTGGGGCTTAGAAATTTGTTGGAGGAAGGAAAAATACACAAAAAAGAAGAGTACACAGCGGCCGGCCCTTCGCAAATTAGACCTCGCAAGAAGCGATTCTCTACAAAATCAACTATGCGGTATGCTTCTGTTCACTGAGATCTCATGACAATTTTACGCGAACCCAAATTGGTGCTCAGCACAGGCATTTGTTGGTGCAGAACTGACTCCGCCGGCGGCCAGGCGCATTCGTCACAGCAGTTTCGCGGCAATTTGTTGCTCTGCATCAAATGCAAAATCTGCCTATCTATAGTGGCCTTACTTCTTAGCTGGCCTGCCGTTTTATTTTTTTTTAGCGTTACTCCACGAAAAAAGGCTTCCTTGGGCAAGTGTGTCGAAATCAAACCCATAGAGCAACTTCGCCTGGAAACATGCGTCACGTACTTGAAGCGTTGTGGCTGAATCTCTTCTGCAAGTTCATGCAATACACACAAACAAATGCTAATAATATAAGCAGAGTCTCAGTTAGCGCTTGTTTCTATATGTTACATAAATGCAGAGCCAAAATGCAAACCCGATGAATCTGTATTGAAGCCGATAGTGATTTCACTTTCACGGCGCCATGATAGGTACGACAGAAAGCTCCGCCAGTAGCACGTTTTGTTTCAGTCGAGGTCAGGCTCCCAGCAGCCCACATAATCGGCCCAGTAATGGAAATGAATGGACTCACTCGTGTCCTTTGTATTACCGGCCTTTGCCAATACGTGGCCAGCACTGGCCGATTATCTGTGCTGCCAAGAATTAAACGCTCAATTTCCCAAGTATTTCACTCCAGTGAACTTTAGCTAGTATAAAGTCACTTCAGTGCGCAGCCGGTCCAGCTTCGAATCAGGCTGCGTACAAGAGAATCTGCTCATTTTTGTTTTTTTTTTTCAAACAAGAAAGAGTGTCATGCTTAGTGCTTACAAATACCCAGGGTCAGAATACACCGAGGCGTGACAAACAAGCGGCACTCATTGTAGCCGTGAAATATAGCACGTCTCCGTGACCACGTCTTCCAGCATAAGGTAGGGCCTCAAAGCACGCCAGCAGTGTTCGTTAAGGTCTCCAAGCTGTGCGCACCCGTCTGGCCGAGCGTGGCACACGACGCTGAAACGGACAACACCGGCCATTCGCATGAAGGCGTGCATGTCTTCTAAGGTCCTGAGTGCAGCCTTGACCGCAGCCGCCGCTTCCTCCACGGATATGGACACCACGTCGGCGAACTCTTCCAGCAACGCTCGATGGCGACTGATCCGCTCCAGAGCTGCGGCAGTAAGCCTGCGGGCAAGAGACTTGGCTTGAGGCGCGATGACCGATGGCCTTATCATATCCGCCTAAGGATGTTGCCACCTGTCATCCTTGGCCCCTGCCTTTCACTATCTTTGAAGCTGTAGTTTACGCAACGGAGCAAAAAACTGCTGTAGTTTTCATGGAAACCTAATTCAGCGTAGCGTTAATTAAGGCAATGAAAGGACGGTGTCTTTGTTCTGGTGAAAAATGAAATTTAAGCAGTTAAAGAAAGCGTCCTCAGAGCTCTCAAAGCGCTGATTTTTGGCTTCTGGATAAACCGACGTAGGGCGAGAGAGAGAGAAAAACTTTATTATGGCAAGTGTGTTTAGACCCCCCTTGGTTCCCTGGACCACCGCACGGTCCCACTCTACGTCGGAACGTTCATGTGGTGTTTGTCCATGACGTCGGCACCCCGAAGCACCGCAGCAAGCTGCGATGGCGGGTCCGGAGACTAGGGCGACTGGTGCGTAGTACATTAGCACAAGATCACGTGATACTTCGTTAAAGCGGCACAGCCTGCTTAGTTTTTCAGGCGTGATATTGAGGATTGGCCGTCTGTTTTTCGTCCGTTGTGCGAATGATTTCAGCGGGCATTGGATGCGTTAATTACTCGCGGTGTCAGCCTATTGCCTGAATCTCGGTTAATTAGCTAAATGAGAGTTTGCCGTCCTCCAGGACAATACAGATGCTCTTGTGTGAACAGGTAGCCAACGCAATGCCTCTCTGTCGTCCGCCGTAATCCATGCTCACCGAGTCATCCTTCCTCATATCTCCGCCAAGCTTTTTGCCAGTGTACCCTGCAGCTCTTATATGTAAATTTATATGTACTCCCTCGAATATATTCTCAGTTTGTCTTCAGGCAGGAGGTTGAAGTACTGTCGCGGGTAAAAGTAATAGACCCACTCTCCAAGTTTCGATCCCGGCCACTCTGCTTGGGGGCGCCAATTGACAAAACACTTCTGGTGCCGAGACCAGAGTAGTCGGACCTTCTCGAAACTTGAAGTGCCTTATCAGGTGGCGGTCCCATGCAGAGTGGCACGGGTCGGAACTCGCAGCTGTGGGTCTGTTACCTTTGACCACGATAGTACCTAGGTAGCGTTATTGGAAGCACTGTCAGAACGCCTTCGTCATGCCCTTTCTTCGTTGTTCCATTGGCTGGTGCATAGTTTACTCCCTACCGGATGGTGACGATTGATTGCTGTGGTCGAAATTTTTCAATCTTGAATTTATTCTGCTGCTGCTGGTAATCCCCGAAATTTGGTCGCAATGAACTGCAATTAAAGAATGCCCTACTCGCAGACCACGGCTGTGCCAGCATTGTGGTCTCCTAAAATTTGCAGTATTCAGCGTTAAACAAATATGGCGCAAGCTCACTTCACTGTGCACAAAGGAAATGCATTCTTCTACCGTGAAGTGAAAGTGCTGCATTCAAGTGCTGTGACCTGCTTAAAACCGATAAGAGGAAATTATTACAAACCAAGTATAAGGCCGTAACGATATCATTTTGTGTACATAGAGCGTGTTTCAGACAAAACTTCCGACAATTTTTAAGAATATGCTTTTGGAGTTTGAAAAGCGCTCTTTACGGGAAAGCATTCTCAACGGTGTAGTGCACCATAATACAGCTAAGACGTGCTAACTAGCAGGCTAGATAAGCAATAGAGAATAGATGAATTTTTAGTTATTACCGTTAGGCTCCTTAATTATTCAAAGGTATGTAGCCTACGATAGGTAATATCCATATCAGTTATTTAGAATTTCGGAAACGCTATTTACCCTCAGCGCTGAATTGTCCAACAAAGTTTGGCTACTACGATGGTATATGAGCACTGGAGAAGTTGCTTTGCCTGCAAGCAAATATGACGCTAGCTCACTGCACTGTAGACAAAACGCATCCTGTCGGAAGTGAGATTGCTGTATTCATGTGCTCTGTCCTGCTGTGAGGAAATGTGAGGAAATTACTTGAAATTACGTGCAAGGCCGCTATGATAAGAATTTGTGTGCCTGCATGTGGGTTCCAAATTATTCAATACTGATTTTTCCTTGAAAAGGTGCAAGACTTACGACAATGCGGTTCATCCAGCTGCATCCTACAGCCAGATAAATATTATGTACCTGATAACCCTCGATAACTAAACGACGAATTAACTAAATTTAATTGATTAACCAAGCTTATTATACTGAGAAATTGCGGGTCCGCAGTACTGAAAGTAAGCTGAGTTTCAAAATTTTCTTAATATCAATAGTGGTTCTAAATATCAAACTTCTTTAAAGCTCGTTGAGTTGGCTTTAACGGATTAAATATTTTTTTTTAATTTTCTTCGCTCGCATTTCAGATGCAGCAAATAGAAACGCCGCTTTATTTTATGAAGTAAAAATGGTTAAAGTGATTTCCGCGACAAGACTACGAGCAGTGACCACCTTGTAAGAAATGTGTAATGCGTGAAAGCCAACTGAAGAGCTTTAAAACGTGTATTTTTGATGTGCAATATTTCGAACTACATTGCCAACCAAGAAAATTTGAAAACTGAGCTCAACTTCAAACTTGCCGGCATTCAATTTCACCATGTAATAATGGTCCCAAAAATACCAAATCAATTAGTTGATTAGTTTAATTCACTAAATTGTACAATTGTAACACTGTATCAGGTATATAATGTCAGCCATGCTATAGAATTCACCAGAAATCGTGGCTCTGTCGCATCTTTCACACATTTTTCAAATAGAAATCTGTATTCAGTAATTTGAAACGTCCTGTTTATTAGCGTGTCCATCTTTCTCGCACAAAATTTTTCAAAAATTCGCAAGTTGTGAGACACTGTTCTAAAATTGTTGAAGGTAATGATCCATTCTGCTGATATGTAGCAAAATTGTTCTTTTAGAGTGTTCCTATCGATCGCATCTAACAGTTATGACTGCAGTGGGAAACCAATGTTGAAAGATTTTGACGACAGCAAAAAAAAAAAATTGGCTGTTGCTTAGCTAAGGTTAAGCCTGGATATCTCGAAGCGAAAAGCTCTCGCTGCTTTTCAGCCAACTCCCAAGCTACCACTTATAGATTGGTGTTTCTGCGCCTGTTGCCTCTCCTTCCATGGCGAATGTCTGCGCCTGTTCTATGGGAAAGCGCGCCTTACATACCCGTCCTTTCAAATGCGCACAGCTACGGCGAAAGGTCAAACGGTGGCAAGGAGGGGAAGCGCTGGCGCACATGCGCAGTAGCGCGCGGCGGCGGCGCTGACGGCGGCTACCTTCGCCGTGCGTGACGTCGCTCGGTTTCGCGCGTGCGCAGAAGTGACAAATCTGGCCTCCGTCTCTCACGCAAAGCCCGGTGTTGACTAGTCTAGTGAAGCTTTTCGCTTCAAAACGTTAATAGGAAAAAAAAATACAAGACTGCCGTCGGGTGATCGGCGCATATATTGATTGTTATAGTGAAATATTATATGAAAAAAAAAAACTGCGGTCATAATCGGTTTCCCGCTCATAAATGCTTTTATCCAGAATTGCTGGCAATGTAAAGTCGGGGACAAAAGTCTCTGGACCACGTGTTCCTCAAACGAAGCCCATAGCTCTGCTATTAGAGGGCGGCTGGAAACCAAACTGCTGGAGATGACGGAACAGAATAATTACTTTCACCTCCACAAGTGTGGTCTCCATCCGCAGGCTTTTAGTGGTGCTATGGGCTTCGTTTGAGGAACACGTGGTCCAGAGACTGTACGCTGTGGACCCAACTGTACGATGTGGCTTACCTTCGTATAACCACTGCAGCTTTTTGCATCACTCATACGCACCTGTCGAATGGGGCTCCTTTCCGGAAGTTAGAAGTACGTGCAACCAGGCTGGAGTTCCGCCTCGCCGTGTCCATGACTGCGAACGCTTCGGGGACGGCGCACGCGGGGAACTCAGCACTGACCAAAGCGTAGTTGTTCTCAATGCCTCTCGACATATGCATTAGGATGTTTTGGAGGAACACCACTTCTGACACCCAAAGGGTAACCCTCCTGATGTTCTCGCTGCAGCTGATAACTTCGCCCAGACATTCACACTCTTCGGTCTGCATGAACTGCGCCTCAAAGTCCAGTTCTGTGATGCTTCGGTTTCGTGACAGTGCCTCGAATGTGGCCTTCCAGCTAGGACTGTCGAGAAATTTGATTCGCAGTTTCCTCAGCGTTGTCGTATTCAAAATGTAGTCGGCGATGGCAGAGGACACATCCGTATTGCACTCGTCTGAGATCATAAGCACGAGCGATGTCACGTGATTCAACACGGAGAGCTGGCGCACCAACATCTGAAGCTGGGAAACACCGGTTTCCGGATAAGAGCGGCAATACAGAATGTCCCGGAAGCTTCTGCACTGGACCAGGCTTAAATTGTCTCCACCTATGAATGGATGGAAAGGTGGTATGAAGGTGACCTTATCTTCGGCTCCAGTCTCCCGCAGGGCCTTGCAGAGGTCGTGAAGGGCACTCCCTACTCCAAGCCATTTAATGGTGACGTTTTTAAGGCAGCGCTTTTTTGAAAGGATGCTGAAGACCTGCCTCCACTGCTCAAGGCTCCAAATGTTGAAGCTCAGAGACAATCGTTCTAATGTTTCGTTCTCTCTTAGAGCTCGAATCCAGTCAGTGCAATCAACTTCCGGTGAGGGGGTGAAGAAACTTCTGCAAGGAGGAAAGGAACGGAGGGTACTGTTCTCGGCTAAAATGCTCGCAACGAGTTCGCATGCTTCTCTATCGGCTTCCATTTCTTCCATTTCAAATTCACGGATGCTTGTGTTTCCGTATAACCCTCGCAGGATGACTTTGGAAGAATCAGCATAACAACAGCCCCCTGAAACCTTTAGTGACGTCAGCGCGTTGCTTTTCCTGACATAATGACTAAATTGGTTGCAGCATTCCCGAGAAGCCCAACGTAAGACCGTCCAGTGTACAGAGAGGTTTGTTAAGGAAGGACATTCAGTAATCGACTTTAACAGCCCTGTTGAATCCATGTACGAAACAAAGATATTGGGAATACAGAAAGACCGGAGCGTCTTTGTCGCTCGCAGAAGTGAAGAAAGTGTTTCTAGAAGCTGCTCTTCGTATTCGTCTTCGGGCTTGCACTCAATATTTTCTAGGTTTTTCATAGACGAGATTACAGAGAAAAAGTTATACGCTGCAACGCCGCTCTTGAAGGAAAATCGAAGACTGCTGATGTGCTCGTTGCCACTGAGCGCATCGCACAGGATGTCGTAGTAGGAGTTCAGGCTGCCGAGCTTAATGTCCAGGTTTGTTATGCAATGATAGTCCTTGATTAAGAAATGCAGAAGCGAGGCCACCGTGCCTACGGTGCCCTGCTCGTTGTCCTTGACGCATGTGAAGTGTCTGCTCTTTAAGGTTAACTCTGCCGGTTGTCGCGGTATTTCCCGTAGTTCCACCTGGGCCTCCAAGAACACCTTGTTCCACGTGGACAGGTGGCGACTAATGTGGACTGCTCGATTCGTGGTGGCCGTGGAGGGCACAATGTGGTGCGTAGGTTCTTCCGTGTAAAAATCTGTCGGGCCGTGTATCTTTCCTAAAGAAAGTGCACCTCGTTCCTGTGGTGGGGCGGAATCAGATGACGATGAGTCCTCCGCGGTGTTTTCACTGCTTGCCATTTCACCTGCGAGAAGTGTTTGTAATGACATCTCAATAATTTGGGAAATGTGTTTTTGGGTCCCCCCCCCCCCCCCCCCACCATTACCAGACAGGCCCTTAAAATGGATCAACTATTTCACGTATCTTTACTTAGAGAGGCATGATTCTTTACTGGGGTTTAAATCTCAGCAAAAAAGTCACTTTTGTGGGCTCTGGAAATTTAAAAGTATGCTGTTCAACAATTTGAAATTACTTATATTATAAACTACAGGAACTGGTGAAAGCGGCAAAAAACTAGCGTAGCAGAATTGTTAAAGACTGTTACCCACAAATATTTTTAAAACGATACATTTCTGCGTTCTCTGTTAAGTCAAAAGCGGGAAATTTTTGTATGAGTTCATCAAGAAAGTCACAAGAGAGAACATTGCAGTGAAATACTGAAAAAATTAAACTTCGCGCTTTGCCCTGTTTCACATTACATTTAAAAATTTATAAGTGTAAACAACTTTTCCTTCTACCCGGAAACTCCATTAATACGATCGCCAACTAGGCGATATTTTTTTTTTCAAAAGGAAAGATGGTCACTGCTCTTGGAATATGGCACGCTTCGGGCGGAATGACTCCTTGGGGTAATGAGATGTCTGAGGCAGAACATCGCTGCGCGCCTACCAGCGCGTTTAGCGGCTGCATCTGCCTCGCTCATCGTGGTAGAACTCGCTGCATGTACTGTGGTGCTATCTTGCGTCGCGCTTTTAAACGGGCGTGTCGGATTTAATTCCGTCAGCGTGCGTCATAACAGGCGGCTCGTTTAGATCGCTGGCTGCATACGTCAGAGGTGGCACAGGTGCCTTAACCACGGTCTCCTGTCACATCGCGGCCATATAGCCGCTTCTTATTTCGTCGTCAATTCGTCTTCGTCACTGAGCTCATGCGGCGCGTTCATCCCCTACGTGTGCTTCCCTCACCCCCGTTATACCGCGTGTTCCGTATTTATCTGTACGTGTTAGAAAAAATCCTCCTGCGCAAACTAGTGGGCTATATGGGCTCAAACGCCGACTACAAGGTAGCTTATGGTGGTCTTCGCCTTTGAATAAGTAACGTAACATCTAAAGTTGCCTGCACTTTTAGGAATCGGTGAAAAACTGCATTCGACAGCGGCCGCACTTTTCATCGGGGCGAACAAAGCCAGTTTGATAGGCTGCGCCATCTGGCGAACGATGAGGTACCCGATGTGAGGCATCAACAGGCACCACAAGCACCACAAGTGGCGACACGCACATTCGAAGCCATTCCCGCCCCAAGCCGTGACATCGGCTGCATCACCGCTCGCCAGATGGCGCAGCCTGTCAAAATGGCTTCTTTGCTCGCCTGGACGAAAAGTGCTGCCTCAGCCGAGTGCAGTTTTTCGCCGATTCCCGAAAATGCTGCAAGTTTAGATGTTAAATTACTTATCGAAAGACGAAGACCATCATAAGCTACCTTGTAGTTTGCGTTTGAGCACATATAGTCCAGCAGTTTGAGCAGGAGAATTTTTTCTAACACGGACAGACAAATACGGAACAGGCGGTAGATCTGGCCGGATGCAGTCTGCCGCGCTTGCGTTGAGGTCCCCCTATGGCTACTGCAACCTGTGGACGACCACCCTCTGGCTACCCTGCACAATTAGACGTGGCGACCACCCTCTGCGTACGTGGTCACTCCGGTGTCATGCGAAAATATTTTGCGGTTCCTCAAGACCTAAGGAATAATAAAATGATACCACAAAAAACAAATAAAATTTGTCACGAGAGCAGCTCGGGCACGTTGGTTATTCAGTTGTGATGAAACAGCGCAGAACGACGGGGCAAGACAGCAGACAGGCGCTGACTTACAACCCAGTTTATTTCACTGATTCATCTCCATGATTACAAAACTTCCTGCGACCTTTCAGAGCGCATGAGTGATACGGGTGTGACGCATGTGGTTGCACAGATGGGGTAAGAAGACGTGTTTCTTCGCAATAAACTGAGTCGCATGCGCGCACTTGCATTCTGTCCTGTCCCGTCATCCTGCGCCACTCCATCACAAAAGAAATAAATAAGATCCATGCGCCTTGCTTGTACAGGGTCGCTCACACTTAGGGGGAACATGCCTTTATGTGGCTGCGCACACGCGGGGAATATTGCGACCAAGCCGGTGGGAATCATGTGGAAATGGCAAACGAGCAGATGACACGAAGTGCCATGTCAAGGTCCCTGTACACGTGCGCCACTCTGCATTCATTCATGATCGGATTTGATGCAATGGCCCTCCTCAGGTACGTGGCCATGCGGAGCCGTGTTCCCGCTAAGTGTGACTGACCGTGTATGTCATATTGCCTCTTCATCTTTTTGTCATTCTTTCAGAACAGGCTCCTGTGCTGCGTTCGGGGGCGTGCCTCGGCGCCGGCCTCGGCGTAACCGAGCGAGAAAAAAAATCATTTGTTGTCCCGGAATGAAAGACGCCACGCAATAGGCACGCGTGTGCTGTGCGATGTCAGCGCACGTTAAAGATCCCCAAGTGGTCGAAATTATTCCGGAGACCTCCACTACGGCACCTCTTTCTCTCTTTCTGCTTTCACTCCTACCGCCCTCCCTTCCCTTACGGCGCGGTTCAGGTGTTCACCGAGTTATGTGAGAAAGATACTGCGCCATTTCTTTTCCTCAAAACCAATTTACTGCACTGTAACTTCTAGGCGGACACCTCAACCTGAAAGCCCAAAAGGCGAAGGTCGAACGAGCTATGGCGGCTGCGGAAACCACTGGGGTCCCGTACCAACGTTACTAGAACCTACTCTAGTAACGTTGTCCCGTACTAGGGACTCCACCTAGTGTTTGTGAGGGGAAGGGCACTAAGCCTGACTCCAGAGCAACCTCCATGTAACTCCCTCTTTTCAGAGGAAATAAACGTTTTTACCCCCACCACCACCTCAACCCGCTCATCCTCACTGTGAGCGAAACGAAGAAGGTGGGAGTAAAAGAAGAAACAGAAAAAGAAGAACCGTAGTGGAGGGCTCCGGAATGATTTCGACTAACTGCGATTCTTAACCTGCATTTACACCACGCAGCGCACAGGCGCCTTTTGAAGCGAAAGCTTTACTACGCTAGGTAAAGCCAGTTTTGCGGTGGCCCAAATTTCACCTTCAAATGACCTTGAGGTTCTCGGCAGCTTCGAAAGCAAAAGAAAAGCGCATAACTGGCTCCTTGGGTCAGTGAAGGTCTCAATCGCGCTCTCAGGGTCGTGGGGTGGTGAGAGAGAGATGTGGGCTGCATGCGTTAGCGGTTGGAACGTTGTGGCAGACACGCGCCACTGCAGCAATAGGCCGCAGCATCCATTGGGCGAGCAAACACTTCCAATCAACCATTAACTGCCACCTGCCAGGGTGCCAATCCAGTGTCCGGAACGCACTCAACCTAGCACAGACGCCATGCCGCGTATAGTTGCCCGATACGCCATAGCTTTCGCTCTACAACCAAGTTCACCAGTAGTTGAGCCGTTGATAAATGTTTTTTTTTTTCACTTAGGCATCAGCCTGTCGTTTAAGACTCTCGGTCTCCGCTTCCCTAACTCGCGTCTGGGCATCCTCCAGACGCTTTCGCCGCTTCTCTTACGCATTATTCTCCTTTTTTTTTGGAGTTCACACGCCGATAAAGTCGCCTGGTTTCAAGTATACCGAGCCTTGGTGTCCGCCCTCTCTGCTTGCGTCTTGGACGGCCTTCTTCGTGGCTGACCCCCACCTCCGAGGGAAGGCACAGACTCGGAAGAAGCTCACGCACGAGAAGGCGCCACCGACTCCATCACAAGTGTGTCCCTTTCCTGTCAACTACGTGGCCAACATACCACTCTATTCCACATACTCTGGGCTTGCCCTCGGGGCTCCCCTCTTCCAGGTTTGCAGCTTTCGAATCCAGACCAGTGGGAGGCGGCATTGCTCAGTTACGACTCGGACACTCCGATCTGGGTTGTGACAAGAGCCCTAGAAGTCGTCGAACGCCACGGACTCGTGGCCACTTGATGGGGCTATAGTCCCACCTCAACCGCTACTTTAGCCGGCGCAAATAAAGTTTATCCTCCTCCTCCTCTCCGCGCGTCCGGCTACACTACGTCCCGCGCTCGCTCTGGGGCCCTTGGTGGCACGCACGAATAAATCTTTTCACACATGTTGCTTTGGCATGCCCACCATCTCCGGCGGCCACCGCGAGGTCGACACTTTCCGAATTCACAATTATCGGTTGCAAATCAACACTTACGGACTTTCCGAAACAAAAAGTATTACCAAATATAAAGCCATTTAATTTTCACATAACAATCCTAAATATCTATTACAACTATTCATAACCAATCGCCAGCCACCGTTTAGCAAGCCACTAGAACACTGCCGATCACGGTCATCGATTACAATGAAAATTATCGATGGAATTATCGATTATCAATCGCCAAACACAATTATTCATTACCAATAACTAGTCACTGTCTAAGTTACACGGCACCGTATACTATGTCACTACACACTCATACGCATAACTTGTTTCCGTACTAAGAAGCACCATGACACCGCCTTTTCATTCCGCATAATTTCTCACGAATATTTAGCATATTGATGTTTCTTTTTAATACTATAAGACCAGTGCAGATGCCAAACACACGTCAGTAAGTAAACACACCACAATGCGCTTATCAGGTCCTCTTCGCCCCGCCGTGGTGGCTCAGTGGTTACGGCACTGGGCTGCTGACCCGAAAGACGCGGGTTCGATCCCGGCCGCGGCGGCTGAATTTCGATGCAGACGAAATTCTAGACGCTCGCGTGCTGTGCGATGTCAGTGCACGTTAAAGAACCTCAGGTGGTCGAAATTTCCGGAGCCCTCCACTACGGCGTCCCTCATAGCCTGTGTTGCTTTGGGACGGTAACCCCAATAAACCAATAAACCAATCTGCTAACACGCTTGAGCCAACTACCCTTCGTGGCCTACGCGTTGCGTTGTTGTTGTTCACCTCGTAGAATGGTGCACGGGTGCATACGGGTGCAATCGCACCGTCATATTGGCAGTAAACGGCGCTTGCGCGGGGCCAATCACGACAGAAAACCTACCTGAAACCTGCGTCTTATCCTTTTCCCGGAGTCCCTCAGAAAATGCAGCCGACGTCCGGTCTCAGCGTTCGCCTGTAGCACAGGTAAGCTGTATAGCACTTTCCAGGACTGTCCGTGGTCACCTGAGCTTAAAGCAAGGAGCTTGCTAACAGCAGTGTCACAGAAACAAAGCCGGCCAGCAGCAGTGCCACAATTGATTGGTTGGTTGGCCTCAAATAAAATCGCGCATTGTTGTTGTTGTTCACCATCTGGAATGGAAAAATACTTCTTCTTCTTCTTCTTCGCCTCTCTTTAATGGCTCATACCCACGTGGGGGGCCAGTCTACTCTTCTTCTTCTCCTCAGTAAACATAGAACACACCCACGCGGGGGGATTAGCCAAGGTATGGTGGTGAATGCCAAGGAAATATATGTGCGATAAAGAAACAACTGAGTAGAATAGTAGAATGACTGAAACTAGAAAAATATATTATGTAAATTTTTAAATATATTAACCAAATTAAAATTACCAGAAGTACAGAAAGGTGGGCAAGTTGGTTATTACTATCCATGGTAAAACAGCGCGGGAAAAACACGAGGACGGGACAAACACGACAACACGTGTTGTCGTGTTTGTTCCGTCCTCGTGTTTTTTCCGCGCTATTTTACCATGGATAAAATTACCAGCGATGAAACAAAATACACTTTTTGGGCATGCGGTCGAATTTTATATGGAGTTAGCAGGGTAATCGACCAGTTGTGGTAATATAATCATGAAGGTAGCCACAAATAGTGCTTAATGAGAATCCCGTGGCGATCGCACCAAACGAGAGAAGAACAGGTAGGGACAGAAAGAGTCCTAACCTCGAAAGAGGGAGCTCGAAATACCGTTTTCTCTGAAATGCGAACCGCCGGCAAGAGAGGAGAAAATGTTCGTTTCTTTCGAATTCTCCACACGAGTTAAAAAGGTTTGTCGTAGGGGACCCGCATCTACATAGGTACAAATAGAGGTAGGGGATTCTGCATGGCAAAAGAGTTATGCACACTTCACACAGGCTTGACTTACACAATTGGACATTCCATGGGAACTTTAAACGTTGATAATCCACGGTATTGTGCACCGGATCACCAAGCTGGCTGACATATGCTGGAGCCGCTGGAAACGGGAAGTCTCCAACAGAATGAGGTGAGGTACGGGATAAGGTACAGGGGCAGTGAGAGCTGACCTTGCCAATAAATCAGCCACAACGTTGAAATAGATTCCCGAATGACCAGGTACCGAGGCAAAGCGGCCCTCCCTTACTGTGCGCGGAACAAAAACTAAGGGAACGATTCAATAGAGAGGTGCCGGAAGTTTGGAGAGAGACTAAAACTGAAACGCAGTCTGCAAGGATAAGAGCCCGTGCTACATTCCTCGGAATCTTAAGAGCCAAACCAATACCCATAAACTCTTCAAAGAATACAGGAGTATAATCAGGGATACGAACGGAATAGTTGAAAGCCACATCCTGCGAATATATCTTAATCGCCGCCTTCTCACATCTTCCAGAAGCATCAGTGGAGAGAACAGCATGGTGAGGAAAATGCTGTAAATAAAAAATAAATAAATAAATAAACACTGTTAAGTTGGTTTCACTGGGGCTAGGATACTGCCTTTTTTTAAAACACTCGCTGCATTTAGCTGCGACACCTGTGTAAACAGCAACACTAAACAACGCCTGGTAATACTTTACATATCAGGTGTTTCAGGGACGACGAAGTAATTTTAAAAAACAGGCGTTTCTTGGCAAAAAATTTGGCTTTGCGGTGTTGTGTTACCACTGTTTTCGGGCCGCAGAAAAACGGTTAATCGTGTTAACTAGCAAACAATTAACGTTTTAACTATTAGGGCTAGGCCGCTTGTTCTAATTAGAGATTTGTTGCTGGTTGTTTGTGATAGCGATATCAGTTTTTACAATTTCAGAGACGAGATTATTTTCTCCGCTGTGGTTTGACAAAATTTGGTTACATCGTGCCAAATACATGCATTTTCGAAACTCATGCAGCCAAAGCAACCTTTTCATTACACGCAACAGTTCAAAAAGGCGAAAAATAGAGTCCAGGGGTGTATCTCTTGAGCCACATCGTGTAGCTCGTTATCCTGAGCGTTCTAAATCATCTAGAGCTAAGAATGCATCTGGTCCTGCCGCCTTCATTGAGTAGGACTTCCACGAATACTGCAGGAGCCCCCCAATAAGGGGGTTATCTCTTGAGCCACATCGCGTATCTCGTTATCCTGAGCGTTCTAAATCATCTGGAGTTAAGAATGCATCGGGTCCTGCCGCCTTCATTGAGTAGGACTTCCACGAATACTGCAGGAGCCCCCCAATAAGGGGGTTATCTCTTGAGCCACATCGCGTATCTCGTTATCCTGAGCGTTCTAAATCATCTGGAGTTAAGAATGCATCGGGTCCTGCCGCCTTCATTGAGTAGGACTTCCACGAATACTTCAGGAGCCCCCCAATAAGGCCTAGAAGGAAACCCCGTATGCTCTGAACAGACTGTAGTGTTGAACAACACAATAGAATCTGCGTTCATTTGTTGCGCTGCCGTATATTTTGAAACCATGGCTGAATTTAGCTAATACGAGTGGAATAGCCAGCCAACAAGAAAACTCTGTAGTCGTATTTACCATTCCATTTTCACTTATTGTTTTTATTTTATTCTCGCAATGCGAGAGAGGGAAGGAGGGAGAGAGAAACAGCTTTATTGAAACACCTGTCCATGAACACCAGGAAAAAATTCCATCTCCCCCATCACCCCTAGCTGTCGGCCGGAATTCCTTGGGACACTGGTAGCAAGGGTTCGACCAATGATGTCCAGCTGGAGGGTCTGGGCTGCAGTGCAAAGCCTCCCAGGATCCTCTGTGTGCGAGCTATTGTACTTAGTCGAGCGATTCCACACCACGTGGACCAATGTTGATGCCTCGTCGCAAAATTTGCACTTTGACCTGAAGACTTCAGGATGCCCCCTGCTGTAGAGTACTGGGCTGGGAGAAACCCCAGTCTATTTTATTCACATAACCTCCCCTTTCGTAATGAGCGTTCTGTCCGCTGGCGGATAAACTTGTAGATTTAGTGAGTAGTATAGTGTTATTTACTGGTATGCGCGCATATCCTCTCTGCTGTTTATAGTTTCGGGGACTTGGGAGGTTCCAGGGGTCGACAGGTAAGTGAGACCGCGGGCGATCGAATGAGTGTCCTCCTTTCCTCTTAGTCCCTGGTGAGCTGGTGCCCAAACGAGCAAAAACAGTTCTCTGGGACCTCATCTCCTGTTTAATATAGCGATGGCTGTCTGCATCGCCATCCTCGATTCGTAATTTCTTAAGTGTTTTCCGAGTCGCTGATGACCACCTTGGCGAAGGCTATGAGCTTCTACCGTCTCAACGCCATGGACTGTGCAGCAGGCCAACGTGGTTTAATCTTCTCTAACCGCAAGGCCGCGTGTGCCGCTTTGCTCTCTTATACTTCAGCGTCCGTATATGGACGTCCTGTCGACCTGTGCAATTGGCTTGCAATGCCTCTGCCCTGTCTGTACGCCTCTCTTCGTGAAAGGCAGGGGCAGGTTTCTGGGCGGCGATGGAATTTCAATCATATCCTTGATTTGTCGCGGTATGTCTTTTGAGCGCACATGCTCTTGAACCCATTTCCTTCGAGTTTTAGACCCGAGCACGGTGCAAAGATCAAAAAAATTCCGAGGGCACTTCGAATGTCTAAAGTGCGTAGAGGCGAAAGCGTTTTCCGCACCACTTTGCCTATGTGACACTGGTGACGTCACCACTGGATGACGTCACACATAATTGATGAAGAAGTAATGACAAATTACCAATTAACGACTAATTACTGATTAATAAATCAGTGGTAATTGACTGTCAATTAATGGCGCTTAAGCTTCGCCTTTAGTAGTGGAACGCGACAGCGTGTTGTAGCGCTGCCAGGGAGTCCATGAAACAACGCCACCACCCGTTCGGCGCGATGCCTTGCCCTTCGAACGCAACTCTTTTTTAGGGAAGGAAATGGCGCTGTAATTCTCAGGTCAGATTAGGTCAGGTTAGGTTAGGTCACGTCACGTCACGTCACGTCACGTCAGGTCAGGTCAGGTCAGGTCAGGTCAGGTTAGGTTAGGTTAGGTTAGGTTAGTCAGGTCAGGTCAGGTCAGGTCAGGTTAGGTAAGGTGAGGTCAGTGAATTACTGCTGAATGATTAATCAGTACCGCACAGAAAGGGAGGAAATGGCAGTGAAAGAAGAAAGAGGGGTCGTAATGAAGAAATTGAACATTGCATTCGAGGAAAGAAAATTACGCAGTAACTGTCTCGCATATCTCGGTGGACACCCGTCAAAACGCGGACACATCTGTCGACACGGCTGCCGACACGGATTGCTAGCGACAGCATGAGGCATTAAAGGCTTTCGCCTTATTAGTCTTTGATGATATCGCGCACATGGATAAATGGAAAAAAAGGTAGGAGCGTCTCCTTCGATGTGGGGTGGTCGCAGATGCCACTACGCTCTTTTACTGTTTGCATCAACATTGCTAGACTGTCGAAGGAGAAAATACGGAACGAATACGGACGAGTCGTACGCTTTTGCTTAACGGCAGATGTCGTAACGTAATCAAGGACGATTTTGCCAAAAAATTACGGAAATTTTTTGCAGTGTAGCTTCATATGACTCAGTGGACGTGTTGGGGGGAGTCCAAGCGTGACCTTGACACTTTTTACTAACATGCTCAGCTAAACTCAGTTGAGATTGAGGTAGGGTGCCACTCACACTACCCTAGTGATTAGGTCTCAAGAGGTTAGCCTCCTTCATCCCAGCGTGCCTGTTCACTATTCGTCTGAGAAGACGATACGGCTGATTTGCGCTCGCTTCTCCCGGTTTGCCTGAATTCTTATCACGTGGACGCGGATATTGTTGACAAACAGGTGGATGTCTGCCTCGCGCTATTGGTGAAGCCGTCATTTTCAGGGGGCATTAGGAACAGTGCTTCCGACTGTTGGTTTGGTTTGGTTTATGGGGTTTAACGTCCCAAAGCGACTAAGGCTGTGAGAGACGCCGTAGTGAAGGGCTCAGGAAATTTCGACCACCTGGGGTTCTTTAACGTGCACTGACATCGCACAGTACACGGTCCTCTGGAATTTGTCCTCCCAAGAAATTCAACCACCGCGGCCGGGATCGAACCCGCGTCTTTCGGATCAGCAGCCGAGCACCATAACCACTGAGCCACCGCGGCGGCCTTCCGACTATTCGGTCGAACCTTTTAAGTCCTTTGGGTTTCACGTACTCTTCAATGATTTCAATTGCAATTGTAAGAGCTTTAAATTTGCCTGTCACTTCCCTCGTTTATCCATGTTAAGTCATCCGCATATATGGTTTGGTTTATATTGTCAATTTCCGCTAACTGTTCGGGCAGTCTCAACATCGCAATGTTGAAGGAGGTCGGAAAAAATACTGAGCAGTGTGGCGTCCCCTTATTACCCAGTTTATTGTCCTCGATTGAGTCTTCGCCTATCTTGAGAGTGGCTTTCCTGTACGGAAGAAAGTCCTTGATGTAACTGTACGCTCTTCCCGACATTGAGTTGTTTTTGAGCCACCTGTCCTATGTTTTAATTGCTTAAAGCGCGTTGTACTTAAGTGACACCCAAAATATTAGAAAAAAACTGTACAGGACGGGAGCTACCTCCTATCTTTCTGCATGTTTGTTGCACTACTTTTCCAATCCCCAGAATTCAGATTCTTATGTAACGATACTCCACTTCATACATAGCAGGCAACGCTGCCAGAGCTAGCGCGCCTGTTCGCGCAGGCTAACTACGCACGCAAAAAGTAGTTCGCCACACAACCAAAGCGAACACAAACATATTTCGAAGCGGCATATCAAGTGACGTTACTGGCACCTCCTGGACTTCATTTTACCGCTTGCCACATTTTCGTCTTGCAACTCGTCGAGATTTCGAGAAGCAAAAGTACACGTGGCGGTATGATACGCGCTTGGTAGGGCGACTCGCTTCTACTAAATCCACGCCCAAAAAGTAGTTCACACTCCATTAAAATTATGGCCAGAGATCCCGAACACTGAGCGCCTCACAGCTTTGACTACAGCTTTGACTACAAACTAACTGGAGTTTGGAGAAGAACGAATGATACGTGGCGGACTAATGTAGTTTCGCGGACGCACTATTTCAGCAGCCTCCGCAGCGTTGCCTGCTATGTATGACACGGAGTATAATATGGACGTTTCATGTGCAACGTCACAAAGATTTTTTTACATTTGGGATGCCCAACACTGTCGATTTTATTTTCACCTTGGTCAAAAGAGGAGTCTTCATATAGAAGACAGCACCTCCAAAGGACACGTCCTCACCCAACGCTTCACACTGCTTTACTTCGCAGCGTACACCCCCCCTCCCCCCCGGCCAAAATCCCACACAAACAACACGTCTTTCAGCCTTATAGTCTTTGCTACGAGTCCCAATGTCTTCAAAGCCTCCGGCTCCACGCTTAGAGACAGATGCGTGTGGGAGGCCATGCTGTCCGGGAGCTCTAGTAGTACTGCGGTGGGAAGGCCGGCCCGTATCTCTGCACCATGGCGCCGGCCACCTCGGCCAGCATCCCATACTTCTTGAACTCGACCGTCTTATTGGCATATTGAAAGGTCGCCTCGTGGAGGTCGTCTCCTAGGTCGTCGAAAACGACGCACCTGTCGTCCGGATAGGCATTCAGCAGCTCCTGCATCTGTACATGTCCCTCGCGATTAGAAGGATGACCTGTCCAACGATGCGTTTAACATATTGGTTATTGGGATAGACTGTACAGTGGCCAAGTTCGCAATAGACACCTTTAGCATACCATGTACCGTGTTACCGTTAAGTTACCGGAGTACCGGAAGCCCGCCCACCGCCGGTGAGCACCCGCTGATTGGTCCTGATGCTGCAGGCACACGCGCAGCTACCGGGTCGCTGGCGCCATCTGGCGCCGTTAAGGCGATTTGCGCATGCGCACTGGCTGTGCATGGGCTCCCGGCACTCTGGTACCGGTAACGTAAACACGGTACACGGTATGCTAAAGGTGTCTAATAACTCGATATGGATAGGTAGCGCAAAGGTAATGAAGGCACAGAGGGAAGTCTTGGCTTTCTTTCTGTGGGTTCAACGTCAGAAAGTGACTCAGGCTAGACTGCCAGAACACTGGCTGAGAACCTGGGCATGGAATATTTCAATTAGAAACAGCGCTGATTCTGTTTGTTTAAACCTCTGTTATTGTTTTATGGCGAAATATACTATAGCGTTGGTAAAGCTTTACAGCCCTGCATTCTTACGAGGAATCTACACCGCCAGCCATAAGACGTTCATTGAAGAAAAGCCAGCGCACAAGAAGGGAGTGTCGGTGCTGTATTCTTTCTCGTGCGTGCAGTGTTGGCCCAAAATATTTTTAGTATGTATGGTCACCCACTAGCCCAGCATTTAATTCTCCTAAAGGGACGAAGAAGAAGAAAAAGCGGCACACACATCTGAACTCACGACTGCAGCTTATTTAGGGACGCTGAAAGGAAAACATAGCACAGCATGAAGTTGCATTTGCTTGGTATTCGAAGGATAGCTCTTAAGGTGCCCCGCATTGCTTTTTACTGAGAGTAACAAAAGCCCCAAATGCTGACAGATATTGAATCATCCAATATCAATGCAAAAAATGAGGGGCACTTTGACTGTTTAAAGTGCGTAGAGGCGAAAGCGTTTTTCCCACCACTTTGACTGCCTGTGTGGCACTGGTGACGCCAGCACTGTATGACGTCACACATAAAAATAACTTACTAATTCATGGTTAATTACCGATTAGTGCCTAAATAATAACTAACTGCTAATGAACGACGCTTAAGCTTCGCCTTTAGTAGTGTCCTCTTCGTTTTGTGGAATCTAATAAATTCAGATTTTTCTGGAGAGCAGGGAACGATAGAATTAGAAATAGATGGATAACCCGTAAGAAGGACAAATAAGGAGAAAGGCAAACGGGACCATACCATCCAACTCTTGGAACACTCCACGAAAAAGATATGCAGGTTGTTAAGCCGGATTACGAACAAGAGAAAAGGGGTGAAGGAGCGAGATGCGTTACGGATCACTTCTGCGCTCATCATACCGAGGATGACGTACGCGCTTCCGTACCTACAACCTAACAAAGGGGAAAAGAACAAAATGGAAACATGCATCAGAAGGGCGTATAAGCAAGCCTTAGGCGTCATGACCTGTGCCTCGACAGAAAAGCGAATGAACATGGGTGTGTACGGCACCTATGAGGAGCACAGCGAAACCATGCTCAGATTTTAACTCGAAAGACTTAAACGAACAGCCGCTGGCCGCGCACTACTGCTAAAGTTAGGATACACGATAGAAGGCGAGGGCGAAGACAAGACAGACATTGACAGCCAAATTAGGAGCACTTTCTTGGTCAAACCAGTGCCCAGAAACATGGACCCGAAGAACCACGAAGGAAGACGGGCGGCGAGATCCTTGGAGTTGGACAGGTTCCTAACGAAGAAACAGATGGTTCTGTATGTTGACGCGTCCAAGTACAGAACGAAGGAAAACGCGAGGGCGGTAGCAGTAGTTAACGCCAATGGGAAGATAATTAATTACTGGTGCATCAGTGCGCACAATGACAACACAAGCAGCGGAAGATATCGCCATAGCTCTAGCCCTGACTGAAGCCCATCGGCAGGGACTGAGTTACTGGATAGCGACGGATTCTCAGGCTGCAGCGAGGGCATACAGAAATAGAAGGATCGGCCAAAAAGCCGCGAGGGTTCTCTTCGCACAAAACCAACACAGACATGGATCAAACAACACAAACATTCAACACACCATCATTTGGGTCCCTGACACTGGGGTTGAGGGAAATCTCATGGCAGACACCGTTGTCCGAGAGTTCACGAACCGGAGGGTGGGTTTGCCGGTCGGACCCTTCAGCACGTCAGAATCTTACGGGGAGGCAATGAAGGCGTTGTTGGGAGCGCGCAAGAAGTACTCGGCTCCAGCGGATATCCTCAACAGAGAGCAAACCACCACGCTCAGACGACTACAAATAGACACCTACCCAAGCAGAGCCATGTATCATAAAATGTGGCCGAACAGATACGCGAAGGAGTGCGTGTGGTGTGGGGGCTACGCCACAACGTACCACGCCACCTGGGGCTGTGAAAAAAGCCCTTTACTACCAAGGGTAAATAGCCGTAGTCTAGAGCAGTGGGAGGCCCTCCTGGCTGACTCCGACCCGAGCACACAGCTTGTGCTGGTGACGAGGGCCAAGGCAGCGGCGGAGGCCAACGGGATCCTGGACTAGGGAAGACCGACCACTGAAGCTCCACATCTATCTATCCCCATCCCCCCTACTCCCTAACTCTTCCTTTTGTTACAATAAATGTGTTTACTACTACTACTTAGTAGTGGAACGCGACAGCGTGTTGTAGCGCTGCCAGGTAGTCCACGGAACGTCACCACCCGTTCGGCGCGACGCCTTGACCTTTGGACGCAACCCTTTTTGAGGAAAGGAAATGGCACAGTAATTCTGTCCTCTCGGTAGACACCCGAACCACACCCTAGAGGAAGGGAGGAAGTGGGAGTGAAAGAAGAAAGAGGTTGTAATGAAGAAAATGAAAATTGTATTTAAGGTAAGGAACGGAGACTGAGATAGACTGCTGGCGGGGCGATGGAGAGCGCGCGGCGGCGGCGCCAGCTGTGCGCCGTGTGACGTCACCCGCTCCTCGCGCATGCGCACCTTGGCCTTTCCAGAGCTCCACGAAATGTCTCAGCGACTAGCGTAGAGTTTTTGGATTACGCAGCGCCATAGACAAGGGGGAAAAATTTAACTCCGATTTACTTCGTTAACCAAAATCCGACGTAGGTGCCCTAACACAATTTTGCACGGAATTTTCGCATAGGTTAATTTTGAGGGTTTTACGATGCAAGCGCCTCCGGCGCGATGCGGCTTCTGCTTTTCCACTTGGCTACAGCAGCCGCGAAACAGGTCTGCCTCCGTGTCCTCTAGGCAGCAGCCGGCGTGCTTCTGTCCTTTCTACTAGCATGCTGATAGCGTGTACGGAGTCCGTCCTTTCCACCTGACTGCAGCTGCTGCGAATGGTGGTGGAGGTGGAAAACGTTTATTTGCTCTATTTTACAGTGGTTTTTGCGGCTTCAGATGGAGTCTTCCATCTTCTCTTCACGGCCGGTTCCCCTAGTCCAGGGCTCCGCTGTGGGTAGCTGCCCAGCGTGCACGCCTTACTAGTCCTTGTTGGACTTTCAGGATGTCGCTGGATAGGATCCTCTCCCACTGTTCCGCACTCGGGTTTTCTATTATGGCTAGCTCGTGTATTTTCTGGCAAGCCCATGTGGTATGGTATAGGGTTGGTTTGTCTCCACACCACGGGCACTCGCTCTCGTACTCCGTGGGGTAGATTTTGCTTAGCATGTTTAGGCGCGGGAATGTTCCCGTTTGTAGCTGTCGCCATGCTACGGCGTCTTCTTTATTTAGTTGTTTGTGTGGGGGTGGGTATTTTCGCCTGCTCCCTCTGTAGTAGTTTAGCATCTCTGTATAGCTTTGGGATACCGGCTCGGGTTCCTCACCGGGGTAGGGATTGTTGGATGCTCGGTTTGTTGCGTACCCTCGAGCTACCCTATCCGCCTCCTGATTTCCTGTAATGTCCGTATGTTCCGGCACCCAAAGTATCGTTTGTTTGGCCTGGTTGTTTTCGGTTTTGCCACTTTAGCGGAAGAAGCGGAGCGCGCTGTGGCTGATTCTGCCGTTTAGCTAGTTGCGGCATGCAGCTTGTGAGTCTGTGAGTATGGTTAAGGAGCTGTTGGATCGGTAGCCCTCCACTGCCCCTAGAGCCACGGCTACCTCGTCGGCCTCGACTACCGTACAGTTTCGGATTGATGCGCTGGTGATTTCTTTTAGGTCCGAGTTGATCACTGTTGCCACTTTGCTTTTCTGGTGGTTTCTCTCCTCAGTGAATGTAGCGGCGTCTACGTAGACTGTGCCGTTTCTAGTTGCCAGTGTTCTTTGTACATACTCTGCTCTTGCTTCTCGTCGCAGCGAAACCAGTTCTCTTCTATCAACACACCACCAGGCTTCGCCACTACACACAAATGCCTTTTCGCTAATTTCCCATTTAGTGCTACGCGGTCCGCTTGCCAACAGGGGCAGGTGACTGCTGCCATGAGCAGGCTTCATCCGCAGGCAGGACGGCCTTCTCACTAACGATGCATCGAGTGCTAGGGCACTGGAACAACCCTCCGCCATTTCTCCGCTCCCTCATACAAAGAATGAGAAAGCAAAAGTTGGCTGTGGTTTCGCTCTGCTTGTACCTGGAGTGACGCGATAGCTCCACTGAGCCGCCTACTTATACAGCTGCGACACCTCTCCCCCCCCACTCCCCCCCCCATCGCACGACACGGCGCATGCGCACAGGTGTTCAGCTCGGTTTCGCCGGCGCGCCTCGCCGCCGGCAGCAGCAGCTGCTCCGCACCACGTGACCAACCGGCTCAAGGCCACGGAGCTCAAGGGATGTCACGCTGACAGCTCAAAGAGCTGGCGTAGTGTAGCTCTCGCTACAAAAATTGCGGAGACACTTGGGGGGGGGGGGCACCTTAAGACTGCTTACTTGCTGCTCTTCAAGCTTTCTTCTGTCATCGCGTACCATCCTGGGGCCACGTCAGAAGAAAAGTGAAGGTGTTGAAACCCGACTCCGCGCCCGCGGTGTCGTGTTCGTTTTGTCTGCCTTTTGTCTTCATCCTCTTGCGTTTTTTCTAACCTTCCTCAAAAATGAACCACCTAGCCTCCGCGAGAATATTTGGGCTCTATTTTCTGCACGCAACCTAAAGCTATTGTGCGATTCATTTGCGCAGTTTCAAAACTTCCTAAACTGCGGCTTAAAAAAAATGTGCTCATGTTCATTAATATCATGCGCTGTATTGCCTGTGCACATCGCGACAATCGCGGCAACTGTCGGCATTTGTCGCGTCCTCAGAGTTCCTGTAGATGTACAATACTAGCTGTATATGGTGTATCCGAAGTTAAAGTTTGCAAAAATAGTCGATAAAATTCAGCTCATCATCCCTTTAAACATGCTGTCAGCAAGGGTACCCTATAAATGTTGCTAATGAATGGGTATAATAAACGATTTTTAATATCAAGTTGCTTATGAACGCATTTTCCTCGCACATCTTAAGATTCCACGGTAACAATCTATATATCCGCAGATTCCCTCTTGGGATGCTTGCATTTCTCGGATAGTTATTGTCTAAAACACACCCCACTTGTTATTCGCGGCCGTTTAACGACACGATGCAAGCGCAGCAAACACTTTAAAAGCAAGATTTTGCTCTGCATCGGATGATTAGTCCATTACCACGAATATACTGATAACCAACTGTGGAATATTGCAAGATACTGTTAACTATGTTCAGTTGGATTACAGTTAAGTGGTTCCAAGAAAGCTGGACGTGTTTAATAATGAAAATAATTACTGACACTGCAGTCAAAAAAGAATAATTTTAGTCATGATTTCAGAATACGAGTGCTTTAGCATTATATGCTTTTGTGAACTTGTAACTAACTTTACCGTGTATATTTCTTTTAGCATTACGTTAACCTCTAAATTTAACGTGTATCATTACTCCGTGTTACGCAACGCGTGTTCAACATTCTCGGTCACAAATTTTAAAAATTGGAAAACTGTAAGATACTGTTATGGAAATACTGAAAGCAATGGTCCACTTTTCTGATATACTCGTATGGCAAAATCTTCCTTTAAAATGTTTCAATCGCTCACATGGAGCAGTTAAGACTGCAGTATAAAACCAAGGGACGACAGTTTTTGATGATAGCAAAAACAATTGAAAAGCATGCTGCAAGACTGCTGTCAATTGATCTGCGGATAAATTGGTTGTTAGAGTGAAATCTTGCATCATATGAAAAAAGTGCTTTCGTAAACTGTTTCCTTTTCTAAAGTGCTGTTGTTCAGAATTATTTGGTATGTTTCGTATAGCATTATCATAATATTGTGTTCTAGTTGATAGCGACCCTTGTCGAAGTGAAATTAATCCCAAATAAAGTAAATTAAGCAAGGTGCGTACCTTATATCTCATCGTCTCGGCATCGTCGTAGGCGAAGAATGCATTCAGCCCACCCGTGTGGAAGTAAAGTTTCCAGAAGTGGCTGTGCGACCGGTTGTCGAACTCGTACTTCATCCCGTAATGCTCCACCGGATACGTCGTCCCGTTGGTGCGGGAGGTAAACTGGCGACACGGCATGCAAGGGCAGACCAAACCGAAAGCAAACATAGAAGTTATTCAGGTTCCAAGACATTCTGACGAACACATAGGGAAAAAAAATTCAGGGGGGCACTTTGTTGAACTAAAGTGCGGTGAGACGAAAGCCTTAAGCGCAATGTTTCTGCTTGTGTCAGTGATGTGATTGTTAAGATGTTAATTAAGTACACAATTGTTTTAGAGTCTTAAGTGCCGGAGACACTGGAGGGCGTTTGGGAGGCATCCGTCTGTTTTGACGCCATTCTGCAAACAGTGTGCAGCGCCCTAGACAAGGAAAACTACATACGCATTGGCAGGAAGTAGGGTAGCCATTACCACGCTCTCGCTGCGGAACGCAAGGATGGCGGTTCGAATCCCATCGTGCACAAAGATTTTTTTTGAGATAGCGTAACACCTCTGATGACAGCCTTTTGTCGACAATAATAAGGCATTAAAGGTTTTCGCCTTCAAAAAATCTTCAAGGGACGCCCTGGAGATGTTTTATTCATCTTTTCCTGTTTGCAAAAATCGATCATATGGTTCATTCTGGATTTGCTGTTGTTCGCCATCGAAATAAATCGACAATAATGAAAACAGTATATGCGAATGCAGAACATGTTTCGCTACCCCTGGGTTGAACCGCGGGATGTCAAATTGAAAAGAGGCACCGATTGACTATTTGTTAATGAATGGCTGTGTAACTTATTGGTGTTCGAATCCGCGAAAAACTGCATTGACGTTGCTAAAATGTTCTGACAAAAACTTGTGCCAGTATTTAATTTCTTGTCTTTAAATTTTTCAGAGCTATAGATGCTTCAGTTGAGTGTACGCAGCTTTTTCGTCAATAAAACGCGGTAGTTCCTTTGAACGAACTTTCGTGAACTTTGTATTGAAGGCGTTTGCCATCCTTATTTCTCGGTTCTGACAATGAGGCAACGAGTGCGGCGCACCTGAAGCACTTTTAACGCGACGGAAATCCTAGAGTAGCACCAGCAAAAACTGCTAGCAAACAACACGTCAGCGAGTTGCGAAAGCAAATTGTTTCCCAGCAGCTTCTCACAGCAAGGAAAATAATGGCGCATGGTTTATGATTGCTATGCACAAAATATTGTGCGAAGGCACGATGGGACACTCAAATTTCTGGGGTTGAACACAAATTTTGAGCGTCGGCCAAACATGTTCAGGGGATGTCCCAGGTAGGTTCCGAACTTGAGTCAACTGAAGTTTCTAATATTCGGGGGAAGCACCAAGCCGATTTTTGGAGGTGGGCCAATTGCACATTGAGAGTAGGTCAAGCCTGCCTTCCACGCGAGCACACCAAGATTCGCTGCCATTGAAGTGGCACAGAAAACTTGAGGGAATGCCATAATCACATCCCCAACCTTCATGGCAATTACTGAACCTCTTCACAGCCGTTTTACAGACGCTACAAATTGAGTCACGTGACCCGCCTGGAGGCTTTACTCATCCCACGGCTTTCACCGAGAACGCAACAAGAAGTGCCTTCGCACAATACGACATACAAGAACAGCAAGGAACCAAGACAGGATGCTGCTGTGTTGGCTCGCTGTGACAGCTTTCAACAAGAACAAGCGTCAAGCGGCTATCGTGAACACGTGTTGGTAGATTCGTTAGCCATATAAATTCTGCAGGACCGATACTCTAGCCAAAGAACGTACTTGTGTTCGCTGCCAATGTTGTTAGCAGGACTTTGCCTCATTGCATTGTTTTCTTTTCTTCGGCGGCTCGTTTAAAAAGCATATCAGTGCACCAACTAACCTTGAAATTTGAAATTTTTGCACGGCTCTGGACCCCCAGCCGCAAACATAACAAATGATAGAACAAAACATGAAAACTGTGTACCAAAAGAGAAAGAATATGCAAAATTTCGAAATAAATATATAAAATAAAACTTGTCGTTCTGGGGTAAAGTAAATGCACTTACGTAAAACAGCCTGTGAACCAAAGCAACTAGAGGTTTACAAAGCGGCTGCCCTTCCATTGCGCCACAGAGCAGAAAAGATGTGGCGCTCACGATGATTAGACATGAATGATCGCGCTGGGACCGCTGGGCATCACTGGTTACGCTGCATTGTGGTGGTTTATACCGCACGCCAGTGTGCGGAGTCCTCAGAATACGCTAAGCGGGTGTGCTGTTCCTAACTGCAGGCAGCTAAACCACGTTGCCACCACCACGATGAAGGACTTCGCTCGCTATACCCTCGACAAGCCACTAATGAGCACGAATCCGCGTTAGCTCGTGACAAGCGCTCCTTTTCTGTGACATTAAAAGGCTACTGCTTCTGTGGCCTCTGACTGTTCTGCCGGTGCCATGGCTTGACCGCTGTTTCCTCATCACGCCGGATTGGGCGTTACTACCAGCAAAGAGTTCACGCGGGTGCAAGCAACCGAACCTACTATGAATTGGCCATGCAAAGACAGTGGCGTTCTCTTTAACCACTGAATAGAAGGGGCGCGTCGTATAGGTTAAATAAAGGCTATTATTGTGCGATATACTAGACTAGGAATATCGTAGTGAAGTCGTGGATGCGTGTCCTCAGGAGATCTCTACAAAGAGGGCACAAATTTCACAGGTGAGAATAAGGAGCAGTCTTTGTCAGAAGTATACAGCAAAGAGGTCTGCTTCTGAGCCTTGCAGCGTGGCTCCTCTGCATGCTCTTCCTTTATGGTGTTTAACGTCCCAAAGCGACTCAGGCTATGAGGGACGCCGTAGTGAAGGGCAACGGAAATTTCGACCACCCGGGGGTTCTCTAACGTGCACTGGCATCGCACAGAGCCTCTAGAATTTCCCCTCCACAGAAATTCCACCGCCCCGGCCAAGATCGAACCAGCGTCTCTCGGGGCAGCAGCCGAGCGTCATAACCACTGAGCCACCGCGGCAGCTCTTGCATACTCAGGGACCCTAATCTCAACATAAGTACTCAACCCTCCAAAGTTTAAGACATCAAATGTGCTTAAGAGTCCCGCTGCACTGCGTTTTCTAAATTGCATGTATTCAGAGGAGTGTAGAATACCATAAATAATATCCATAAGGACATTAACTTCAGAAGGTAAAACATTAACCAGCTTGCTAGTTATCATGTCTTAGCTGCATCCTGATGCGCTACACCACTGACAATGCTATGTCGAAAAAGTGCTCTTCTAACTCATGAAGCCTATATTGAAGAAGAATTGCACAACATTTTACGGGAAACAACCGGTATATGCCAATTAAGAAAAGTGGCCTCCTCCACCACTCAAATTCAAACGTGTTTATGATTTATCCAAGCAGTAATCGATTCTAATGCGGCAGCTCTGGTGCGAATTACGCAAAGGAATGAATGGCACTCGTGGCTCAATAAAAAGCTGATGTTTATGACTACCTCATTTTCCAAAATTAAGTGCACTTTTTGAAGATGAATGTGAGCCTTTATGACTGCTAACGGAAAATCGCGAAGATGCCAGGTGTCGCTCTTATGCATATTGTATCTTTTATTTATTTTTTAAGTAGAGAAAAAGCTGCCATTACAGCTCATTTCATTACGAATGTTCAATGATTAAAAACTGTGGGGACAAAGTAGAGAAACCTTAGCACACTACTCAAGTACCACACAGCAGGCCTTGATGATGATGAACTTCAGGCTAAATCGGACGCCCTCAAGGTCCAAGTTGCTAATGGCAGTTTGCAGACGTGGCTGCATAGAACCAGGCTATCTGTGACGATCAGGCGATAATGCATGTTTTGCTTCACACTGCATAGAGTGCCCGAGAGGAAGTGCTGTCGTCTGGCTGCTTACCCTGATGCGATTGTAGCGCTGGACGCGGTCTGGAAATGCGATTGGCAGCTCCGTTATGAAGTCGATGTCTATGTAGCTGCTTGTGGCGAAGTTTATCGCCGTAGAGACGGAGAAGCAGATCCTGCTGCGGTTAAGCACAGTCTTCCAGTGAGGAAACTCCTGCACGATGTCAAGCTGTGAAAAATAGGCGCACGCGTCGAGGAGTGAGGCCATTGGCAGGCAAAATCAGGGGCGCATGCGTGCATGTCCTCGCACCTGTTAGCAATTTGAATTTCGTCATAGAGTATAGGAAGAAAAGTTGTACACCTCCAGTATTTTCCATTATCAGTCGGCACAGGTACCATCACCCCTTAGTTAACTACGTCCTTCAAGGCGCACCGAAGAGGAATCTGAACGCGGATTTTTACCGCTGGCACTCGACCTACACGCTCCGAGCGTTCTTGAAAACTTCGAATTATTGCCCTGTGTGGCCTACCGATTTCCCTAACTTAAATCAGATAAACGTCGGGCTCCCGTGGGCAGAGTCGACCAACCTTTCACCCAGACCCGTGACTGCTTGCCGCTCTGCCATCGGCGCAGTGATACGTAGTGATCGGTGAAAGCAAAGAGTCCACGCCTATTTTTTTTTATTTCCGTGCGCCTAATTTGCACCTGTGTAGCCTCTGGCTAGACGTATTTATTCCCGGAAACTTAAAAGAAACAAAATAAAAGCGAAAGCAAAGTGGCCACACGACTGCCTAAAATGCACTCCATGCGTTGGTCGACTCCTCCCACCGTATGCGGGGAATAAAAAAAAAAGGCGGGAACCGCGCGTTAATGCTATCTAATTAGGGAACTCAGCCGCACAGGCAGGGCAATACGTCGAAGATTCTAAGCATGCTGGGAACATGTAGACCGAGTTCCCGCGGGAAAATATGAGTTATGATTGCTCTTCAGGGCACGTCTACTATTGATTGGGGAGCCTCTACTATTGATGAGGTCCCACTAACCAGGTCTACCTTAATCCCACAAGTTTCGGATCTCATCCACGCAACTGATTTTATGTTCTCTCCACATACGAATACTGTCGCTTCCGCTACTTTAAAGAAGCGTTTAATCATCTTTCCTTGCTTAATATGTCCTGCCCAAGCTTTGTTATCGATTTCACCATGGATATCATCAACTCTCCTTTGTTCCCTGACCCACTCTGCGGGGTTCCTGTTAGCGTTACACCTATGAATCCGTACCTCGCCGGGCTGTCGTCATAAAATTTTCAAGCTTCTCCGTTATTCTCAAGCTCCAATTTACAACTATTAATGTGCTCCCTGCGTTAGGGGAAAAGTATAAGGGAAAAGGAGGTGACCTCGCTGAAACATTTCTGCCTGCTTTCGGCTGTTAGAACACAGAACAAAACAGTGGCGGTAGTTGATCATCATCATCATCACCATCAGCCTGCCTCTCCCATGTCTCTCCAATTAACCCTGTCCTGTGCCAGTTGCGGCCACTGTATCCCCGCAAATATCTTAATCTCATCCGCACACCTAACTTTCTGCCGTCCTTTGCTACGTTTGCATTCTCTTGGAATCCACTCCGTTACCCTTAAGGCCTAGCGGTTAGATTGCCTTCGCATTACATGCCATGCCCAAGCCCATTTCTTCCTCTTGATTTCAACTAGGATATCGTTAACCCGCGTGTGTTCCCTCAACCACTCCGCCTTCTTCCGATCTCTTAACGCTACACCTATTATTTTTTTCCATAGCTCGCTGCGTTGCACATAACTTAAGCTGAACTCTCTTTGTTAGCCTCCACGTTTCTGCCCCATAGGTGAGTACCGGTAAGATACAGCTGTTGTATGCTTTTGTATACAAGCATGCAAGCCCGCCGAAGCTTCCAGGTTTTGCAGTGAAAGCCTTGCAAAGCAGTTTTAACTTTTAAAGCGAAAATTGTTTAGGAAAGACCACCTGCGGGCGATCAAGTGCATCAAAACTTTCACTCAATATTTTACAGTATGATAATCTATATACGATAACCAGTCACGGGGGCGCAAAAATGTCGGCGCGTTCCTGGGCGCCTCCTGGTCTGCTTGCAGTCTGCACCCACCATTTGGAGAAAGCATGAGAGCAGACGTGTCTATGCAAATGCCGCGGTACTAGCAGAAACTCCGCAAGTGGAAACAGGGGCAGAACAGTGCTGATAGTGCTGTCTAGAAACTACAAAAAGAGCAAAAACAACATTAACGCCATTGTGGCGGTTTCCTTACAAAGGCCTCTACCAACACTGATTAACTATTGAGTGGAGATTGTAATCTTCGACAGCAGGGGAAGAAGTTCGTGGCGGTGCAAAAAGAGTAATTTAATATGGAAGCCGGAACGGTATACTCTAATAGGTCGCTGAAACATAGTTCATAAAATAGTTTGTGTTCCGCATCTACTCCCGAAGAAGTAGTCCTCCCGCACCCTTGAACCTATCGAAGTATTTTATATCATCGGCGTGCGGCGACATCTGGTTCTTAAGCTTGACATACCAATATAACATTTGTTTCTTTATCTTAAGTAGACGCTGCTTTTTATTTAATCGTCAACACTATAGTCTCACTGTACTCTGTTCCCGGTTTTCAGTGGCCGCACAAGTGAGCGGGGCGACATTGTTTGGCGCCATTGACTGCTTTTCAAAGACTACCGTGGACGGGTACAGCGGCGACAAACTGTCCTTCCGACAGATTTACTTATGCGAAGCTGGACACATAGATCCCTTCCCATGTCCACAGAGCTGCATATAAGGATTCGATGAGGCGCCCCTGCATGCCGTAACTTTCATCAAGTTGCCACGAAGTCCTTGGCAACCATGGCGTCCATATGTTTGCATCGGCTTGCATGTGAACTGGCTTCCATGTGCTTGCGACCAAATTGGTAGATTACGCGAATTTCAAACTTCTGAATGCTGAGAGGCCACGCGGAGTGGCGACCGGACGGGTCTTTTAAGAGGTGACAGCCAGCAGAACGCGTGATGATCCGTGGCGACGCCAACTGGCCGCCCTATATTGACAGAGTCGAAATTTTGTTAACTCTCAGACAATAGCTGAGCCCTACTTCTCCTTAATGTAGTACTTGCATTTAGCTTCGGTTTGGTTTGGTTTATGGGGTTTAACGTCCCAAAGCGACTAAGTCTATGAGAGACGTCGTAGTGGAGGGCTCCGGAAATTTCGACCACCTGGAGTTCTTTAACGTGCACTGACATCGCACAGTACACGGGACTCTAGAATTTCTCCTCCGAAGAAATTCTAGCCGCCGCGGCCGGGATCGAACCCGCGTCTTTTGGGTCAGCAGCCGAGGACGCTGAGCCACCGCGGCGGCGCATTTAGCTTCCGTTAGCACGCTACTCCCATACGTAAGGACGCATTCTTGAAAATGGTTTTTTGGAAACATTTTTGCTGAGCCAAGGCAGCTCCCAGGCCGACGCCACTCGCCTCCGTACAGCGAATCAGCCCGGACAGAAACACACATCCCTACCGAGGCGACGCCTATAATATACCACCCCTGGTTTCCTTGCTCAATGGAGATAGGACGAGAGAGTTTTGGTGACAACGAACGACGACGAGAGAAAGGGGAAGAACGGGCCGCATACGAACGCTTGGTGGTTGTGTGCGGATTTAAATACAAAGATGGAGAAGCAGAACGAAGCAGCTGAGGTGGGCAGACAGGGGGCGAAGCGTCTGAAGTTTGGCCATACGGCGATGACAGTGGCGGGTCACGTGTCCTCTGAATCCACAGGGCAAACAAACAGGGCCATTGTCCGATCTGTGCCAAGGATTGCAAATATGCGGAAGTGTGTCTGTGTGTGTGGGGGGGGGGGTGAGGGAGGAGGGACCGGAGCCATTCGTAGAAACAGTCCTGTTCGCGGGGAGGGCTGACTGGTTAGAAACACGGCAGCATTGTGTCTGCTATCATTTCTGTGTGTGTGAAGGAGACGACGATTGGAGGGGGTGCTGATACCTGGCAACAGCTTCAATGTAGGTCAAGGAGAGCGACTTAAGGAATTTTACAGGCAGCTGGAAGGGCTTCAGCGACTTCGGCTCGGAAGACCTGCTGCAACGACACCAGAGGAAAAGTAGAGTCGAGATGCAGGGGCACTACAGAGACCGGATGTGCAACTTCCTCCCGAACAGACCGCTTGATATGGTTCAGCAGTGGCGTCAGTTCGGAGTGAAACGTCAGGGCCGCAAGAGGCTCCGGCTGCGAGAGCGGAGAACTACTGAGCAAAGCGTCTTTGGCGAAGTTTATCCTAGCTCTAGCATTGACTGATAACATGAGCAATGGTCTTTGAAGTTTTGTCCAGGAGCACTTGGAACGCATCATGGTCAATGGCATTTAGGATGTTGTTGATCTTGGCGCTCTCTGGCATAGCTTGCACACGCTTGTAGAGGTCACGACCTCTTCGGTATGACTGTGAAAGTTCCTCCGCGCGCAGCTTACAGATGGCAGTGCGGTCGAAGACGTCGAAAATCTCTTCTCGAAGACCAAGGAAATCCGATATCGACCACGTCCGTCACGTCCGTAATTTTAGAAAGAGCGCTCAATTACGGGTAATCATCCCACTTTCTACGGGTGCTCACCCAAGGCACGAAGCTCCAGCGCAGAGGACGGGTGGCAGCTAGACCCCGGGACTCTGGCCCTGAGTCCTCAGGCATTGTTTCTGCCAGGAGCATCGGCAGCGAAGTTTCAGAGCGGGAGCAATCCGATCCCTCAAGCAATTTTAAGTGTTCGTAATGAAGAAAAACGGCGGATGTAATTCGCAGTGTCAAGCAACAGGCAACTTAAAGGACAGCCAGTCCAAGCGCGGGCGGCCACGGCAGCACACAGCCGCTTAATCGCTCTCATCTTCATCTGCCTGGACAACATAAGGCGCATCCGTCGTGGTTCGCTTCAAATTTTGTTGAACTAATCACTTTTTAATTATACTTCGACGCACGTAATGCCCGCCTTGTTGTGCAATCCATCGGCATGGAAAAAACGGGCATATGTTCCACAGATACTGAAAGCATAATTACGTAGAAAAAGCAAAAAACATAAGGTGTAGTGTCCTCCAAAAATGTGAAGCGTATTGGGGAAGATACAGAGGCATAGGTTCACGATACTCCGAAGTCCTAACAAACTCTCCCTCGACCCCCAACATAATGTGCCAGAAGGAGACTGCGCGTTTTGAAGCGAAAAGCTTCACTAGGCTGGGCGCTAGCCATAGCTAGCACTGACGCGGAAACAATCTTCTCGGATTCCAAATTGGCCGTCCGTAGTTTTGCGGGGGACAGAATCTCGAATGCGGCACAGCGAATACTGAAACTGACCAGGGAACCTTACAAGGAAATTGAGGTGATATGGGTGCCGGCTCACTCGGGGAATCCGGGAAACGAGGCGGCCCACAACATGGCTCGAGGTTTCGCCAACCGAGTCGGTGGGTCGTCCGTATCCATGGATTACTCCAAAGAGGCGCTGGCATCTTTTCATGATATTACAACTCATTACAAATTGGAAAGACACAAATTTCCACCACCTGACAAAACGTTGGATGAGGCACAAGAGACCGCCTGGAGGAGGCTCCAAACGAGGTCCTTTTTTACCCCCTATCATCAAAAATGTACCCGTATGACTATAGCCCCGAGTGCAGATTCTGTGGGGAAACAGCCACGTATGACCACATACTATGGCAATGGAAAGAAGAACCTCCACCGGAGGATCTAGTACGAATTCCATCTGTTGAGCGATGGGAGGCCGTGCTGCTCAGCTCGGACCCGGGCATTCAAGCCTTGGCCACCGAGTGGGCCGCTCAGGTCGCCGCCAGCCATGGTTTGGTGGCCATCTAGCGCGGACCGTCTGCATCTGCATTTTTGACGGAATAAATGCTTTCCAATCCAATTCACTAGGCTAGTCAACACCGAGGCAAGCGTGGGCCGCGTCGTGAGAAAAAGCCACAGGTGCGCATGCGCGAAATACGTGACGTCACGGTGGACAGCCGAACAGCGCCGTAAGGGAAGGAAAATGAAAAGAAAATTGGTTTTAAGAAAAGGAAACGACGCCTGTCTCTCTCATATCTCGGTGGATGGTGGTGGTGGTGAAAACATTTATTAAGAAAGGACAGGAGGTATGCTTGGATCAGCCCGTAAGGAACCGATCCTTACAAACACTAGGTGGAGGTCCTTAGTATGGGACCCAAGTGGCGGTGGCCGCCGCCCGGCTAAGGCTTCTTCGGCCTGTAAGTCGTGGCAGCCGAGCAGGGTCGCCTCCCAGTCCTCCCGGGTTGGGTTGGGGATGGGGGGAATAGCGGGGTTGGAGGGGCAGGCCCACATCATGTGATAGGTGTCAGAAGACACCGCACTACAGTGCGGGCAGCTGCCGTTAAAGGAGGGGTCAAAATGCTTTAGTGCTGCCGGGCACAGTAATGTATTGGTGAGAAGACGGAGAAGGAGCCGCTCATCCGCCTTCTTGAGACCTTTACATGGGCTAGGGTAAAGGCGATGACTGTTTTGATAGTAGGTTGTAATTTCTTTGAATGTATACCCCGGATTAAAATCGGGTTCATGATCGGGTGGGGAGGAGAAAACAGTAGAGACTGTAATGATCGGAGGCCCAGCCAGCGGAGAACGGGGAGACAGTCAGGTGCCATCAGGTATGCGGCCAAAAGCGTTGCTGTTTCTCGGCGTTGGCGTGGACAAAAGCTCTAATCCCCTACGCCGGCGATGCTGAATGCTGCTCTGGTGCCGGACTGCGCTCCTGGGGACTGGCAGCAGAAACACGCGAGCCAGCCGGGCGCCATCAGCCCACTTCGGCCGAAGCGCTGCTGCGCGGGGAAGACAAAAGAGACACTGCGTGGGGCAGCTACTGGCGACGGCGTCGGCGTACACAAAGGCGTCTAATCCCCTTCGCCGGGGAGGCTGAGTGCGGCGCTTCTCCTGGACTGCCCGTGGACCGACGGACGAGACTCAGTGGCGACGACGCCGCCAACTCAGTGCCCGCGTGCGCCCTGAGGAGCCGACACAGCGGAGGGGCGACACGGCTGATTTGTCCCTGAAGAGGTCACCGGTGTGAGCGGCCAGCATACGCGTCCCCATCGATCAGGATCATCACACAGCAGCAACGACCTTTGGGCCTGGTCAAACAGTTCGCGAGTGAGAGACGCCAAGTTCCTCCTTGCCCGCATGTGTGTGTCTGTGCGGTGTGCGCGGCCACGTGGGGAGGGCGGAGCCTAAGAAGACGCTAGCGGCCCATTGGACGCTCAACCAGAGATCAGATTCCCTAGCTAGCTGCCTGGGGAATGTGAACTGCATTTAAGCAGCAATCTGCGGTGTGCCAGATCATCCTCCCCCATTTTCTGACTTTGGTCTACTTGCTACTGTACATAATGTAAAATAAACCTTCAAGTTTGCTATTCCTCCCGAAGGCTTCCCTCCGTAGTCTGGCTGCTTCGCCCTAATGCGGTGAAGACGCTGGTCCCGATCCCCGAGCACATCAACTGGTTGGCAGCTGTGGGATGGTCTGTGCGGCGTCCTGGCTCCGGTATGGGTAAGTGCACGGTCTTGTCTCTTATTGAGTTTTGCCAGGTTGTACATCTTTGGGATTTGTAAACCTAGGTAATGGAATGTGGCTCCAGAGATTGCCTGGGAATCTTCTCTGACCACTAGTAGACACTAGCCGTCGCTTGGGCAGTAGACATGGACTGGAAAAAGCTGCGCAAACCGGACCTGGTTTTGATATGCGGGAAATTGGGCATTGATTGTGGGTCGATCCGTAGTAAACCGCTCTTGATTGAGGCAATTGAGGCAAGCGGTGCAGACGCGGAGGAGATAGTCGGATGTTTAGAGGACATTTGGGAGGAATTAGAGAAGGCACAGGAACAAAAGAAGCGAGATGATGAAGAAAAGAGGAAGCGCGAAGAGCAAAGGGAGATCGAGAAAAAACGGCTCGATCAAAAGATGCGAGAGTGGGATAAAGTAGCTCGACAGGAGCGGGAAAGGGAGCTGCGGGAAATCACACGTCAACTTAACCTCGTAAGAATGAAAAGAATTCGACCTAGGTTAAGAGTTTTCAGAACAGGCCGTAATATCAGGACTTTCCTTGAAAAGTTTGAAGGAATTTGTACGGAGGAGCAGCTGGACCAGCGTTATTGGTCAATAATGCTGCTGGGTGTCCTCCCGTGTGAAGTCGCCAACATATTAGCGCGCCTCTCGGACGAGGATGCGAAAAACTACGCGAAAGCTAGAAAAGCGCTCCTCCGATACGTCCGAATTCCCGCAGAGGTCGATCTCGAAACCCAAAGTGACTGTGGTAGGCTTCACCACGGCAGTGTCAGCGACCGACTTAGGAGCACCGCTCAGTCGCCGAAAGACAGGCAGCTGCTCAGAAGTGCCGGGATAGGGCAGATGTGGCTCTAGAAAAAAACGCTACTTCAGCAGCAGCGACCGATGATTTAGGTCAAAATTCTAGAGAACAGTGCAGATCCGCAAGCCGCGAGGGCTCGGGGGATAGTGTAGTCACTGAGGCTAGAAATGAGAACAAGTGCAGATCCGCAAGCCGTGAGGGCTCGAGGGATAGTGTAAGCACTAAAGCTAGGAATGAGGAAAAGTGCCGACCTGCAATCCGCGAGGGCTCGGGGGATATTGTAGGCACTAAGGCTGGCGAAAAGTGCATATCCGCAAGCCGTGAGGGCTCAGGGGATAATGTGGGCACTAAGGCTAGCAGTAAGGAAAGGTGCAGCGCGGCGGTTTTGAGCCTAGAGGAGCGTGCACTTTCCGGGAAGAAGGCGGCCGTCTGTAACCCTGAGGCAGATGCTCTATTGATAAATGAGGTTGATTGCTGCGATCGAGAGGGTAGCACACAGGACAAAAACGCTACGTTAGGCGAACAGCGTGGTTCAGGTCGAGTTGCAGGCCAGAGCGTTAGTGTCGTAAGCTTGAACAGCAAGCCTCGAGAGAGCACATTATGCTCAGGAGAGAGTAAAGTGCCGATGAGACAGTCAGATACTACGACATGCAGTGACTCGCCGAAAGCACGAGCCCATTGTTCAAAATCAAGAGGTAAATGCGGCTCGGTGCTGCGTCAGAGAGAAGATGCGGAGAGCGAGGACACCGCGAGGAAGGGAGGCGCGCAGGGCCGATCTCCTAAGGCAGTTTTTAGAAGGCGGCCGCGCGCAGGGAGAACCAAGCGAGAGCGTGCTCTCCTGAGAACAGACACAGTACGGGCCGAAAACACTGGAAAGCTAAAGGCCAGCCAACAGTGCAATCGGCCGAGACGGTCACCGCGACACGCCAGATGCGACAGGCACCGCACGAGGGCCAGAATGACTCGGCGAGTTGAGACACAGCGAAAGCCACCTGACCCATTGTGGCGACGCTGCGGTAGTTCTTGCGGGACGAGTGAAGCTTGTAGCAGGCCACAGAGAAGCAAGCATAGCTACCACCCGAAAGAGCGCAGCAGAACGCGTTTCAGTCTAAGGCCATTCTTGAATCGAGGGGGGAATGCTCGTAGGCATTGCTTTCTTAGATCGTCCCCCTCCCGCATTCTTTTCAAGTCCTGCTCAGGTGGTGGAGACGCGCGACCGGGGTGCGGAACAAATCAATGTCGCGTGGCGTCTGGAGCCCGATGAAATGAACGCGCACTTAAGCCCTTCGGCTTTTGTCGGGTCTAGGCGGCCCAAGCTACTGTCAGTCTGCGACCGCGCCGAGCGCGGCTGAAGAATAGGACTCTTCGTGTCGCTGCGGGGGTAGTTAGCAGAATCCGAGAATAAGTCTCTGCTGTTTGCTTTTTCTTTTTTTGCTGCTGCTGAAAAGGTTTTGAGTATGTGTAGTTTATGGTATGGTCATTAACTTTTGAAGCAGTGGTCTTGCATTTCTTTTAATGCTAATGGTTTGACAATGCACAGGTAGTGCTTATGTATAGCAGCGCCCGCTGTCACGCGGAAATGCTGGAAAAGACGGGCCATTGTAGGACACTGGCATATGCGCCTGGAGACTCTTTGTTTAAGGATTAGGCAGAGTAATGTGAGTTGGGCTCCGATATGGAGGGAAGCTTTGCCGGGTTGAGCAAAGATGACGGCACTAAGCGGTCATGCAAATGAAGGGAAGTAAGCACATTCGTAATTCTAGTGGTAATTACGAGTTGAACTCCATTACAAAGAGGGCGAGAAAACTGAAGCGCGAGGGCCTCAGCACGTGTTTTCTCCGTGGCCCTATTGGAAGTGCTTAAAGTTCCCGAGAAAAAAAAAATGTTTGGATTTGTTTTCTCCGCATTTGCATCTCTGAAGCGTCACCGTTTTGTTCTCTTTGTCGTCTAGTTGGAGCGGTTTTCTTTGATCAAAATTCGGAAGCGAGTGGCTTCCATTACAAAAGAAAACAAAATTGGCTCAACTAGGTCCGGTAGGCCAGCTTTCCAGGCATGCGCTTTCGAGCAAGCGCTGTGGTGTGTATCAAAATTTACAGCCTTTGTTTAACCTTATCCGAAAACCTGGCAGTTCTCTGAGGTTGGCCGTGTGCTGCCCTGCTGGAGGTATGGGCTTAGCGTAGGCCTGATCACTAATGCTCGAGGACCACTGCAAGATGTGCAGGGCTTCCTGGCCGACCTGTCGAGCAGAAGGACTCGGACACTGACGTACATTCGTGGTGCACCGATCAGTTGCCACCACTTCGTGACGTCTTCTTGGAGGCGGACGGACTGTAATGATCGAAGGCCCAGCCAGCGGAGAACGGCGAGACAGTCAGGCGCCATCAGGTATGCGGCCAAAAGCGCTGCTGTTTCTCGGCGTTGGCGTGGACAAAAGCTCTAATCCCCTTCGCCGGCGATGCTGAATGCGGCTCTGTTGGCGGACTGCGCTCCTGGGGACTGGCAGCGGAAACAGGCGAGCCAGCCGGGCGCCATCAGCCCACTTCGACCGAAGCGCTGCTGCTCGGGGAAGACAAAAGAGACACTGCTTGGGGCAGCTACTGGCGACGGCGTCGGCGTACACAAAGGCGTCTAATCCCCTTCGCCGGGGAGGCTGAGTGAGGCGCTTCTCGTGGACTACCCGTGGACCGACGGACGAGACCCAGTGGCGACGACAGCGGGGCGACGGCGCCGCCAACTCAGTGCCCGCGTGCGCCCTGAGGAGCCGACACAGCGGAGGGGCGACACGGCTGATTTGTCCCTGAAGAGGTCACCGGTGTGAGCGGTCAGCGTACGCGTCCCCATCGACCAGGATCATCACACAGCAGCAACGACCTTTGGGCCTGGTGAAACAGTACGCGACTGAGAGACGCCAAGTTCCTCCTTGCCCGCATGTATGTGTGTCTGTGCGGTGTGCGCGGCCACGTGGGGAGGACGGAGCCTAAGAAGACGCTAGCGGCCAATTGGGCGCTCAACCAGAGATCAGATTCACTAGCCGGGTGCCTGGGGAATGTGAACTGCATTTAAGCAGCAATCTGCGGTGTGCCAGATCATCCCCATTTTCTGACTTTGGTCTATATGCTACTGTACATAATGTAAAATAAACCTTCAAGTTTGCTATTCCTCCCGAAGGCTTCCCTCCGTAGTCTAAACACCTCCTGTCCGTTCTGAAATAAATGTTTTCACCACCACCACCACCACCACCTAATGCGGTGAAGACCCTGGTCCCGATCCCCGAGAACATCAATACCTTGAACCGCACCGTAAGGGCCTTAAGGAAAATGAAATGAAATTAAAATTTGTTTTAAGGAAAGGAAATGCCTGTCTCTCATATCTTGCTGTACACCCGAAAGGAGTGACGTCACACCAAGCTGTGCGTGAGGAACCTCTCAAATCTCGGTGGACACCCGAACGGCGCCGTAAGGAAAGGAAAATGAAAAGAGAATTGGTTTCAAGGAAAGGAAACGACTCCTGCCTCTCTCATATCTCGGTGGATACCCGAACCGCGCCGTATAAATTGCTTTTAAGGAAAGCAAATGCCTGTCTCTCATATCTTGGTACACCCGAGAGGAATGCACGCCACAGTACATGCCTCTAAAGCAACCTTCTAAGACTGCACCGTATTCGGTTTGGTTTCGGTTTATTTGGCTCCTCCTCCGCCTTGCCGCAGCTTTTAGGTTCGAGATATCCAGGCTTAACCTTAGCTAAGCCACAGCCAAATTTTTTCGGAGTTGCCACAACCGCTTCTTATTCATGGTGGAAAAAACAGCGCAAACTAAGACAGAAAACACAGAAAAGAGGGGAGACACCACAAGCGCTGACTCGCAACTAAGGTTTATTAGAAAGAACAGAACACAATATATACAAAAATCACCCGCGTCTGCGTACGTCATAAAAAATTACGTGCAAGCGTGCAAGATAATCTAAACAGAAGCATCGAGCGTGTGCACCCGGTTATTTAAGTAGCTAAATTCCAATTCTGACAAGGCCACTGAAGGATCACTCACGCACCGTTTGCCGGTTTTTCGGATAAAGAACGCTTCCATCAGCTCCCGGGTCACCTTATCTTGGTGGAAAAAAAGCACGTCAGTTTTTGGGAAAAGGGGTGTGCATTTGCAAACCCGGCAGTGTGCGGGAAGGTTGTCTCGCGAGTCACTGCCGAGTAGGTTGCGGTGCTCAAAGAGCCTTACATTTACACAGCGCCCCGTTTGCCCGATGTACTCCTTACCGCAAGACAGTGGCAACCGATATACAACACCCTTTTTGCAAGGAATGAAAGGCGCCACATGTTTTGTTGTACAGGCCTTGCGATTCTTGTGGACACCAGCCGCCAGTTTTTTGTCCACTTGTGGGCAAATTGCAGCGAGCTTCTTAGGAGCCGAGAACACCACCCTAACATCGTACCTCTTTGCCACGCTCTTTAACCCATGGGAAAGCCTGTGAGCGTACGGAATGACGGCTGGCCTACGGCGCTCACTGTCAACACGGCCTCTTCCGTTGGCTCCTGTCTTAACCCACCTCAGAACTTTTTCTCCTGCCCTGGAGATGACGTGGACGGGAAAACCACTGCTTTTAAATCGTACCACTTGCTCTGACACATTTTCCGCAACACGGTGGTGGTACGACCTAGATGTGGCGGCTTTAAGGCACGCAACAGCGATACCGTCCTTGATTAGTTTTTAGTGCCCTGACTCATAACCGAAGAGTGGCTTGGCGGTACGCGGGCACAAGGCCTGTACAACAAAACATGTGGCGCCTTTCATTCCTTGCAAAAAGGGTGTTGTATATCGGTTGCCACTGTCTTGCGGTAAGGAGTACATCGGGCAAACGGGGCGCTGTGTAAATGTAAGGCTCTTTGAGCACCGCAACCTACTCGGCAGTGACTCGCGAGACAACCATCCCGCACACTGCCGGGTTTGCAAATGCACACCCCTTTTCCTGAAAACTGACGTGCTTTTTTTCCACCAAGATAAGGTGACCCGGGAGCAGATGGAAGCGTTCTTTATCCGAAAAACCGGCAAACGGTGCGTGAGTGATCCTTCAGTGGCCTTGTCAGAATTGGAATTTAGGTACTTAAATAACCGGGTGCACACGCGCGATGCTTCTGTTTAGATTATCTTGCACGCTTGCACGTAATTTGTTATGACGTACGCAGTCGTGGGTGATTTTTGTATATATTGTGTTCTGTTCTTTCTAATAAACCTTAGTTGCGAGTCGGCGCTTGTAGTGTCTCCCCTCTTTTCTGTGTTTTCTGTCTTAGTTTGCGCTGTTTTTTCCACCATGAATTCACACCAACTAGCCCAAATGTCTGCTTTGCTACGCTTCTTATTCATAACGCCACCGTGGGAACTCACCATTCCTCGCATGTTGTCGTTGGGCGGCCGAATCGGGTTTGGTGGGGAAGTCCAGTATAATCCGGGAGCATAAAGGGTCTGCTGGACGCGGTTGGGCTCGTCCGTCGTGTTACTCGTGCTCAGTCCCACGATGTCGGCAACTCTGCGGACGATGGCCAACAAATTAGGAGTCCCGTAGTCGAGTACAAAAGCCCTTAAAGTAAGGCTGCACTATTAATGGCGTAGAAAAGTAATCGTGACATCGCTGTCAAGAGCCAAACACTACCAGCTTGTTGTCGCAGGTTGTTGCGAAAAAGACGAAACGTAAGGGCCATGCAGTATGTGTCTTCTTCTTGTCTGACTGTTGCATGCTCTTGACCTGCGCCGCAGTCTGATCACAAGCACGAAACATGCCGTATAGAAGCATGGTAGCTGGTAGGAAGGGCACTCAATACGTTTTCTACCTATGTATGTTCAGCCAGTGTGAGTTTGCCATGTCTTTTCCGGCGCAACGTTTCACTGGGATTTCAATCTGAAGTGTGAACCCAAAGTCGAGGGTGGCAAACGCAGTACGATGTCGCTATAAAAAAAATTGAAATACTTCGAGCTTTGTTTCGTGAATAAATGTGAGCAAAGGAAAGAAGGCAGCCTGAATAAATCGATGAAATCATGATGGCTGGTAAGGTGATGACACGCCTTCCTAATATGAAGCACAGGTTTGGGCCAACTGGCTTAATAGGGTGAGCAATCAATGGAAAGTGTGTCTATTCAGGGCGACCCAAGGAAGCACTTTTGGATGAAATGAGCCGCTAACGACATTGGGAAAAAATCACTGGTACAGCTAGTGCAATGGTACAATAATCACATATTGAGGTTGGTGTGGTTATCAGAATCGTTCATTAGGATTTGTTGAGGCCAAACGGCAGTTCCTGGTAAGTGCCTCGACTTTTTATTGCTAAATTAAAAACATTCCGCTAACAGGTATGAAAATTTAGTTTACATACTTAGGACACATACAGCAGAATTTTATTCTGGAATTAATGACGGCTGCGAAACCTGCCTACCACCATGATCCGGAGACCAATGGAGGAGTACATGAAAAGTAAGCATGGCACTTGGTCCCCAACTTTGTAATATTTAGGGCGGGCATTTAGAGCATTATACTTTGGAGGCAAATTCTTAATATTTACCGTATTACGTGAGGCATTCAACGAGAATCTTCATGGAAATTCCTGGCAGGTATGTTGATGTCCAGAATGCGCCAGCTCACATGTGTCCTTAAACTCAAGCTGCTCTCAGGGAATGCGACTTTATATCGCCCTAAAACCTAGCAGTGGAGTGAGCAATGTCTTCTGGACGACAGTGAAGTCAAATAGCCACAACAAGTCTTTTGTAGCTGCAAGAATTTTCCATTGGTTCAGAGCGGATCCAATCACTGCTGCAGAAGTGGCATGTTATGCTGTTTGGCTAAGACGGTTTACGGTCGAAAACAAGTAAGCTCGAACGATTTGTTCCCATGGTCAGGTTCGATAACCCGTTGAAGCCTAATCACATGACTTATGTCAGTTTCAGCGTCTTTCCGGTGCACGTGGGTTAAGAAGAACGCAATAGTGGAATGCTGCTGATTAATTCGGGTCCATCCCACTTCCGGCCCGGGCTAAAAACAAATTGCTATGTATTGAGCATGAGCTTCTAAACTAAATAAACATAAGCTAAGGATCATTTTCAATTCTTTTTGTGATTTGTGACTGCTGAGGCTTTTTACTGCTCCTTAGAAGCGGTTTCTTATTGCTAACTTTTTTAATTTTTCTTCGCCAGTTTGGACGACAGAGCTGCTCCTTTTATTGGGTTGCATTGGCCTACCCAAGTTGCACATGCAAGGGATTTTTACCCAGGCAACCTCTTCTGCATTATTTACCAATGCGATAGGTTCACAGGCCCCGTTCGCATGAAAAGCCGGCGTTCATCCGTTCCTTGTCACAAAAAGGCAGGTGACGCACCTGTCACGGTGGGCAGGTGGGCGACGGGTTATGGGCCTCGGTCTATCAAGCCCCACTGCTGGCTTTGTTTGGAGCATCCACCTACCGTGCAGCGGCGTATCGCTAAACAGCTTCCCCACTGCGCCAGTTGTGGTATAAGGACTCGATGCGATCTATGAATCTTTGAAAGAACAGTACTTGTACGGTACGAAGCTATGATACTATCGCATGGTACTCTTGAGGGTAGGTTAAGCATTGTCTAAGTTTTATTCATCTGAAAGAGATAAAAATCTACGCGAGAACGGAACTCGCGTAAGATCTCCACGAGGAGCTCTTAACGGGCACTGACACCGCAAAGGACGAAACAGACAGGTTGCAACATCTCACCCAATGAAGTTCTTGACGTGTAACTCTGGTATACCTCGAGGGCCTACGGGCCAGACGGCAGCTGTGTGTAGGAACCGCCAATCTGGTGGTACGATGGGATTTTGTTTGCCACGAAATATGGTCCACTGAAAGAGACGAAGAAAATGAAAAAGTGAAATGCAAGGAGCGTGTGCGCATTTTCACGCCAGTTTCAGCGTCACCCTGCTTCTACTCGCATTTGCAAGAACTTTTCTCCATCATCATCATCATCAACAACCAAGAAAAGCCCACTGCAAGACAAAGGTCTGTCCCATATCCTTCCAATTCCCCTCTCCTGCGCTTGCTCCGTCCACATTATCGCCGTAACATCCCAATCTCACGCACCCACCCAACTTTCTGCCGCTCCGTGCAACGCTTGCCTTATCTTTTTATCTTGCCTGTTATCCGTTACCTTGTCTTCGCAGTACATGCTCCCCTCATGGTCATTTCCTCTTATTGATTTCAACTACGATATCATTAATGGTCAAACGTACATGGCAACCTTCCAAGGTGGAGTAGATTTCTAAAAAAGGAGTACTTATTCACTGGCATACACCCAAGCGCACCCATACGGCTTGAAAGGAAAGCTATATAGAGCTTCTACAGACACCCTGTAGTTGCTGGACGTCCCGCGTAGCTCGTGGTAGCATATCCGACAATTCTGGACAAAAGCACTTTTGATCGGGAAACCTTTTATTGAGCACAATTTTTTTTCACATCATGAAAGGTTCCACTACAGCAATCAATACATCCGCAAATGACCCAACGGCAGTCTTGAATTTTTTTCCATTAGCGTTTTTTCTGTCGTCAGAAACGTTCCTCGTTGGTTTTCTATCGTTGTGTTAACTGTCCAATACCATCGAGAAAACACTTTAAAAAAAATATTTGCGCAATGTAAGAAGAATGGACCATTGCCTTGAATGTTACCGCAGAAGTATCCTACAACTTTTCAATTTTCGAAATTTTTGTCCGAAATTGTTGAACATGGAGCGACTGCTCCAGTGAAGCGGTGCGCCCGACATCGAAACACTAACTAGGACGAATTTTTATTTAGCTACAAAGTTTCTGTAGAAGCAGTATAGCTTGCTTTTGAAGCCGCATTGCGGTGGTCGGATAGACGCCAATGAGTAGTTACTCCCTTATTAGGATATCATTAAGTCATGTTTGTTTCCTGATCCATCCCAGTCGAAAAAACGAAAGAACCGGGTCAGAAATGAGACAGAATATTTTGCTGTTTGGTCACAACGATAAATTTTGTTTTTGTTTTGCTGTATCTTTTGTAGCCCAGTAATTCCTTTTCTGTGACACTTTTCTGTCGACTGTAGTTCCATAGTACATTTCTGCAGTAAGTACACAAAATTCTGCTGTTTCTATAAAAATTTTTGTTCTTGCTACAAATTTCAGTCAAAAACTTTGCGGAAAATCTGTAGCGACAGCAGAAATCTTACGTTGCGTTTTCGACCTGGAGTCTTCTCTCTTCCTGTCTATGAACCTCGCACCTATCATTTATTGCGCAGCTCGGCCGCGCTGTCTTTAACTGCATTTGAAGCCTCGTCGTTACGTAAAGGTTTGCACCTTTTAGCCGAAGTGCTGGCAAGATACAGCTGTTGTATACTTTCTTCTTGGAAGATACTGGTAAGCTGCTATTCATGACCGGAGAGCGCTATCAGTGCACTTCAATCCATTCTTTTTCTTGTTATATTTCTCCAGTGGCTGGATTTAGTGGTTACTACACGCCCTAAGTAGATGCAGTCTCGGACAACTTCCAAAGCGTCTGACTACAGTAAGCTATTCAGGTTTCCCGGGACTATTGGCGATTATATATTTATTCATATTAACATGAAGATCTAGACATTCTTGTCAGCATGGGGTCGATAAAAGTGAAATCATGTTTTCCCGCTTCGCACCTTTCCTCACAGGGAGTTTATAACTTTCCCCATCAAAGCCTATAGTTGCGCTGCAGCCGCTCTAAACTTTACATATGCCTCTTCACTCTTCACAACCTCCTCACTCAGTGCGCAAATAACCGCTCATCTTTGAACTGAGTCATTCTTTCAAGCTATGAAAGCTACATATAACGAATTATACTCTAATAATTGATCATCTTAATAATGGTGTTGATGGGATTTAATGTTGCGTGCTTTAGGGAAGCCATTGCGGTCCTCCCATTCACTGAAGTCTCGGTCGCATTTATTTTTTTAGCGATTCTTGTTGTAAATGCCTTGCTGAAATCGCACGTAACGAAGCTTGTTTATGAAATTATTTTGGTCCATTTTACCGCGCGGATTCACTCAGTGAAAGCAAAGGAAACATTCCGGAATATGGAGTTGTTTCTAGGCTTATAATTCTAGTTCGTGTTCGGTAACCATCCTTTTCCAACTGATAATATCAACGCTGTTTCCAGCCGTATTACGGACAAAAAGGTACAAACTTGTAAAGAATGAAAATAAAAATTTGGATCGACCATCAGCTAACCTGATGCGAGCATCGTGCGTAGGCAGTGGTTTTTTTACCCGAATGCTTTTATGATGATATTTCTTTCATATGAAACTCCTGGTTGGCGTTGTGATAATCAAAGCACTGGTAGAATTATCATACCAGTTATTTTTCACGCCTAATTCCAGTGCTCTAAGTTACGCATATTATATACAGTACCCAGGCCCCTTCCTATGTTTACATTCACGTACAGTGTACGCATTTTAAGGAGCCATGGAAGCCGGGGAACACAAATCTGAACGTCAAATAACCACCGATTTACTTTTTAAAACTGACTGCGACGTAGGTGCGCATGCGAAATACGTGCGGGCCTTACTCATGGCAGTTTCACAGACGATCTAAACGGCAGGTGGCGCGACGCAGTTTCTGCCTTTCCACTTGGGTGCAAGTGCCGCGAAACCGGTTTGACTCCTTTCCACTAGGCTGCAGCAGGCGCGCTAACCTCCGTTCTACATTGCTGGAGCTTGCGTGCACCGGTTTGTTTTAAGGCTTTTTAATGGCTCATGCTCGCGGTGTCCGTCCGTGCGCTGGAATCGTGCCAACTGTGGCCTCTCCTCCGCACAGCGGCGCAACCTCATCCCCTCCTTAGCAACCGGCGCGCCGGTGGGGGCGCAGCTGTGCATAGCAGCCGTGACGTCACACAGCGGTAGAACGAGCCCGCGCGCGTGGTCGATGGCAGCAGCACCGCCGCTCCTTCGCCAGACATCTCGTTGCAGTCGAGTGAGTGAGACGCGTGGCTCCGAAGCGGCCCAGTGATTCTGCGCTAAGCGGTTCGGGGAAGCAGTAGTAGGTTGACCACAAGGCTTTCGCCAAGAACACTTTAGAATTTCCAAAGTGTCTTCGGTATTTTTTTTTGACATGGCTGCCTCGAAGCACTTTTTACAATTCCACCAGGACACACATAACGGCTTTTTCGCTAGTGAGATTTCCCGCTCTCCCCTTTGCGTTTATTATTTGCTCTTACATTTCCTCTAAATGTGAAGCAGGATTAACATCTCTCCACAAGCGACCTGCCAATCACGGCAAACACGACGCCGTTTTCTCTAGTGGCCCATCTAGTGCTAGCGGAGTCCACATACCTACCCTGGAAGCTGGCAAGCGAACGCTTCAACCGCAGAGAAGACTGCTTTTACGCCAGCGAGGCATATAGTGATAGCGCAACAAAAAAAAGGTTGCCTTGAAAATCGGCAACGTTTATCGTCGCTGCGTGGAAAGAATACGAGCCAGATACTTGCGTTGTAGGTCAGGCCGGCCTGATGGTCTGCTCTGGTGTCCCTAATTATTGTATTGATGATAGCGAATCCGTTAAAGACAGAAGTATTGAGTGATCCTAATAATGGCTGGCGTACAAAGTTATGTAGGCTGTCGCGTATTTTTAGGGGTTCCCAGAAGCTCGCACTGCAAGGAAAAAATATATATGTAGATAAAATGAAATGTATAAAATATAAACTATTAATTACGAGTGATCCCACAATGTCTCGTGCAATAGTCTAAAAACTTCGCCTCTAATAAGGACCTTTTCGATGTAAACCGCTATTTTTAAATGGTTTAACGTCCTAGAGCGATTCAGGTTATGGGGGACGCCGTGGACAAATTGGCTCTTAGGCGCAAAATACTAGAGAAGGTTTATTGCTGAATGTCTGATTTGTATAAAGGCCACTGAAAATGAGACCTTAGCGTGACAGCATTGCTTATTATGTTTACATGCTACCGACAATATACAGGTTGTTTCGCCTAAGACTACACAATTTTTAAAAATAAGCTTTCTTAGTTAGCAGAGCGCTTTTCTCGGCATAGCATTGACAGAAGTGCATAGTACATCAAAATACAGATAAGAACTGGTAACTGGCATGATCATTAACTGATATTACATAGTTAACTTTCTAACTATTACTCTTAGGTTCCTTAATTACTAAGATGTGTGTAACCCACCGTAAGTAGTATCAATATCAATTTTTAGAACTTCAAAAGCTCTGTTACACTCAGTGCTGTGGCCCAGCAAATTTTGGCTATTTCCACGAGTTACGTGCACCGGAGAGGTTCCTTTGACTGGAAGCTTCTCGAAAGCACAGGTATTTTGGTGCGATGCTGCTAAAATTTGTTGGACTACAGCGCCAAAGGTAAACGAAACGTATTTTCTACACTATAAATACTGATATGGATATTAAATACGGTGATCTACACGCCTCTCAAAAATTAATGAGTTTAACAGTAATAGCTAAAATTTCCCGTCGTCTTCTTTTGTGTCCCTGTTCCTGCGCTGTTTTTTCTCAAGCTAAAATGTTACCTATTCAATATTAGGTAAAGGGCCTGCTAGTTAGTACGTCTTAGCTGTATTCTTATGTTCGCTTACGTCGCTGACAATACTAGAAGAAAATAGTGGTCTTCAGACCAAAAAGCCTTTTTTTAGAAATAACGTGAAATCTTAGGTGAAACACCTTAGGTTTACATGCATTTTTCACCATTGTCTCCAACTGTGCACGTCTAATAATGTGATCCACCGTCCATCAGAAGAGTACCTTATTTTGGACCAAATCAGTGCCCTATGCTGATGCAGATTTTAATCGCAGGCGTGCGTGAAATGTGAACTAAGCGTTGAAAATCAGAAGTAAATTGAACTAAAAAATTGATGGCGTAAATATATATCAGACACTCGGGGAATTGTTTTTTTTTGTTCGCCCTACGTGGTCACTTGTCCCATATGAATACTTTACCGAGACTGGTCAATATTACCATTATGGCATTGTTTGGTACTATCTTCATCGGTTAAAATGCAACCGTTTTATACGTTACTTTAATTCACTTGGCTGCTCTTATTCCACATTGTATATGCTGTCGCAGAAGAAATTCCCTCCTATTTTCTCTTCACTTCGTTCACCAGCGATAATATTTGTATTCTGTCATAAGCATGAAGTCAAGAAAGGTCCATAAAATAGTGAAAAGGAAACGAATAAAACCAACAAGTAAGGGTTCAGAAGACCGAGGAGAAAAAAACAAGCGTGCTTGTGTACAAACAGTCCAAACCAGACCAATGATCATACAACTACACAAAGTGCGCAGGAAGCACAAAAGCAGGCAGGCAGGTACGCGAAAAACAAAATAAAAGCCTGAAACGAACGAAACCAACAAACAAAAAGGAAGCAGGCACATCAACATATAAAAAGACATAGAGAGGAAAAGCAATGACGAAAATAATGTGCCAAATAGTGAAGACAACATGCCACCATGCATACAAAAACACGAACATTAAATGAAGAAAACAGACGACCAGTCAGAAGCAGTAAAACTATTTGCTTAACTACACGCCGAGAAATCAATATTAACCAGAAAGGTGAGTTCAACGCGGCTTATCACAATCGCGATATTCAGGAAAGGCAAGCGTTCTTGATCGTTTAAGCCTCGACTCCTCTCACGCCTCCTGAATCCCTTGGTGCAGGGTACGATACCGGTGACAAAAGACTAAGATCGCTGTCGCACTTACGCTATTACTACTAACAAGCCCTATATACGAGCGCAGCTTGGTAACAGCGAGGGCCCTCTTCACAAGGATCGAGTTTGAAGCTTCAGAGAAGTTTAGAAGCGATACTGCTCCGTTCCGCCTAATATTACGAAGCCTTGCTGTAAAACATTGCAATTTTTTTTGTGTGCAACGGGTGGCCAGATATTTGGGGATGTTTCACGGCGCATTTGTTGTGAAAGCACTCACACGCTCACCAACACCGACCAAGAATATTGTGATCTTTGGATCATGTGCAGTTGCCTAGCAAGATCGACGCAACGGTAAGTTAAAGAAATCACACCAATATCCACGAATGGGTTTCGAACCCACGGCGGCGCGAACAGATAAGCTTCACAGGCCGCTCCGTGAGAGCACTTGAGCTTAACCTTGATCGGAGGAGCTTAGCCTGAGTCTAATATGCCAGGCGTGCCGACGACCCAGCAAAGCGAAACCATGAGCTAATCAGGCTAAGCATACGCTTGCGCACGTCTACCCAGTTTACGTTAAACCATATATATATATATATATATATATATATATATATATATATATATATATATATATATATATATATATAGTTTAGGTAGAGTATTACGACAAACGCGACCGTTCTTTTAACGTTTATTTTGCCAACAGTTTCGGGAATGGTATTCCCGACGAAACTGTTGGCAAAATAAACGTTAAAAGAACGGTCGCGTTTGTCGTAATACTGTACCTAAACTAGTAAACTGGGCCATTGGAACCCCTACTGAATACAATATATATATATATATATATATATATATATATATATATATATATATATATATATACACACACACACAACAGTCTAGCTGCCCATCAACTTCTGTACTGCACCCACTCGGTCACTGCCCAATGTGCGCTTGAACTCTTATCGACGACCTGAGGACGTCCTAAAGACGTTTTTAGGAGTTGTAATGCTAATTGAGTGTGTACATATATACCTATCTCGTGCGCATGTTCTCGCTCTTAATTCACCGCGTGTTCGAGGGCTATCACCCCTTGGCAGCCTGCTGCGTTTAGAAGCTTTTTACGACTGCGTCTCTCACAGGATGAAGGGAAACGTTCTAAGAAACACTTGGAGTTTATGCGGGGGTGGTCACGGTATGAATGGTGAGCTCCGACTCTAAAGAAGGCGACAAGGGTAGGGGGAGACACTTTGAGAGTTGTCACGAGATAGCGGTTAAAGTTTCGCTCCTGTCTTGAGGAACATTTCAGATACCGCTTTAGCGTAAAACGCCGCATTACAGGGCCAGTGCCCAGCCTGTGCTGCTGAGACTAGCTGCCCATCACCTGCTGTTCTGCACACCCTCGGTCACTGCCCAAGGTCATTGGAACTGTTATGGACGTCCTCAGGTGGTCCTAAAGATTTTTTGAGAATTTTAATGCTAACTGGATGCCATTTGTTGTTATGCCGCTGGCGATTCCATCGCGCTATTTTTGAACGTGACAGTCATGTGATGGATGTTAAGTGGTCTAGAACGTCTCCGCCGTTATTCATGGTAATGGTAGCTGCTCCTGAAAGCGATCGCCTGCATTAACGAGAAGCACGAACAGTTCTAATGGTTTTAAAGGACACTAGGTGTCGGGAGTCTTCCTGTAGCCGGCGAAACCACATCGCAGGCCCGTAGCGCAGGCCAATGCGAGCAAGCGGGCGTAGAGTGTGGGGACGCCTTCGTCCCCTGCGTTCACTTTCCCGCACTGCACCCCACTGTTGTTAGCTGCCCCCGAAAAGCACTCCCTTTAGTTTGGTTACTCTAGCTAACCGGGGAGGGCGCTCGCGTCGCAGCGACAGCAGCGCCACGGATGGCGTGTTTGGTCGCTCGCGCGCAGGGGAAGGCTAGCTCTCTTCTCCCTGGGATAGGGAAGCAAGCGGACGTTTCGCTCGCGGCTTCGCTCTTCGTCGACGGGCGCCTCTTGGTCGGAACTTACTCCCGCCGAGCCCGTCCCGCTCGACCTCGGAGCTTATCCCTTTGCCCTACCGTGGGCGGACGTTCGCTCGTAGCCGTGCTGGTGAGTCGGACGTCCTAGATTCCTCAGTGTATTTTGTTGCTAGCTGGCGTTATTGTTGCTATAGCAATAAATGCCTTGTTTGTGTCAGCCATTGTGTCGTTCCTTTGTTCCCGTAGAGCACGGCCCGCCGTGGTCGGCGGGCGCTCAGTAGCGTACGCGACCATGGGGTGGGGTCCGCGCGGTTTTGAACTGGTTCAGCCGCGGTTAAACGGGGAATACGCATTTATCTCCCCCATTTTTACCCCACAAGAGGAAGTGGCAAACTCACAGCAGCCGCAAGTAGGTGCATCCCCACATGCCGAGGTACCAGTCGGCGTGTTTGTACCATGCTCTGTAAGTAACCTGGCGAACGGCGCTGTCGGCGTCATTTACATTTTCCCAGTATTCGGTGCTCGAATCCAAGTACTGGTCGATACCCCCCACTGCAAGCGAAATAGAGAGAAACGAAGGAAAGGGAGTTAATGTACTGACAAGGAAGCACGGAACAATAATATACAATCCTTGTTAAGGTTGCATAAATGTTAGACAGCAATGAAACGACATTAACAAATACATTGCAGCACTTCGTCCCAGAGTTTTTATCACTGATTGCACAGTAATTACATTCAACGCAAAATTTTGCTATAAATCTCTTAGATAGGTACTGCTACAGGCTGCTTGTTTGCAGTTGATAAGATTTGCAATCTGTCTCGTGCTATCGGAAATAGAATTCTGGAGAACAGACATAAAAGTTGATCGCATACATTTTGACGCGGGCTTCATCCCGGCCGCAGCGATCGAATTTCTATGGAGGCGAAATTCTAGAGGCCCGTGCACTGTGCTATATCAGTGCTATAAATCCATTCACTCCATCTCCATATTTTGGCTGAAAGACTTTGCAACTCCTAAGCAAGTCCCGAGCACATGCGCCCTGATTAAGGAAATGATAGAAGTGATAGAAATAGATAGATGATAGAAGTGATAGAAATGAACTCTCGCCGCGCTCATATTCAATAATATGGCAAAAAGGTGTTTCAACGCGTTAGAATTCGAATGCTCATGTCGGAAAAACAGCTTACGTCTATCCCTGGGAAGCTTGGTTTAGCAGGCGCAAAGTTGAAGGAGGGAAACGCGGTTCTGTTTACTTACAGAAAAGAAGGGAAGGGCGGGAAAAAGTGGGAGCAAGAACATGAAGAAAGCAGGCTACCGGTGAGGAAATGGCGTGTAGCATAGATTGCTGGAGTGATTGACGAACTCGATCACGTCACGTGATTGACGAACTCGATCATGTCACCCGCTCACACGGTCTGCAGCAGCTGCTCCGTCTACGTGGAGCACTACACACACCGCTTCATCACTGGCACTGCCCGCGTAGAATTTTTTTTCTAGTTTTCTTTGCATATTGTTACATAACCGCCTTTCTCACCACTTTGTGAGGCTATTGGTACAATGCTAAAAAACCAATAGACCCTACTCCGATGGCGTTACGTCCTTTTTCTACGTCGACGTTATCGTTTTTCTCCAGCTTTTTTTCTGCGTTACTTTACTTTATCATAGTTAAACTTTCGTCGCCTTTCCGGATGCTCAGAGCCTTATTTTACATGTTTTGTTTTCTTTGTGCATGGCACCAAGCATAAATGAACATCTTGTGCACGTCCTTCCAGCCTCCGCCCTGTCCTTCCGCGACTGACATCACGTGGCCCTTTGTTTAATAGCTTGCTTGATTTCCTGTCGAGGTTTTTATAGCCACCCACCACCCCCACCGCCCGTTTGGTCGTTTTCATTGGTTTGAGCACGCGAAAGTCATGCTGGCGAGGTTCTGCCACACCTTTGTATTGATTTGTTTTAGCTTCTCATCACAGGGACACCATAATGACGAAATCAGCTCCTTCGAATGCTGAACGTGACCGCCTCTAATAAAGCCAGGTAGCCAACATAGTCAGCCTGGCAACCTCCACCTAAGCTGCTTAGCTGGACAAGTATAGTCAGCCTGGCAACCTTCCCCCTAAGCTGCTTTTCTTAGCTGGACAAGTATAGTCAGCCTAGCAACCTCCATCTAAGCTCCTTTTCTTAGCTGGATAAGTATAGTCAGCCTGGCAACCTCCACCTAAGCTGTTTTTCTTAGGTGGACAAGTATAGTCAGCCTGGCAACCTCCACCTAAGCTGCTTTTCTTAGCTGGAGAAGTATAGTCAGCCTGGCAACCTTCCCCCTAAGCTGCTTTTCTTAGCTGCACAAGTATAGTCAGCCTAGCAACCTCCACCTAAGCTGCTTTTTTTAGCTGGACAAGTATAGTCAGCCTGGCAATCTCCACCTAAGCTACTTTTCTTAGCTGCACAAGTATAGTCAGCCTAGCAACCTCCACCTAAGCTGCTTTTTTTAGCTGGACAAGTATAGTCAGCCTGGCAATCTCCACCTAAGCTACTTTTCTTAGCTGGACAAGTATAGTTAGCCTGACAACCTTCCACCTAAGCTGCTTTTCTTAGCTGGACAAGTGTAGTCAGCCTGGCAACCTCCACGTAAGCTGCTTTTCTTAGCTGGACAGGTTTCCGACTTCCGTACTCTCTGTGGGGGCTTTAAGTGTCCCCGCGTCCAGCTCCCTTCCCAGGACTTTGTACAACCGACCATTCAATTTCTGTAGACAAAATCGCGCAGTCCAGCTGTGTTTTCTTTCGGTGAAAATTTCGTTCAATTGTTTTCATTTTATGGACGCAATTAAGGCAATAATTGGACCGATTACATGTGCTGCTTGCGCAGTGTCCTTGAGTTCGTATCTAGGTCTCCTTTGACATACGTTGGTCGAAACAGAGTTTTGGTTTCTGCTTCCTGCTTTTTACTGGTATCTAATTCCGCCCATTGCTTTCGAAATTGATTCCCCAAAACTAAGAAAAGGAATCCGAGAAATATAGGGCCTTCGCCAGCTCAAATTCTCCAAAATATTTTGCACTTGCTTAATGCTCCGGAAAGCGAAGCAGTTGTGTGTGCACCGGCGGTGAATCGAATCCGAGTTCGTGCTTGTTGTACCCCGTCTAAGTTTCGTTTTCCCTACAGCCTGTACGATCATCATCAGCGCTTCTCTTTTTTTTCCGGAACCCATACCCATTGCCGGAAAAAGTATACGCCGAGCTGCTTGTGCGCGTGTTCGTTTGCCGTGTCCGGATACCAGACACACCAATGCTGTGGTAGGGTAATTTTTTATTTTCACCGGATACACCTCGTGGAACACTTTAAGAAATCTGCAGCGTTAGCGCCAATACTCATGACATGAAACACGCGTTAGTATGAAACACAAGGCCATTCAGGTGGGACCAGTGAGCGGTACCATTGGTAGACAGGTTGTGGAACACCTAATTGGCGTAGAATGTTTGGAGTGGCACCAATGGATTCAGCCCTTTACGTAACGTCAGAGTATTAGTCGAAGAAAAGCGTAGCGTTTCACAGGGATGCGCACCGACGACCTTTGTTTTCCCAAATCGTAACTTCCTGAAACCTCACACATGCATTACGGCCAAAATAACTGAAGTACGACATTATAAATGATGCTAAGCGATTTGTCTTCTTGCGCTGTATACGTTGGCATCAAAAAAGTAGATATCCCGATAGAACGAAAAATTTGTACTGGATATGGCGAATATGTCTGATGAAGGAATATTCATTCGATATTGCTGAAGTTTCATACTCATATGCTGCCTCAGCGTTTGGCCCTTTCTTCAGTTATGCAAGCCTAATGCTCTGCCTCAGGGTTGTTACAGGTTTCGGAGAATGTTCGCTTTAGTTCGCGGAGAAGGGTAGCTGGACGAATTTCATGCTTAATATTACTGGCAGCCATAGCCGAAACAGAGAGTGTTTGTGGAACGCGTCCTGAATTCTTGGACAAAAATTTGGAATTTAGCGATATTGTAAGTTGTTATGGAAATATAGAAGGTAATGGCCCATTATACCGATATAAAGAAAAATCTTTCTTTTAGAGAGTTTCCATCACTCGAATCGAGCAGTTCAGGACGAGTAGGAAGAGGATGAGGAAAGGCGGGGATGTTAAGCAGTAGATTAAACCAATTTACTAACCTGACTGGGGGAAATGGATGAGGGGATATAAAGGTGAGACAGAAAATGGAGATAAGACAAAGCAGAAGACCAATATGCTTCGGCAAAGTTGCAGCCTGCGTGCATGCCCGACACTCTTAGGTTAGGTTAGGTTAGGTTAGGTTAGGTTAGGTTAGGAGGGCCTGGCAGGCCCTTACCGCCGATGTTCGCCGCGGCCAGTGGTCAAGAATCTTGAACTCCGTTAGCTGTTAAAATTGCATTTGTGCCATTTGTGACGATAACAAAAACGTTGCTAGCATAAAAATATAAGCCTGCCGACGAGAGATCTGCGGTAGCATTGATTGTTATAATGAAATGTTAAAACATGGTACAAAATTTCGTTGATAAGCCCTTTCCCGTTCAAAAATCCTTCTGTCCAGAATGGTCGGGTATGGCACCTTACCTTTTCTCGTCTTCGTAGTAAACACGAGCGGCTCGTGGTTGATTGTCTTGTCATTGAAGTAAGTAAACGCCCGTATGTAGACATAGTCCGTGCACTGGTGAATCTTGGGCCAGATGAATTTCTGGCGCTTGATGTACTCGAAGACGCATATGAGTGTGAAGTTACCTGCGAGGACAGGGCATGCACTTTATCTTACGTCCTATGCAGTTTTATACTCAAAGCGTCACACAAAGAGAATTTATTGTGTACTGAAACTAACAAGTACAATACAAACATGACGTCCCCTAAGGGATCTTTCAGGCCAGAACACGAAATGCTGTGCGCTCCATACACAAAAGCAGTAAGTAGAGCAGTGCAAGAAGGGGGGGGGGGGAGGACTAAGTCTGCTCTACAAGTTCAAAGCAAAGAACCGAGAGCCCAGTGTGCCCAGCTAATCGTTTCTAAACGAGGACAGGGCGCGGAATGGTATTTATTACATCTGTACAAGCTCAGCTTGTTTTAGAGCGTTAGCTGTAATACTCGCACTACTCAAGGTCATTGAAGTGGGACCAGTGGGTGGTACCACTGGTACACAGATTGTGAACCACCTAATCGGTGTAAAATGTTCGGAGTGGTATTAAACGATTCAGCGCGGTACGGAGCATAACATTGTTAGTCGAATCAAAGCGCAGCTCAATATAAGGATTCGTGCCGACGACCTGTGTGTTCCACAAACCGTGACTTCTTTAACTTCAAACGTCCATTACAGCCAAACTAATTAGCGTACTGCATTCGAAGTGATGTCAAACAATTTTCTCGTTACGATGTATACGTTGGCATAAAAAAAGTAGATATCTGGATGTAACAGAAATTTGTATCGGATATAGTGAAGACAGCTCCATAGGCCTACGCTGCCTGAGCGCTTTGCTATTTTTCTGTATAAATTTACGGAATGGTTTCGTGGACCTCTGTCAGACTGGTATTGAAGAAACGTAGCTAGTTGGGCCAGTTGAAGTATGTATGACACAACGTACAGTACCAACGATATTGGACGCATGCACAAAGTAAGGAATGCACGGCGACGACGACGCACGGACGACAACGCTTTGCGCTCTTTGTCTTGTGCGTGCGCGTCCTCTACCGCCAACTTTTTACCCTGTATTTGTCAGGCTTCTTGGGAAGCTTCTAGGGCACACAGGAGACCACTAATTGTCAGTAGCAGCTTACAGCAGGATATCTTTGCAATTTCGACGCCAATACTTACACACAAAAAAGGACTCTAGACTGTTTGAGTTTATGTTACTCTATGTGTCAAACATAAATATTAAAGAAACACTATGTGCCAGGGATTTGTGTTCACAATAAACTGTAGGGAATCGTGACATTTTCTTGTATACAGATTCGGGGATGCAAACATGCGATGCATATTATTTGGGCTGCAATTCATATCGGCCGCGAGGACGAAAGTAGGGTGAACCTTGCCGTAACTTTTCACCAGCGGGTCGTGGTAATCTGTTCATTCAGCGCACCCACCAGTGACCAGTCGCGCGCCCAGAAACACAGCTTGTGGTGGTCATGAAAGCAGTTTCGAGAGGGTTTCAACCGCCTCCTGGCGCCGTACCTCTCACTCATTGCCCTCTAATCCCGCATCTTTCGCAATTTTGAAGCCAATAACCTCAGAGCACCGGCACTTAGCTACCTCTATCACACTCGTCTCTATCTCTCTTGCCGTTCCTCTCCCTCCCTCCGTGCTATCCGTAAGCATTGCAATCCACTTTAACCAGTTGTTATTTAATCCTCACTCATGTAATCCCCACCCTCCCCCCGTATCACTGCCTCCCCGGCTGGATCTTCTACCAAGGACGATGAACTGGGCGTGGTGTGCCAAGCCTTCGACTTGATGGGCGCGCAATTTGCTGCATAAAATGATCGCCACTTCTCCAACTACAACTGCTTCGACTACTACTAATGCTACTACTACTACTACTACTACTACTACTACTACTACTACTACTACTACTACCACCACCACTATTACTGCTACTACCACTACTACCCATTACCACTTACAATAGCACTTCTACCACCACCACTACTCCTACCAACACTGTTACTACTATTACTACTGCTACTACTACTACTACTACTACCACCACTATTTCTACTACTACCACTACTACCCACTACCACTTACATTACCAGTTCTACCACCACCATAACTCCTACCAACACTATTACTACTATTACTACTGCTACTACTATATTACTACCACTACTACCTACTACTACCTACTACTACTGCTACTACTACTACTGCACAGCCACTACCCACTACCACTTCCACTACCACTTCTACCACTACCACTGCTGCTACCAACACTATTACTACTATTACGACTACTACTACTATGCTACTATTACTATTACCACTACTGCTACTATTCTACTCGAAGCTGCACCTATAAATTGTCATGCGTCCACGGCGGTGTTCCTACAAAAAAACAAAAGAGACGTTGGACCTGCCCTTGTTGAAAGGCTAAATTTTCCCTGCATGCAAAGGTGCTTCTGCTTCTTAAACAAGCTTTTACCATGACAAAAATAACGTCAGGATGCCTTGGGGAGTCTTTCGGCGAGAAAACCTATTGGAAAAGCTCTAGGACTGATCGCGCTTATTGGAAACGTTAAACTAATTAGCCCGTAAACGCAACGCAAGATAACGAAACATGACATCAGAATGTACGCTTACGGTTTGGCTTCCCAGGCGTAGGGGCTGTAAGAAATGAGAAAAGATGTGCTTGAATTAGAGAAATGATCATCACAGCTTTTGCAGAAGATTAGACAAACTTGGCAAAGCGCGCTCTATGACAGCTAGCGCTTACCGCTGAGAGCGCGTCGCCACTGCGCATGCGTAGTTGGCCCTAAGGGTGCCAGCAGATGCCGGCCAGCTGAGGTAACACCGCCCGCATCAAGAGCTTATGTTCATGCGCAATAGCGGCACGCATCACGTGGTGAGCGGGTGTTCATGCAGCGCTTCTCTTCTGAATTAACAGCCGAATAGGAACAGGCGTCGAGCATGCGCTGTGAAAAGTAGTGATAGCAATGTCATCGAAACAAACGACCACGCGAAGGACCAAAGTCTCGGGGAGAAAGGCTCGAGGACTCAAAAAAGCACGTTGTTCATAGTGCATGCCGGTACACGACTAGTTCGACGTTGAGATTTCACAGCTCAGATTCAGTGAAGGTTTTCCTGCTGTCTTTAACGCAGTAATCGCTTACAGCGCTACTCATGTCCCGCAAGCTATTACTGATGACGATATGCTATATGGTTTGCACGTGCAGTTCAACATCCCAAAGCTACACGGAGATAGAGTGTACTGCAGGGCTCGGGATTAATTTAGAATACCGAACTTTCCGGATTATATTCGGTGGTATATACATGTTTGAAAGCTAACATTCGCGCGGTACGGAATATACGTGTGCGGGCTATATATGTTTCATTTTTAAAGACTGTTTCTCACAGCCGTAGAAGCGTTGGTTGGCTGCTTAAGTGAAACGAAAATTTGGGGGGACGATTGCGGTCTGCCTAAGGGTATTACGCGATCTCGTGGATCGGTTATTGGCCATTATGCAGAACTGACCATTCTCTGCTTACATTCACAAATCGCTGAGATTCATCATTCCACACGTGGCGCAGTGGTGCGCCGGTTAAGCGAGTCACTCGAATTTCCGACTTGCTTTATTTAACATGTATCAGTAGGAGGTTTTCGAGCTTCATTGTTACCCTGTCATCGCTTAGTGAGGTTCGTCGGTGCAAGTCCTGAGTTTAGTGACAGACTGGAAACATTGAAGTGGGAGTGCTTATGCGAATTCAGGAAGTGGCGCTTATTCACCGATAATTGTGTTTGACGCGTAGGCATATTCGCAATGATGCGGTGTCTCAAACGCCAGGAGCACATCGGTTATAGCGTCCCGAAGCGCCACCGTAAATGCAGCGGGAATCAAAGGGCAGCCAAAGTTAACTGGCGAGGCGAGGCTATAGACGTCTGACGTACACCCGACCAAATTTTTAACTAGCTTGGGTGTTGCATCGCTAAATGCACCTTGTAAAAGGTTATTTACGGCTACACCGCTGGCGTATTCATGGTGTATTTGGATGCGTGAGATAGCATTCCGTGGTTTCTTTTTGCTCACATAATGTTTGAGTGGAGTACTTGCGCCTTTAGATCAAAGTTATCAGAAATATTCATGGCTTGCCACAGCGAAGAGCGGAATACTCATCAATGGTTCTGGTGGCACATTTGCGCTTACTCTGGGTAAACGACTTGTTCGCCATGAAAAGAGTGGTAGTTTACCCAGAGGAGGAGCCCATATGAACCAGAACCATTGCCGCGTATGCCGCTTGTTTCGGCTCTTTATAGTGGAAGACGATGACTATTTCTGATAACTTCGCTCTAAACCCACACGTATTCCACTTAAGCATTATATGAACAAAAAAGAACCACGAAATGCCATCTTACGCGTGAAATTACAGCATGAATATTCCAGCGGTGTAGCCGAAAAGAACCATTTACCAGGTGCATTTAGCGATGCAACACCCAAGCCACATTTGGCCGGGTGTACTCGGCGGGGCCCCAACAACGGAGGAGGGCGTAAAACTTGCTTGCCAAAGGTTTTCGCCAGCATCTGTGACAGGAACCCCATCTCAGAGGCCACGGCGACAGGAAATTGCGAAATACCTATTTTGGAATCTGTAGTCTGCTGGTAATATATCATCTATAAATATTTTCATGGCCTACGTTCCGGATATTCCTGGAAGCTATCGGAGAATAGCGAGTTTACAGGAAGGAGGTGGTTAGGAGGCTTGTAATGAACTAGACGCGGACGAAATTAACCGGAGTTCCTTCGTTACAGCACTCCTCCCAGTCGCCGTCCAGCTTCGAGATATTGAACAGCACACAATCTTACCAGCTTTTGTTTTACGCACACCGTTCACGCCTAGCCTTTCATTTTAATGTACAAATGGAACAAGGGGATGTGGGGGTTTAACGCCCCAAAGCGACTCTGGCTATGAGAGACTTCGTTGTGAAGGGGTCCAGAAATTTCTACCATCTGGGGTTCTATGAGATTTGGACGTGCACTGTCAGTTGTGCCTAGGTTTTTAGCGCACTGAGGCAGTTCAGCTCATGTTTGTACTTACTGAAGTCGTAACCAGGCGTCGTGGCTGGTGGGGCCGTGGTTGTTGTACTGGTCGTCGTGCTGGTCGTCGTTGTCGTCGTCGTTGTGGTAGTCGTTGTACTGGTCGTTGTCGTGGTCGTTGTGGTACTCGTGGTTGTACTCGTCGTGGTGGTCGTCGTCGTGGTAGTCGTGCTAGTTGTCGTCGTCGACTTCGTCGTCGTCGTCGAACGCGTCGTGCTCCGTGTTGTGCTCCTGGTGGTCGACGTCGTGGTTCTCGCTGTCGACGTAGTCGTCGTCACTGTTGTCGAAGCCGTCGATGCTGTCGTCGGCGGCACCGGACGCCGGGTAGACTTCGTTGTAGGGGGAGGTGTCGGAGGAGCCGTGACCGTGGAGGTACTTGCACTTGTGGACGGAGTTGTAGACGTCGTCGATGAGCTTTCGGTGCTGAACGTTGCCGGAACGCTCGAGCTCAAGGTAGTACTGGACCATTCGCTTTGGCTTGCTGTCATTGTGCTGGTTTCTGGTGCGGTGATTGGCTGAGGCCCGGGGCTGGTCACTTAAGCAAGACAAAGAAAACCACCAACGTTCTGTCATTAATAGTTACGCGGAATAAGGTTTAGCAGTTAATAGGGACGTTATGATGGAGACTGCGTTCAACATTGTGATGTTCTAACGCTTTGCATAACCAGCAATTTTGGACAAAAGCATTTTCGAGCCGGAAAGCTTTAATGAGCGCAGGTTTTTCGTATAATGTAAGATTTCACTATAACATTCATTATATCCGCAGGTCACCCGGTGGCAATGTAGGTTTTTTTTCTATTAAGGTTATTGCTATCGTCAAAACCGTTCCTCTTTGGTTTTCTATGGGAGTCTTAACGGTTCAACGCGACCGATGGAAACAAAATATTTTGCTACATATGAGAATAGCGGACCACTACCTTCCATATTTCAGTAAAAGTATTCTAATTTTTTCAGTTTTGTAAATTTTGGCCCAAAATTGCTGGACATGGGCCGAGACATTCATGGACACCACCTAAACAGTATTTAACACTCGCATACACTCAATGTTCGAAAACGTGGTCTAAATGAAATTGAGCCGAAATATTGAAAGTGCTGCATAGAACATCTTAAGCCTGGCGCTGAAATACAGATGAACAGCTTTGCGTTTTACGGTAGCTCTGCTATTTCTCCGGTCAGTATGTATTCTTACTTGGCAAGAATAAGCGCTTCAAAATTTTCTAAAGCATATTGAAGTGGAAAATATCAACAGATTTCTATTCGCAACATCTTGCGGCAGGTATGCATCAACAGGAGTACGACAGGCCACGAAAACTGCGTTGAGACACGGTGTGGACGATGAAAGAGGGTGAACATTTTTTTATGTGCATTATTGGCATCGTCAATGATTCTAAAAGTCTACATTTCAGAACTTTGCCATTGCTACATAATTTAGAACGCCACTTTTTAATTTAGAGGTCTAGTGGGGTCACTCGATGCCAATGTGTGGCTCTACTATATACAAAGCTTCCGTACTTGGCCAAAGAATTCAAACGCCTATATACGTTAAGTTCTGGCAATCCGATAGCAGCGGAAGCTGTTAGACACCTTTAGCATGCCGTGTACAGTGTTACCGTTAGCGTTACCGGAGTACCGGGATCCCACCCACTACCAGTCCGCACGCGCTGATTGGTCCCGATGCTGTAGGCTCGCCCATCTGCCGGGTACGTGGCGCCATCTGGCGACGTCAAGGAGATTTGCGCATGCTCATTGGCTGCGCGCGGGCTCCCGGTAGTACGGTACCGGCAACGGGAACATGGTACACGGTATGCTAAAGGTGTCTAATCTCTTTACCGAAAGGGACCCCACTTCCGGCTTGGTGACGTGACTTTCCTCCAGCCAATGGGAATTATTCGGTCTGGTGACATCACTGACCTCCAGCCAATGCGAATATTCCCGTGTGGTGACGTCACTTCTCTCCAGGAAGTGGGCAAACTTTAAGACCGACCACATATTTCGTTTCCTGAAGAGGCTCTTAATGATATCAGATTATTACGATAGAACGGGACTCAGCCTCTACACGAGGCAGTTTTGTTCACTGCAAGGAACTTGAGAATGCCGCTATATCGTCCAGATTCATCTTCGATCTTTTAAGGAGAATCTTAGAAGTATTGCGCCATATTTTAACTATGCAAGTGACGAAACAGCTGGTAAGAAAAAGTAGTACAATATATCAAAATGTAGATACGTGAGTGTGATGCAGCCACTGCTGCGCTTTCTTTCTGCAGCAAACGCGCAAAAAAGCTCAAGTCCGATCTCCTTAGAGGAAACTCGAAAATGGGAAAAAGTACAGGAGGCGGCATGTGTCCTACGCCCGGGAAAAAGCGCATATTTCGTTTAATGGCTCACCTCCAGAGGGGGTCAGTGTCTCAGCTGCCGGTGGTGCTGCATGATTGCGTATTAAAAAAAAACGATTAGTGACAGTCACAGAAAGGCTAATTTCAGAACAAAAGGAAGTGGATGTATAGCGATTTGAGACTACTGTTCACTTCACTGTTGGCCTCGTAATGTGACTGATTTTAACGAAATAAAGAAACACCGTCTGGAGCGATCGTGTTGCTCTAGTTACCGGCAGCTTCTTTTTATAAAATAGCATTAATTTCACAACACGGATGTAAAAGAAGATGCGACCTTGGTGCGGAACATCAACGAACATTGTCCACAAATACCAAGAGGAAGAGCCCCAAGTGATCCCTCTAAACTGCAGGCTGCCAGCAAAAGAACAACTGTGAATGTGAGCTAAGTATCTGCAAAAGTGTGATTTGTTCACAGCGACAGTGTCACACTGTCCCTGTGAACACATTGGCGTGACACTGTCCTATAATGTTCCTATCATTCTGTTTGGCTACCATAGACCTTCAAGGCATACACATGCATCCTCCTACATCTTCCCTCGCTTATACGCCCTCGTTGCTCGGACGGATGAGTTGAAGATTCAGGTGTCAAGCACTAAAAGTGAAATTTCGCTTACTTCTACCAATAGAACCCCCTTACCTTTTTCTAGTGCGCTACGACCTAAGATATGATAGGGAGATATGTATGGCAAACTATCCAAGAGATACCACAGTTTACCACAGACATCAGTCTCAGAAGCGCCCATTCCTCGATCTCCATGGCTGTTATCACGTCCATAATATTTTACCCGGCCCGCATGGCTATTAGTCGGCCTATCCCTGCTGAAAAAAATTCCATGATGCAATAAACTCTTACAGTTCGTCATACAAATGTCGAACAAATGTGATCCATTTTTGCAAAATCATACATTTTGATGCAGATGTCATACAATATCATACAAATTCTATGACATTTGTATGATGAAGCCTGAATAAGGTTATTACATCATAACTTTTTTTCAGCAGGGATGGGGCCCTTATTGTAGGGCTGTAATCCGGCCCACATGCGGCTTATATGGCTCTTGTAAGTCTCCTGAATGGCTCGTATGACCTTTTAACCAGCAGGGCACTTATCCGACGCGCGTGGCTTGTGTACAGCCTACATCGCAATATCTGGGCTAGATAAACTAACCGGCCTCAATGCCTTTATCCGGCCCCCATGCCTCTTAAGGGACAACATTTATCTGATGGCGCTAGCATATCCGAATAGGGTCGTCATTGACAAGCTGCTCTGTAAGAAAGTTTTCTGAGCGGCATCCTGATGACGGCTACGCCAGTGAACTCCAGGAAAGCACTTCATGTTGGTGACGCTCGGGAGACTGCATAATACTTGCAGAGCACTGCCATTGATGTTAGGGGAAGGACAACGACCAATAAGAGACTAAAGGAACGGGGACCATGCAACACCGCCCTTATCTGTTTCGGTGCATTGTCTGCCTCCTATTAGCTGCTTATGATCCATTGAGATCAGACACTGTGCAGCTTTGTGAGTACTCTTAACTGCACTGTTGGCTCTATAGATTAAATTCACAGCACAAATGCAGCTTCTAAGACACCTTTAAAAGTTGCTTCTGACGTGTCAGTGTAGCCTCCGATCATGCCTCCGATATTTAAACCTCGTAAGCAATAACTTGTGTACTTACCTCCACCCCCCGCCGCTGGAACCCTGTAAGTGGCTTTCGCCGTTTCTGCCGACCAAGTGCGGAGAAGGCTGGCGTAAGTAATCACTAAGCGAAGATGAACACATCACACACAGTTCGAAAGTAGCCTGCAACCGTAGTCAAACTTGTTCACCCCGCCTCAGTTCCGTTGTGTTCTTTACCTAAAAGTTTACCGAAAAGTAAAACAAAAAACCGTGAGATTCTGCGTAGTTGAGAATTTCGCCAGCGTAGAGGTTACCCGATGTTTTGACTCGTGAGTTTATACAGGCGTTTACACCTTCTTCCATTTAAACTCTGTGTACATCGTGCTGCTCATTTCATTTAGCTTTCGCCTTCCAGAAGTTCACATGGCCTTTTGACATGCAGGCCACGTATCCCACCCCCATTGTTTGCTTACGGCCTTTATGGCAATATTAAGGCAAAAGCCTTTAATGGTTCATACTGTCGTCCGATAGCAGAGGGTGTCATATCTTTGGAAGCGTTCAACTCATGTTAACTCTGGAGCTAAAAAAGATAGGAGAAACCGAATGCTTGCTTGAGATAGAGGAGGAAAAAATAAACATAGAAGTCACGTTTGATGACTGTAGAGTAATTAGTTAATTAATTATAGTCAAAAATGTCAAAATTGCGTCGAAATAACGCATACGTCAATATAGCCACGGTAATGGAGTGACGTCACATCCACCGGAAGTCGTCACGGCATAGTGAAAATTGTCACAGAATGGTCGAAAAAACGCCGGATTTGAGTCAAATTAGATGAAAGGATATGTAATTAAGAGTAATTAACACTTAAAATCCCAGAAAGTTGTACAATTTGGGTATCGATATAGCCAAGGGAACGGTGTGACGTCACATCCACCGGAAGTCATCACGGCATAGCGTCCTTGGCTTTCGCCTCTCAACACTTCAGTTGCCAAAGTGTACTCGCAATTTTTTTAACGAGATCACTTAACCGGCCTCAAGGCCCTTATCCGGCCCACAAGCCTATTAGCGGAGCTCATGGGTCTTATGGCCCATAAGACCTATTATGGCCCATAAGAAATAAATGGCCGTGTGACTTATTTCTTTGACTTCTCAGAAGTTTCATATACGGGTCCACCGACATCTCCTAGAGCAAGTGTAACTGCTCTTTTACTGACGGATATTAAGTTCCCACTGGAACAACCATGATCACGACAACAAAAGACAAACTACAAGATGCGAAATATTTCGGGACACCTTTCCTGATCTTTTTTCTGTATTCTTCTTCGAACAATGTACCGTATTTTAAACTTTCCAAAAAAAATACCGTACGATTGGTCCCATCTTCTAGTAGTCTTCGAGCAGGGCCGCAACCTCATCTACTTATCTAGCAGGAAGCGCGAAGCTTAGAATAGACACATAATTCTAAGATCCAGTAGCTGGAAGCAATTGCGACCTTTCCAAATGCAAAGATGATTCCCGTGATGAAAGAAATAAAAATGAAAATGGTCAAGCCTGTAGGTATTCCTTACGTGTTTCGTCACCATGTTCACCTGCGAATAGAATCCGCGCCACAGTTAGAAGCCGAAAAAGTCGGTGGCATAATAACATAATATAACAAAACTTCCTTAAAACATTGCGACTTCCAAGCTTCAGGAGTTAAGGGGCAAATGAAGGAACTTAAAAAAAACAAAAACAATATCTGAGGCGACGTAATGAGTCATCGAAACAGTTATCCGGCGTTTTGAAAAAGAATGAACTAACTTTAAACAAGCCTTTAACTACTGACGAAGCTGTACTGATTTTTTTAAAGGGCTACTAATCTATTTGGGACAGGCCTTCATGTATTTTGAACTCAAAGTTATGGCTATTTTATGCGCCGCCGAGCTGGCTGAGTGGTTATGGTGCTCGGCACTACGGGGCCCCTCATAGCCCGAATCGCTTTGGGGCATTAAACCCCACAAACCAAACCAAACCAAACTTTTTTATGCGGTTATATTACCATTACAAATGAGAACTCCGAGAGAACTGTCCATGTAAAGCAAGGAATGACACTCTCGGCATACATAGGCAATAACCTATTAGAGCTATTCGAACAATTTCCATCCCTGAACGATAGATCCGAAATAGGAACGGAGGTGAAAACCGAAGTGCTAGAGCACATAATTGGCATTTGGACTAACTACTCAGATCGACCGTTATTTATCCACCCAGAAAGTGATTACATTGCTTATTTCCCATTATTCATCCCCCCACACACACACACACACACACACACACCCACACACACGCACACGCACAGGCACACACACACACACACACACACACACACACACACACACACACACACACACACACACACACACACACACACACACACACACACACACACACACACACACACACACGCGCGCGCGCGCGCACACACACATACACGCACGCGCACACACACACACACACACACGCGCACAAAATCGTTCGCATGTGTTTTTCTCGGTTTTCATGAATGTTCACTTCCTTAATAAGCCTGTTACTATTACCCCACGCAACAATATCACTTCACTTCTGTTCTCACGCGCCTACTGACATAACGGCCGCGGAGACGAACGGCAGTCAAAAGAAGATCTGGACGGGAAACCTTAGCCGCGCCTTAAGGGTATTACAAGATAGTGTTAATGGGTTAGATGCCCATTTATGCGGAAACGATCACTCTCTACTTTACATTCATACATCGCGGGGAGCCCTTATGCCATTCCGAGCTAAAAATTCATGAAAAATCTCGAGAGAAGCCACTTATGAACTAGGTCACGTAACCTTGCGGTGTCATCGCAACCTGACCACCAAATTGTGAGCAAACTGCACACTGTCGCAGGAGGAAGTTAAATTATGATAGGTCGCTGGAGGTTGCTCGGCAAGAGTAACCTGGGTCGCCAAGGCTATGAAATAAACCATGTTTGTAGACGAAGGCAAATGCCAGTAATGGCTGAATTAATTGTTTCATGAGTGAGTTGGCTCTTTGTTTAACGCGAGAGTGTTTACCCCCCTGTCGGATAAAATTTTTCGGCGTCGGCGTTGGCAACTGGCCACCTAGGCCACGTGACCTCGTGGGGTCATCGCAACCTGCCCACCGGATTGTGAGGAAATTAAATACCGTGGCGTTGGAAATTGGCCACCTAGGTCACGTGACCTCGTGAAGTGATCGCAACCTGCCCACCGGATTGTGAGGAAATTGACCAGCGTGGCGTTGGCAACTGGCCACCTAGGTCACGTGACCTCGTGGGGTCATCGCATCCTGCCCACCGGATTGTGAGGAAATTGACCAGCGTGGCGTTAGCAACTGGCCACCTAGGTCACGTGACCTCATGGGGTCATCGCATCCTGCCCACCGGATTGTGAGGAGATTGACCAGCGTGGCGTTGGCAACTTGCCACCTAGGTCACGTGACCTCGTGGGGTCGTCGCATCCCGCCCACCAGATTGTGAGGAAATTGACCAGCGTGGCGTTGGCAACTGGCCACCTAGGTCACGTGACCTCGTGGGGTCATCGCATCCTGCCCACCGGATTGTGAGGAAATTGACCAGCGTGGCGTTGGCAACTGGCCACCTAGGTCACGTGACCTCGTGGGGTCATCGCATCCTGCCCACCGGATTGTGAGGAAATTGACCAGCGTGGCGTTGGCAACTGGCCACCTAGGTCACGTGACCTCGTGGGGTGATCGCATCCTGCCCACCGGATTGTGAGGAAATTGACCAGCGTGGCGTTGGCAACTGGCCACCTAGGTCACGTGACCTCGTGGGGTCAGCGCATCCTGCCCACCGGATTTATTTATTTATTTATTACAATACCTTCAGGGCCCCAGTGGGGCGTTACAGAAGGGAGTGGATCAAAAAGTAAAAACAATGCAGCAAAATGAAAACAAAAAGTAAACGGAAAATGTAATGTAATACAGCAAGGAATGAAAAAACGTAAGCTTGAACATAATACAAATCAGATTACGTAAGGTCACGTGACCTCGTGGGGTCATCGCATCCTGCCCACCGGATTGTGAGGAAATTGACCAGCGTGGCGTTGGCGATTGGCCACCTAGGTCACGTTACCTTGTCCCGTCGTCTACAACCTGCCCGACAGATTGTTAGCAATTTGACCACCATGGCAGGTGGCAGTTAAATTAATGATTCGCCGCGAAAGGTTGCTCGCCAAGAGGCATCTGGTTCGCACAAGCCCCACAAGTGGCAGCACCTGCCATAGAAGGGTAGTGGCGCATCTTAGCTTGACCGCTGCACCACTGCGCCAAGAGTGGAATGAGAACTCCCAGGGAGCTATTAATGGTAAGTCGAAAATGGGCCATTCCTCATGTGTTGGCATTAAACCATAAACGCTATCGCGTCATACCTTTAATGTGGAGCCTAAATGCCATCCCAATTCCGTTATTCCTGTGTCCGCGAAGTTCAGAGCTCCGCGTATGCAAAGTAAGCAGCCAACTTAAAAACAGGCACCGTTGGCGCACCCATCTGCCGCTGTTTTATTTATTTAGTTTCTCTCTGGATTCGCTTTTTCCTAACATTCCCCTTTAAATGCATTGCTAAGCCACCTTTAAACCTTTCCTATGAAAATTCTCAATTGCATTTTCTATTCTGTCTCATTCTACCATATTTCGGCCTCGTGCATTACTGCCTCACATATCCCTTCCTAATGTTTACTTATTTTTCGCACTTCCTTAATTTTCGTTTTGACTTTGTTAACGTCATGCCCGTGTTATTTGTTGGTATTTGTTGAGTCAGCTCTGGCCACGTTTTATTTAGGCCTATAGTTGGTTTTTTTTCTCTTTTGTTTTGCTGAGGCTTAGCCTCGCGGGGTGGCATTTATTGAGTGGCAGTCATGTAGTTTTCCTTATGGCATCTTTGGTCGTAGGTACGCTGGCCTGTCACTACTTTTCTAGCATATTATAAGGTGCGGATTGATTTCTTCAAAAATAGCCGATAACCTAGCGCAGTTTTCGCGTCGTTCTAGTCTTCGTGCATTGATCTGCAAGCGCTGTGGATTCCGTGAGGTCTGCGTATGGCAACGGGTGCATACGTGTAGACAACGCAATAGAGGGTGCAATGCTGGCGGGAGTTTTGCGTGGCGCTGATAATACTCACCGCTATAGTAACCGGAAAGCAAGAGAAGAAGAATGATCATGATCACAAAAAGGACCACGATACAACAGCAGATAAGGGGAAGGGCCTCATCCGGATAGCTGTCCTCATCCTCGGTTCTTCGCTCCCTGCAATCGATCGATCAATCAATTAGTCAGTCAGCCAATCACTCAATGAATAAATCAATCTATGAATTAATGTATCAACCAATCAGACAGTCAATCAGTCAGTAATCAGTCAGTCAGTAATCAGTCAATCAATCACTCAGCCTTTGAATGAATCAATCAGTCAGTCAACATTTGAATCAAGCAAACAATTGAACGATTACGTAAAAAACGATGAAACAAAGCTGAAAGCTGAATATTGAAGATGGAGGGATGAAATTCGGTTCAACCACAGGTTCATGTCCAGACAAAAGTTTTGAATACTGAACATTTTTCAGGCACTTTTATACAAATATTAAAGTTAATGGGCTATTCCGATTTGCGGCAATTTTTTTCTTTTTTCTAGTTTTTTCATCTCACGCATCGAGTAGTTAAGACTACCTTGGAAACCGTTGGTGAAAGCTTTTTAACGACACCAAAAACGTTATAATATAAGAATGCAAGCCTGACGACGAAAGATATTCGGATATAATGTCAGTTACAGTGAAATCTTACAATAGATGAAAAAATCGCCACCATAAAATATTTCCCGACCAAAAATGCTTTTGTCAAGAATTGTTGGGCATGCTATGATGTTAGTCGAGTGCTTCGATAGCCGCCTGGAAACTTTTATTGGTTTAGGCAACGATGTTCCCTGTCAGTGACGTCGTTAGTGGAGGGATCCATATCATTTCCCCGACTTGATGCTCTTTAAAGTGCTGCGAGATCTCAGTGCAAATTCGTTTCTGGGTTTAACCTCCACCCGCGCTGGGCCTCAGAGGTTACAAGGGATCGAGTCCGGCAGAGGCACCTGCATACCCAACAATTCTGGACAAAATCGTTTTTAAACGAGAAAAAGTTTACGAACGCAATTTTATTTATTTATTTATTTATTTAGAACATACTGCAGGCCTACAGTAGGCCCAAGCAGGAGGGGCGAATACATAATATATGCAAAAAAGAACAGCTTTAGCAAAATTTGAAAAATTTGAATTTTGGTCATATATTATAGCATTTGACTATAACAACCACTATATCCGCAGACTTCCCGTCAGCAGGCTGCATGTTTTATTCTATTAACGTTTTGCCTAACATCAAGAGAGTTCCCTATTGGTTTTCTATGGCAGTCTAACTACTCGGTGTGATCGATGGAAACACTTTAAAAGCAAGATTTTGCTACACATTATAACAATGAACCATTTCCCTCAATATTTCCACAACAGATTTTTATATTTTTTTTTGGATACTAAAAATTTTTTTGTCGCAAAATGTCGGATATTGTGTTCCGATGAAGGCAAAGGACAAAAGGCGCCCGTGTGCTGTGCGGCATCAGTGCGCACTGAAGGACCCCAAGTCGACCACCAAAGCTGTGTCTTTTCCTCTGTGCCAGCTTTCGCTCACTGTGGCATACTTAATTATTGTAATCATTGTAATTGGTTGCTCTGAAAAGAACGGCATTGAAGCTTTGTCGCTCTCAGCTGATACCTCCTCCGCGCCGTGAGCAGGGCGATTACGCATCAAGAGGGGCTTTATTTGCGGTCTACAGGTATGTTTCCATAATTGCGAGCCTTTTAACATGTCTTGATTACCGCACAGCACGCTGGCGTCATTCGTGCCTCGCTCGTATCGAAGTGCGGATCCCTCGGCCGCTATTTGATAGATCTCGTGCAGGTCAGCTAAAGGCAGCAACCGTTGTGCAACCCGTCACCGCATAGGTGAAATGTTCACCGCGAGAAACTGCTACATCATAATTTCTCTCTTCATAGCATACTCCCAACTTCAGCGTCATGGTGACTGCCACTCTCTCGGAGAGCTCTTATGCGCCACCTAGAGAAGATACGCAGTGGAAAGCTTTGTGGGTGCAGATTAATAATAATCGCATTAATACTCTTTATTCCCGTCATTGCGTACAGAAATTACGGAGGTGGTCAGAAAAAAAAAGCGACGATGCTTGACTGTGTTCACACTAACTTTGAGGCAGGGGAATTTGCACTCTTCATTTCTACACACATGTAGGGATAACTACAAATGAAAATAGAATAAAAAATAACACTCGATACAAGGGTTCATACACAAGTCCTGATGGTGTTGCCCGCGATCAAAACGGTTGGGCTAAACGCTTTCAATTATGAAACTTGGAATAGTCGAAAACGAAACACGAAGTACATCAATATTTGAATCAATGAGCCTGTTTAAAAGTAATGGGAGTGGGTAATTAAGTCTTTCGTGTGCGCAATTTGTTCGTGCAGCGGGCCCAGTTCAGTGTGGCTTGTGACGTCGAGGGTATAGAGTCTGGGAATGCTGTAGTGAACATAAATGGCAAATTCTGTCTAGGCAGGCTTTTTGTTCAGTTCTGCAACGTTCAGTTAGGCGTCTGCTTAGTCTCAAATCCTCGACTCTTTCGGGAGTTGGTATGGTCAGTGCGAAATAACGAAAAAGTTAACAGCGGGAGTTATGGATGTCCTGAACTTACCCGTACCCGGAGACCATTTGACTCATCTCGCCGCCGCTGTACAGAAGGCTTCGCTCGACTTCTAGAGCGGAAAGGAAAGTGAAGACTTAAGTCACATCTGTAATAAGGGCTGGATACGAAGATCCGGCCCCAAAGGCCATCGCCGTGGCCGCTATAAAGATACCGCTCGCTGTTGTTCCTCCCCCTCAGTCACTACTTGCTCGCTCTGGAGTCCATACAAAATAATCTTTACCAACGCAGCACGAGGTTAACGAGATCGAATCATGGCCGAGAAGGACAGAAAATGTGGCGTTCGGAACTTTCAATAGGGCAGAGAGTACCGGTCGAGCAGGTTGTGGCCAATAACTTTGGTTGCTCTAGGCCCGCTCCCCCATGAGCCACCTCATTCCCCGCGAACGAAAAACGCTGCAACAAAATACAAATAGAGCCGTGTGGTGTGCGACGGCACTTCCGGCGCCACAAAAGCTCCTGATTTGTTAAAGTTGACTGTACCACTCGTCCTTTTTAACAAGAAAAGAAAAGCGGAGGAGACCGAGACAAAAAGGACGAATAAAAATCAGCCTATCATGTCTTTTCGGTCGTTTTATATTAAGGCGAAGGCCTTTAATGGCTAATACTGTCGTCCGTTAACAATACGTGTCACACGCGTTTAACTCGGGAACTAGGGAACTAAAAACGATAAAAGAAACCTGATGATTGATTCAGGTAGAGGAGGACAAAATGGACTTAGAAGCCAAGTTTCATTACTGTAGGTGAATTAGTTAATTACAGGCAAAAATGTCGAAATTGCGTCCAAATAGAATGGACGTCGATAAAGCCACGGGAACTGTGTGACGTCACATCCACCGGAAGTCGTCACGCCATAATGAAAATTTTCACTGAATGGTCGGAAAAACGTCGGATTTGTGTCAAATTAGATGGAGAATTGTGTAATTAAGCGTAATTAGCACTTAAGATCCCCGAAAGATGTACAATTTGGGTACCGATATCGCCATGGGAACGGTGTGACATCACATTCACCGGAAGTCGTCACGGCATAGTATCGTCGACTTCCGCCTCTCAACACTTCAGTTGCCAAATTGTCCACGCAATTTTTCGCTTGATGGTTTACGGCGGTCTAACGTCCCAAAAGGCTATGAGAGACGCCGTAGTGAAGGGCTCCGGAAATTTCGACCACCCCAGGTTCTTTAAGTGCACGGACATCGTAAATCACAGGGCAGTGTAGAATTTCGCATCGATCGAAATTTGACTGTCGTGGCCTTGATGTCGCCACCATAGGACGACAAACCGATAAGGCTCTCGATGTGCAGAAAAATCCGGCGGCGTCGGAGTCGTCGTCGGCATTATGCGCGAAAAATGGGCTTGGCCTGTGGCAGCTAAATTAATGATTAATCGCGAGAGGTTGCTCGGGAAGAGCAACTTGGGTCGCACAAAATACACCGGTGCCAGCGCCTGCCATCACAGGGCAGTGTCGCAGCGGCGCAGCGCGCTACACTATTGCACAAGGAGTGGTATGAGGATTCCCAGAGGCATAGGAATGTAAAGTTGAAAATGATAAACCCCGCGTATATGGGCATTAATACCCTTAACGCGGAGCTTAATTGTCCCGTCCAATTTTAACCTATGTGCTCAATGACAGTGCGCTGCGACTCCCACATAATTTGCGGAGTTCACTGCTTTGGCTCGGCTGCTGAGTTTAAAGGCGTTGAATAAAATCCCAGCAGTGGCGGTTGCTTTGCGGCGTAGGCGAACCGGAAAAATTTAGGTGCGCTGTGCAATATCGCAGCGCGTGAAAGAACCCTTGGTGGACAATAATCTGCAGCCGTTCAGTGCACCGTTTCTCTTCGCTCGTGTCCAACTTTTCGCCGTCAAACTCCACATACCACATCAACAGGGAGAGTTGAAGGAAGTGGCTATACTGCCAGCAGCCGGTAGAATAGCCCGAAAAACAATCTCGGCAGTGTCGTCTTAGTAGCTCACTGTAGTCACGTGACACGTACAGTCCTTGCTCGAAGAAATTTTTGTTTTATGAATGGAAAAAAAAAGAAAAACATAACTCAATATTTGTTTCCCTTTGGAGTTCGTCCCTTTTAGGCTACATTCTGAGATTCATTGGTTAATGTTTGACTGGCAGCAGCCGAGAGCGTATTGTGCAGGGTATTCGGAGAAATAGATAACTGGCAGTGTCGTTTCATTGTCTGCGCCGTGGGGCCAACGGGGCCAAACTGCCGGCAAAGTTCCCTGTGGGCTACTCTGCCGGCTGCCGGCTTAGTAGTCTCGTCCAAAGTTCAACGTCCTCCGGAAGGACTCCGTACGGTCGGGCTCCGAATTAACTTGGACAACCTCTGGCTCCTTAACCTGTGCCGACATGGCGCAGCAAAAGGGCGTGTTCAGTGTTTCGTCTCCACCGAAACGCGGACGCAGCAACTGGGATATGGTCCTGCGCGCTCCGACATCGCAGGTTACCGCTCTGACCTCTCCGCCAGCGCGGGAGGTGTCGAAAAAGGCCACACGAGAAAGAGGCGCTCACCTTCCGTCATTTTGATGCTTTGGGGCTGTCTCCTTACGATGCGCTGACCAACGTGAACAGTACTGCAGGCCTGCCGGGCTTCGCGTGCTGCTCTCGAGCTCGCGCAAATAGCTCGAGCTCTTCGCGCCCTTTTCTACTTCTTCGGTCCCCACGTGGTATTGTCTACAGCATCCCACAAAAGTTACGGCAGAGAAAAGTGGAGGCTGAGGACAGAAAGGATGACCCCACTGCGCTAAACCTCCACGAACTCATGAATGTTTAGCGCAGTGGGGTCGTGCGGAGACCCAAGAACCTACATGTTCCAAATTCCATGGCCATTGAAGTTCCTTTCACTCTCTCTCTAAACCACTGGCGCTTGCCCTGAAGGCATTAAACCGGACCCGACCAATATAGCCATAACCATGGAATAAGGCGGTCTGCAGTTTTCACGCCTACTTAAAGCTGAGAACGGCTAGACAGAGCAGCTGTTCGTGAACTGAACTAAGGCTATAGGCGGTTGATTCTAGTCAGCTTCTGCAGCGGCTTAACATTTACAAGCGTGGGTTGTCATACTAGACGATGCTGAAATATATTCACCGAGAAAAGCTTCAGTGTAGCTGACGCGTCCGAATGGAATAGAGTTTGCTCACAGTAAACGTATCACAAAGTTAATGCAACTATTCTTTCACGTCCACGGAAGGAAACTGCGTTTAACGGGTGTAATTTGGGTGTAATATGTCTAGCCAAGCAAATCATTCGAGTGCACTGAGGTGCGGAACAGAACAAGCCAGGGCAGAGCTTCTGCACTGTGGCTGGCTCTGGGGCGGGTCAAAGCCCTAGCCACAACAACAGGGGTTGTAAACTTCAGGGGTTGTAACAACAGGGGTTGTAATGTATTTCGGTTTCTTCATCCACTTTTGAAAGCACTGCATAGTGAAAAATCAGTTTCAGCATGCACCTATTGTGCTCAGTTTTAAAATCACTCGCTCGTTTCTGTGTTAAGTGTGGTTTTTCAAGCCAAACACTTACTATGCTTAAGTGCTGGATTTTTTTTGTCTCCAGCGGAAGCCACACGATTGTCGTAGTGGATGAGGCGCCCCTAAAGACGCATTGTTAGTGGCCAACATTAATCCCCAACATTTTTCACAAGTAGGACATCTCAGTTATACCACCAGGGTTTGCGAACTTCGTTAGCCCGAAAAACAGAATATCGGCAGTGTCGTCTTTGGTTTGGTTTATGGGGTTTAACGTCCCAAAGCGACTAAGGCTATGAGAGACGCCGTAGTGGAGGGCTCCGGAAATTTCGACCACCTGGGGTTCTTTAGTGGCTCACTGTAGTCACGGGACACGTACAGTCCTTCCTCGAGTACACCCTGACCCCGACCTGGACGTTGCTCCTTTATTGTGCAGGAAAAGATGAGTGCTTCAGCACAGTGGCAGAGTCTCGGACATTAAAAACAATCTTCCCGGCCCGCTGCGTCCATAGGAAGTCCTGCGGGCCGTATTGGTTAAGGGTGAGGCAGCCAATGACGATGTCTTCTGCGCACATTCAGTCTCTATGGTAGTGGCATGGTATGGTAAGGTATGGTAAAGATTATGCGCCAATCATTTAGGCCTCGTCGGTTGCGCCTTGAATAAATCGCTGCTGCGTTTGTAGATTCCATGAACCTCGCTGCCGGGGACACCATCTCGAGTGGTTCCAAGCCAGGTGACACCGCAGCCCTGAAAGGACACGAGACAACCAGCTGCATGCGGTACAATTGAACATCCCAAAAAAGTTCACTTGAGTGCCAGGAAGATACAGGCACAAAGAGCAACATGTACTGAATAAGTGTCCTATTTTCTGCGCGAATGTTATACCTAAGCATTTTGTATCATTTTGAACAATAACAAGACCTTGCGACGTGTTTGCCACGCGTTGAGTGTTTAGAGAACGAAATCGAGTCGTGCCGCGAGAAACCCAGGAGACAGGAGTTCTCCAGACTCTGCATACGCGATTCCAGGGTATCCAGCAGGAAAGCTTTTCATATGTGCCTGTGCTCGTGAAATTCATCCTCGCTACATCTCGCCATCATGTTTACCCTTTTTAAATGCGAAAGCATTACTAGTCCCATTACCGGCGACGTGTGTGTTTATGTACTTTCAGATGGTACAGAAAATTTAAGCAATGGCAAGAAAAATAGGATAACGTCATCAAGCGGCCGTATGACGCACACAGTAAGCAGAGCACCACCGCTTAAACAATCGAATATTCACCACTGGCTGATCTCAATCCGGCGCCAGTTTTCCCAACAACCGACAAAATATGCAGTTTAAATTGTATTCCCTCCCAGTCTATTTACCTCATCCCTTAAAGGGCCACTGACCAGGGGTCTCGACATTTTAGACAAACAAGCCCAGTGCATAGATGACGCATCGAAGATAACCTCTACAAAATGCTATCTACAAAATGCTAGAGCCATGCACGTCCCGAAAAGCTGTAAGAATACAAATCAAAGCCCGTTCGCCGTTTCATTCGAGATGCAAACATCCTCATCCTCTACCCTGGCTCCTGAGCCTTCAAGATGTCGTAATCTTGAAAACCTTCACGAGAGACAATCCATTGGTGCGTCGTTTCGACTAACGGACGAAGGGTGGGCGTAGCCGGTTCGTCGCGTCGTTTGGACGTTGCGCGTGTGCTTTCCGCAGCGCCTTCTCTTTTCGCACTCGCATGCAACCCCCCCCCCCCCCCTAAAAAAAACAAAACAAAAAACTACTACGTTTTTAGTTAATTGTGCCAGTTCATGTATGCTTCAGCCCCTCCCTACTCCAAAAAAAAGAAAAACTACGTTTTTAGTTACTTGTGCCAGTTCACGCATGCTTCAGCGTGTTCTGTGCATGTGCCGTGACCTGTGTCGTACAGCCTTTCCCTCGTTCGCGCACTTGACAGCTCCGTACACACACTGCTTCTCGCTCGTCTGCCAAGGCGGCAACTTAAGAGCTGAGAACAGACACAAGCACATACAGCCCATAAGCACACACGGAGAAGCGCAAACGTTCATTTCCATGAAATGCCGGACGGTTCCGGGTCCGCGCTTCGCCGTGTGTTTCTAACAAAAGTGACTCCTACTCCTGCATTGCGGTCGTAAAACGGCGGGGTGGCTTCGCATAAAAAAAAACAAACTAAATATAAGAAAAGGTGGCTTGCTAACTGGGGTGTCACTGACAAAACATATATATCGCGTCTCTCGACCGTTCAGGGTACGGAGAAAATGCAACGAAAAATATTTTCGGCCGCGACATCCGCGGACGATGCCTCGCTACCCGAGAGGTAGAAAATATTTTCGACCACAGTGTGGTCAGTGGCCCTTTAAGGCGAGGTTGAGTGTCCATAATTGCGATGCAACCGTTTGCAGCACAGCGTTCCGTGTGGTGTGTGTGTGTCCTTTCACATTTCTCAGCTGAATTTTAGAGAGTTAGCTCTCCTGGTCTCGTTTCAAGCCTCCGAGTTATGCTGATTCCTTGGATAAAATCTAAGATGGCGGCCTTTACAGCAACGACATTTTGTTAGAGCGTTAAGCTCGATCGTAACCGAATGGCGGCCATGGTTACCGAGATGGACACATAAGAGTATAAAATGGGCACCACAAATCGAAACGCAACTATGTCGATGCGCTATATGTATCCCTACCTGGCAGGCGTCAAAGTCGGGGCACATAGCCCCGACATTCGTGTAAAATTCGTGGGCCAACCGTCTGCCCATGAATATTCCGGATGGTGTCATAAGATTCAGCGTTTCGTACACCATTGCCTTACTGGTTAAGTTAGAGACTAGCTCAAGCCAGAGATTCGAACCGGCGACCTATGTACCCCGATTCTACGTCTTTACGAATCTTCATATGAACATTGCGGCTTAATCGTTTGTCGCAGTGTGTTAGGGGTGGTGGCATACGATTTACGATTTCGATTACGATTTACGATTCGAACCGGCGACCTATGATTGCTGTGTTAAGGATGGATTTTCGATCGCTGCCTCAGCGTTGGTTCATTTTTTTTTTTCAACGACTTAGTTTGACTAAAGCCAAGTGTGTCACCTTTTGCGCTTAAGGCACCGCTACGAGGAGGTGGTGCCAGTGAGCTCGAGCAGTTCAGGTCAGACAAGGCGACGTAAGGAGCCACAGCTGGCCGCGCCACGCATCCAAAGCTCCGATGGCTGCCTGCGAACACAACATGCGCATACACTCAAGTGGATATCGCAAGAAACGACGCAGAAAAACCCTCCTTCCACTCCTCGTTAATTTCATGCGTTTTGAGTTGCAAATGTAGCACGATATTTTTAATCGCGATTAGTTTCAATTCTTGCAACTTTGCCGATCAGTGTTCTTATCCACCGCATTAAGCCGCGGGAGCGTCTCTTGAAGACAAAGCAACAAGGCCGCTCGTTTATCAGGCGTGCTGGCACGTTAAGACACTGCAGAGCAGATTGAAATTACGATTACTCTATCTGAAACGTAATTGATTGCAGTGGTCAATTACAGCCCCAGCACACTGACTAACAATGACAAAAGTCATAATTACTACTGCGTATTTTTTCTTCTTTTAATGCGAAAATATGCTATGTATGCGGCTTTCTCTCCTCGAAACCGTGCTCACAGCGACTGTGGGAAACTATAAAGAGATATCGTCTCAAAAGTAGATGTAATGGAAGGAGGATGCGACGCAAAAATATTGGTGCCTAGTGGATAATTAGTTAATTGATTAGATCCTAAAGAGTGACCAAAAGTGGCCGTGGTCCGACCGGTGGTGGCGCGAAATTTGAATCGCCGGAAGTGCGGTGCCACGTGACACATCATGTGATGTATCACGTGACTGGCCCACGCGACCGCAAAGGTGGGCGGAGCCAACGCGGGGCGCGTAATACAAAGACATGGAGGCCTCCATAGCATCGGAATATCGAAGCCGCCGCGGTGGCGCAGTGGTTATGGCTGTGGGCTGCTGACCCGAAAGACGCGGGTTTGATCCCTGCCGCCGCATGCTCCACAGAGAGCATGCCGTCGATCATCTTTATATGCGCAGTCTAGTGTTGTCAGTGTAGCTTTGTAGTTTAACGTTACTCTTTCGTAGCTAAACCTTTAGTACGACCCAAACTCTTGGGACAGTGCAGTGCACGTGATCTATCCAGACTGCCTGGTTGTAACCGGGACTATGCCAAGCACAACGGGTAATCGGCGGAATATTGGAAATAGATAATTTGACTCAGGTCTTGTGTGTGACCGGCATTTGCCAATGCATTTCCGATACTGGGTCGATTAGCTGTGCAGCTGGGGATGGCGGTCGCAGAGGCCCGGGAACAAACTCAAAGAATGATTCCTGCACCCTTTTAACATCAGTGTGCTCAGGTGCGCTCCCTAAAATGAATGGAACGCTTGTTGTAGGATCAAATTTTTCGTTCTGTGTAGCTCTTCCGGCGCAAGCATATCATAATAACAATCCAAGCTTGGGAATGCACTTAGAAAACAATGAAGGTGTAGTGATAGTAAATTAAAACACTATTACATCCTTTTTTTCTCTTTTATACCCCTGGAAACGCGACTATCGGGTGCCCTCAAAACGTTCTTGGCTCTCCGCCTCACCTGATGCGGGTCTTGTGATGCAACTCGTCGGGTCAAGGCGGGTCTCACTCCCAGCAGAGCAGGTCGCACCCACGTGTCAAATGCATCATGCCAGCAGCAGGCTTGTGCTGCAAAAATAAAGACAAAAAGACTGCAGCAAAACCAGCTCCACACTGCGAAGATATCGCGCCCTCAAGAAAACGGAGACCCCTCCAACAGCTTTGCCCCTGGAGATATTACCAGGTACTGCGTGTGGTTTGAAGGTGCACTAAGGGCGATTTTGAGTTCGCCATATTACCACGTATCATTGTAGTAGTGTCCGTTCGTACCAATCTGATTTCACCAAAGTCGTTTGGGGTACAACGAAACTGTAGTGGTGGTGCCTTCAAAATGCTATATATATTTTAAGGCGGAAGCCTTTAATGTCTCATCATTGTAAGCAGAAGTTGTCGACAGAAATGTCACGCTTTTCAATTGGTCGAAACGGTCGTGACGTCACAGTGCGCAAATTTCAAACGGGGCCAATTGTACTTTGGCTAGTAACCATGCAACCAATTGAAGGGATCGTATAGTGATGTTCCAATTAAGTGGGACTGAGCTTAGTGAATTGTTAATTGGGTAATTGTTAATTAGTTAATTACAATTGGGTAATTAACCGGGTTTACCCAATTACCCAATTACCAATTACCAAAACGAATTTCCCAAAACGCTCTTTAGAACACCTATAACACACACACGGATGAAAAAGGCAACGACAACAGCGTAGTTTTCACTGTCTGGCATAATCAGGTTATAATCAGGTTCGGATCACACACTGCTTCGAGAATGGCAAGATACTGGTAACAACTCTGAATTACCCAATTGTTAATTACCCAACTAATCAATTGGTAATTGTCAATTACCCAATTACCAAATTGTCAATTACCCAATTAGTTAATTACCAAATTAGACTAATTAACTTTTCTAGTATAAATGAATAAAACCGAGTAGGAAATTGGTCGACCTCGGGAATCGAACCCCGGTCTTCGGAGTGCGAGACGAGCATGCTATCCACTCCGCCATTCCAGCTCGATGGTTTGGAATGAACAAAGGCGCGTCTAGTGAATACGGTGTCTTCGCTCACTCCCATCCTCCTCCCTTCCCTTCCGGCGAGGTTTAGGTGTCCACCAAGATGTGACAGACAGATACATTTCCTTTCCTCACAAATCAATTTACCGACGAGCGAGGCGTAGAACCAAACGGGCGATGGCGTTCTATGGGCTCCCTGGTAGCGTTGCAAGACGCTGTCGCGTTCCACTCAGAGGCGAAGCTTAACATCTTAACCACACATCAGTGACCGCACTTTAGGTAAAAAAAAGTACCGTCCTCAATTTTGACGGGTGTCCACCGAGATATGCGAGACAGTTACTGTGTAATTTCTTTTCCTCGAATACAATTTTCATATCCTTCATTACGGGCCCTCTTTGTCTTTCTTCTTTTCCCAATTCCTCCCCATCTGTACGGTGCGGTTGAGGTGTTCACCGAGATGACAGAGAATAACTGCGCCATTTCCTTTCCTCAAAAAGCGTTGCGTTCAAAGGGCAAGGCATCGCGCCGAACGGGTGGTGGCGTGGTCTCCCTGGCAGCGCTACAACACGTTGTCGCGTTCCACACCTAAAGGCGAAGTAAGCGTCATTAATTAGCAGTTAATTAGTGCACAGGCATTAACCAGTAATTAATCATTACTAGTGCTTTGTCATCCCTTTGTAATTAGTAGTCAATTATATGTGACGCCACCAGTGCCACAGAGGCAGTCAAAAGTGGTGCGGAAAACGCTTTCGCCTCTACGCAATTTAGACAGTCGAAGTGCCCCCTGAATTTTTTCTTAGTCATTTACACTCCTAGAAACGAGACCACCGGACGCCCTCGCAGTGCTGTTGGATTTCCGTCTCACCTGCGGCACGTCCTTTGATAGCTGGGGGTGGATACAGGCGGTTCCGACTCCCAGCAGAGCAGGCCGCTCCCAGGTGACAAGTGTTCCGTGCCGGCTTCAGGCTTGTGCTGCGTTAAAATAAAGACAAAACGTTGAATCCGACTGCGACAAAACCTGCTCCACACTGCGAGGATATCACGCCCTCAAGAAAACGGAGAACCCTCCGATTCCCAAGCAGCACAGGTAATCGGCCCAATATTGCAAATGTAAGCATGGTTTCACTATGGTCCTTTGTAGGAACGGCGTTGGCCAATACGTCTCCAATAATGGCACATTAGCTGAACTACTGCGTTTCACGCTCCAAGCATTCGCCGAAACTTCGAATTATTACACTGTGCGGCCGATTTTGCTATCAACTTGGATTAAGTGCCATGGCTTCCCCACTTATTTTTTTTCAGCTCTCCTCGGACAGCAGGAATCCTTTCAGCCAATCGTGTGGGGGCTTTCTGCTCTGCCGTTGGCAGAGTAATAAGTAGAGTTGTCTTCAAAAATGTGCCGCTTGCTAGTCGGACTATATTTGACCGGAGCACACAAATTGAGAACATAGCCGGCGTATTTCGTGCTTGCCATATCGGCAGTATATTCTGTGAACCACAGATAGGTAGCAATTTTATCAATCTATTACTTTAGTCGTGCCTTAACAGAGTAATCAAAATTACGTTGACTGTGTTTGTTTAATACACAATTCTCCATGGCTATCACAGAGTGCTGACTCAGGTTGCGTCTCTAGAAAGCAAATATACCACACGTATTTTAATTTTTATGAACATCATTTGTGGCTGGGGGTGAAAGTAAATAATCACAGGACCCCTCCCCCCCCCAAAAAAAAAATAAAAGCGAAAACGAATTTCCCAAAACGCTCTTTAGAACACCTATAACACACACACGGATGAAAAAGGCAACGACAACAGCGTAGTTTTCACTGTGTGGCATAATCAGGTTATAATCAGGTTGGGATCACACACTGCTTCGAGAATGGCAAGATACTGGTAACAACTCTGAAACAGGGCAGTCATTGATTGGTGATTAGTGATCACTATCATGTACGTACCCTTGTGGCCGACAGATGGCGAGCCTGACGGGAGACAGCAGCTGGCTGCAGTGAGCAATGACATGGAGGTTAGGGGTGATAGAGATGACAAAAAGTAAAAGCGAATGCTTGCGTTCATTATTCAAATCGTTGTGCCACCGGTCCTGTGTACTTCTGTGCAGTTCTTTGAGTCACTTCTTTTCGCAAGTTGGGCAAACTTCGATTGAAGAAAAATCGAAGCACAGTTATATAACCAAGCATGTGACATACGCTACTTGGGCGTCCACGTTTCTACAGCAGCCTAAGACACCCGAATCGATCCAACACAGCACCGGTCAAACAGACAGACGCTCTTCTGGAGCATGTTCCTAGAGATCGCAAATACTTCGAAAGTCGGAGACACCTCCTGGAGAGAACACCCTCCCACCTGCCCCCATATCTCTCTTTGCTCCGGTCAGAAGGGTAAAATACAGCCAGATTTATAGTATCAGCTTAATCGTAATTTGGGCCAGTAAATAAACTCAAAGCACGCGCGTTGTAGATCTGGCGGGCATAGCCCGCAGATTGATCATTTTATCTCGCTATAACTACGTGAAGGCTCAGCATCATCTGCCTTAACCTTCCCAGACACACAGTTGCACCTTCCCAGACAGCACAGTGGCTCTGTGGACGCTCGCATCATAATTTAATTGAAATTGAAAGTCCAGGTGGTCGAAATTTCCGGAGCCCTCCACTACGGCGTCTCTCATAGCCTTAGTCGCTTTGGGACGTTAAACCCCATAAACCAACCAAACCGAAATTGAAAGTGGCACGTAAACAGCTAAGGCAATTATGCCCTCAGCGCTTGGCCAAAAATCATTTTTCCTTGTTGTCATCAGATTGGTTTGACAGCTGCAATTTATCTTGTATATTCTGATAATAACCTACATGTTTCAGCTGCGCATCACTAGTTCAGATGCCGGAAGCCAACGCGGCGGCTTCACCCACTGGATTGCGCAACAGTCCAAGAACTCCCCTGTAAAGGCATCGTATCCGTCACCATCGTATCTGGCCATGTCGACAAGTAGCGCAGCGTGCGAGAGCAGGAGCAAGGTCGAGATGACCACGCGCGCTGCTCAGAGTCCAGAGGAAGTGCACGGCCGCGAAGCCGCTGGTACGAAAAGTACAAGCAGATGTGGAATGAAGAAAGTTCCTACAAAAAATTCACTACGATTGACCATGAATACGAAAGGACAAGGCCATCGAGGCCAGTGACTGCTAGAGAGATGGGTCTTGTAGTGGATGTCCTACCGGACCAGCTGGCCATCCGAGGGTCGAAGAGCGACAGATCTAATTATGAACGCCTTCTACAAACGTCTCCTCGAGCAGAGGTTGTCACGCTCTAGAGAGCTAAACGAAAACCCTAGCAAGTATCACTAGACCAGGTCTCCCACAGCATTTAGAGCTCAGCTGTCAAGCTGAACTGAACTAGGATGAAGGATAACGTACTCGGCGTAAACCTAGGTGAGGTATACCGTGTTAGGAGCCCTCGAGAATACTATTCCCAAGTTGTTTCAAATTTTTACATAGCCGCTAAGGGCACATCGCCGTAGATTCTTGCCAGCACCATGCACATGCAGGCTGTAGCCTGTCGCTCGGAGGGTTGGGGTATATTTGGTTTTCATTCAAAAACGAGCTAAAGCGTCTGAACAGAAAAATGAAATGTCATTGATTTTGGCACCCAATTGCAGAATTCATATGGCACCAGCACCTTCCCTGGAGCATTTCTTTCCAACTGCTGTCAGCACCTCTAAATTCCGAGGTATCATTTTACGAGCACAAAGATAACTGCACTGAACCCTGTTTTTGTCCTGTGCTCAGCGATATCTTACGTGCTCAATATGACAAGCAGCTGCAGGTTGAACTAACTGCCTTTGACCCAATGAAAGGCAAAATTGCGTGGACGTGCCCTCGATTGAAGGAGGTGTTCGTGAGCTTCGAAGGAGGTGTGTGGTCACAGTAACGAAGGAATTTCCGTATAAACGCCAGGTTCGCTATCTGTGAATGATAGTCCTCATTGGCAACAATCATCTATATGGGCTAGTAAAAGGTTTCCATCCGTCGCCTCCTCACAATACAGCGTTTTGACGCGGCATATTGCTTCAGGGGTCCTGAAGAATGTCATTTGAGGCCACGAGCAGGTGCAGGGATGTTTACACGTACATATGGAGTGCTTGATGTCAGCTGCACTTCAGGAGTGATTTTGCTCAGGACTGTGGACTAGTCTCTCAGAGGCGACCGAATGTCTGTTGCCTAGAAGGAAGAACCTAGGAGCACTACCTTCGACGTAGCTCCCCACGTTCACCACACATCTCATAATCTGAGCCGTGCCATTCGCTGGGTCTGGGAATATGTTAAGTGCACCAAATAAGGGAGGCAATTTGCGGTGAATGAACGTTACAGGCTCTCGTATGACAGTATGACGCAAGAGGTACGGCAGGTGTTTCATTGCCTGCCGCACCTGAACTAAGCATGTTCCCTAAGAGGCGCTGATTCGTGCGGGGCCTGATGTTGGTCAAATGAGGCGATGCATCAATGATCGCCTCAAAACAAGCTTCGTCCCTGTATGTAGCCATCCCCAGTGCGTACCTGGCGCTCAGTTATAAAACGTGCAAGGCTAGTTTTCCTCTGTTCGAACTCTGCGCCATCCTCCAGCACTATTACCAATTCACGGACGAGGGAATCTTTGAAGCATTTGTTATTGCGCGCAAAGGGACATCATGAGTCAGCAAACCTATTTGCTTGTCCTGCCGCGAAGCGGTCAATGTGAACTTTTTTGCGCTCTTCTATTTCGTGATGCCCTTTCTCTGCTTCTCCACATACCTTCATACTTATTTGTGCGTTCAGTTCCATTCAGTTCCCATTCAGCCGTCACGTCTCTCTCTTCGGTCCTGTTTATTTGCTCTGTATTCTTTCACTAAAGTAGAACAGTGTAGACTGAGCTACCGAAAAGGCCAGAAAAGAGGCGGAGAAAACTCCCGGCGCACGGAGTCGCTGACAGCCAGGCACTGTACTGCATTGTGAAAAGAAGCTGGTTTAGCAAACATGACCTGGTACAGCTGAATTTTGTCACTCCCAATGTGAAATTGTCAAAAAGGAAAGGTATTCAATATTTCAGGCACGCGGTCAATACTGTAGTTTTGTTGGTTACGAGCTTTTCCAGTCATGCTATTCTTTTGTTAAGCCGCCCTTTGTGTGCCGATCATATAGTTAAAAGGCTAATTGGCACAGTCGATCATAATGACAAATTATGCACTGTTATTCTTAGCTTAGAAACAACCTTGTTGGACATCCGTATCGCCTCTCCACACCACAGCCCCTACGTGTGCAGTCGTAGCAGCACATGAAGTGGTCTGAAGATCTCGACATTAATTACTGCGTTAAAGACAACATATGAATGTGAAGGTGAATGTCAAAATGTATGTCAATATGAATGTCAAGTAGACCACTAAAGCACGTTAGTTTTAGTGGTTGAATGTATATGACGTCACTTGGTCATGTCTGTATGCCCAAGAATAACACTGAGATTATATTTAATATTTAAATCCGTCCCGGAACTAGTGGCCATGGTGCGGAAACCCCTTTCTCGAGATCGAGAGGTGTTTCTAACGCGTAATTTCTCTGAATAATGTGAGCTTATCAAACGGCAAAAAAGGCAGGAAAAACTGACGCGAATAACGCAGAATAACGGGAAGCGAATAACGGGAACAGGAGAATAATGCTTTCTTCCTCCTTTTCTGTTTGGCTTCCTACATTCGTCAAGGTGACTGGAGCTGTTGAAAGTGCTAATACCTACAAGGCAGGCCTACGTGCACCCAGAAGAACTGCCTACGTACACCGCCGCTAAGAATGTGAAGGAGGCTAGGGGGAGTGGAACGTGCTGAGAAGACTGCATGTTTCCGACCCAACAAGGGTCGATGTAATCACAAGGTGTCATCGGAGCAGGAGCGTCAGGGTTAGATCTTGACAGGCACCTCGTCTTACTGTGGTCCCTCAAGCACTACCCGTGTACGCGGAATGTGTACGCGAAATGACCACGACATCAAAACACGCTGCGGTGGTCTGCCCTGGGACGCCAAAAAATGCAAGTAGGCTTCCACTAAAATCTGAATAACTTCCGCCTGTGTCCGCAGATCAGTACTCCATTTTCAGAACACCTTTGAAAAATAAAGCGCCACAAAAAAAAAAGACACTGCGAAGAGCAATGGACAAAAAACAAGCGAATAGGTTTTTCCAATTCATCCATCCCTGAAGAATCCTTTTGACAACGACACTGCCATCCAACACTAGAGTTTTGGCTGTTATGGCGCATACGTTGCAGGTGTCGTCATGCTACCAAAAATTAGGGAAAATGTCAGTATTTTATGTTTGAAGAAAGGCCTTCAGTGCTAAGTTTCGCGGGCATTCTTCTTTGCTTGCATGATAAGACATGATAAACAAACAACTTCGTTTTTTACTGAGAGCAAATTAGGGTGCCATGCTAGAATTTTTTCCAACCGCCAAAGCGGCAGTGCGAATATTGCGCTTCTACTCGGAGTATATTCAGAATATTAGAGTATATTCGAAAGCTCTCGACCCAGTCGCTTCTGCGCCGCAAGTTTTATCTGTGCACCTTTCCAGACCGCCCCGAACAAAGGCCGGTTTTCAGGTTTAGCTTCAGTGGCGATGGATGTTTTGATTCTTCACCGAATGAATAGAAGGAGAATGCAGAAGGGGGAAGGAGAGAGTTGTGGAAGGAGCAGCATGTACCGACGCGACGCGGAATCTCTAGAAACACTAACTTGGGCTGCCGTACGGAATCTTCTGTTTTTTATCGCGAAAGCAATACTACTTGCACTTTCCAGGGTGACCACCATCGTGCCGCGGCGGTGACCACTATTGACCTTCATTTGACCTTGATTGCATTAGTTGGATTAGATTGCATTACACTGGATTACACTAGATTGGATTGGTCTGGATTGGACTGGACTGGACTGCACTGGATTCGATTTGATTGGATTAGATTAGATTAGATTAGATTACATTGGATTGGATTCGATTGCATTGGATTAGATTGGATAGGAGTGGATTGGATTTAATTGGATTGGATTGGATTGCATGGTATTGGATTGGAATGGAGTGGATTGGATTGGATTGAATGGGATGGGATGGGATTGGATTGGATTGGATTGGATTGGATCGGATTGGATTGTATAACCGATGCATCATAAGTATAACCACAAGCACCACCACCAGCTACACTAATAGCTGTATCATGGCGTAGGTACGGATATTGCTTTCGCAATTACGGGGCTTAACCAAGCTAAGCCACAGCGAATTTTTTTTCCGGAGAGTTACTGCGGGGCGCAAGGCATAGGGCACGCCCGTAGGTTGGTGCCGTGATTGCATCACCATAGGGTAACCTAGCCCTTCATGCAGGGTGCCCCAGCCTGCCCACTTGCCCACTTCTGGGTCACGCTCGCTGAACGCGCTTCCAGAGCAGTTCGGACATAATGCTTCGAAATGAAGGCTTTGGCCAGCGTTTGGAGATCGCATCCCGGCATTTCACCGACCACATGTCCTCACTGATATATTTAACAGACTGAAGAAGACAGTAATTGCACACAGAGATGGATACGACAGCCTGCTGATCACAACTTTTGAACAAGTTGTGGAAACTCAACGATTATTTTAAGAGTGAGAGATGCATCACTGCCTTCTGGGCTGGTTCGTGCTGAAGTAAGCGGCGCGCTCTATAGCCTTTAATTGCAATTTTCTCTTTATTCTCCGATATTATGAGTATTCGTCCATGCGAAAGCACAGCTCTATTACTACCCGCCTTTAGTGCCACAGCTGGCAGCTTCAACGAGCCAAAGCTTACTACAAGGCATCACCGTGCTGCGTTTACATTTTCCAGGATTTACACGTGATAGAGCTCAAATGAAAGACGATTAATAATTAAAAAAGACTGAGCAGATGCTTTTTTCTGTGATTATGGCATAAGTTATTTAGGGAAACTGAAGTAAATTCGTATAGGGCTTTATGGTCCACAATGTCATCACGCTTTTTAAACCTGGTTGGGTTGGGTTTCGTGAGCTGCGCATTCAATAGATGACCTGGCTTGGCCGCTGAAATTATGCTAACCTCTTTTGCCTTACTCAGAAACCACGTTTTGTATATTCTGCTAAAGTAATGCGAACGCTTCTACTTTCGCCGTGAGCAACGCGGGCTGTCAAATTAACTAAATGGGGACCTAAAACAAATAAAATTGTTAGCTAATTTAATTGGTTTTAGCTCTGTCATGTACAAAATATCCGCCTCGCTGAAATTCTGCTGCACTGACTGCGTAGGCGTGTCTGTTCACTGTTTTGGAAGTATAAATATGCACATATAACACGTACATTTATATGTCTGCATGATTAATGTCTTGTTGGGAGCAGATCGGAAAGTATTCTCCCAAAGTACAATTAAATTCGCCTTACCGAGTATGTCAATTTGCATCTATTTTTCTAAAAGTAGACTGGATATGTTTTTTTTTATTGAGCAACAAAAATATAGCCGCCATTTCTCATTTGCCTTGGAGGTCTGTTACTATTCAGGCGGTGTTCGGTAAAATTTTCGAGCTGCAATCGATGATTTATTATGAGGGTAAAAATCAGTTTTTACTCGTGTACTGCTAAGTAAACAACAATGACACATTTTTCCCCATTTGGCATAGGAATGCGCTTTCCTTTCAAGTCACATTGCAAGAAATCATTTTTCATCTTAATAAGGTCACGGACAAATCCGGAGGGCAAACCGTAAGTAGGAGCACGGTAGCTTTCAAAGAACAGAATTATGACGAACGCAACATGCTCGTCATAGGGCTCTGTGTGACCCTGTTTTCTAATTTCTAAAGTTCTGTACACGTACATACGTGTTATGAGGATTGCTATAACCACGTTTCCGTCAGAAGCAAGTGAGAAGCTTGGTGTAAAGCATGGCAAGGTGGCATATAGCAGACTTTGATATATTATCATGAGCCCCAGATGGCTGCACATTCAACTTCAACGCATGTAAACAGGGCATAATGTTCACCACAGGAGCAGTTGTTATTTTCTTTCATGCCTGCCTTACCGCGAAAATACCACATCAATAATCTTGAATGTGTCGAACATGTCGCGATGGAAAACGGGATTCCGAACCCTGGTTCATGTACGAAGAGGTCAAACCCCCTCAAAAGTAGCACAGAAGAATATCTGAGCTCGAATTTTGGAGAATTGTTATGCACTATAACCGCTACGGTCGTGGTCACAAAAACTCCAAGAGAACCTGAAATATATACAATGCAGGAAAATTTAACCAAGTCTTTGCTGTTAAGGGAAGCAGAAAATGGTAGACATGAGCATCAATAGGCAGCGACAAAGCAATACGTACAAAGGAGAGTTCATAAATAGTAATGCCGAAAAATCTGATGAAAGAGACTTTTCGCACACGTACAACATAATGCTCAGTTAATTTCAGTCATATAGTATGCCGTCGCGTAATGTTCGAACATTCGTTAACTTTTCTCAAAAACAGCCTGTCTTCTTGTTCAAGTGGAAAACAGGAAGCGCGATGAAGAATATCACGATTGCAGCGATCTTCACTTGTTTGATCGTGCGCCTGCGACGATCACGCCTCTGTTGCCTGAAACAGAAGAAACAAAACACAATGTCACAACTTAACAGAGACAGACGCCTAGCAGTCTGCAGTCAGACAAGATATATGTGGTCTGAGGTAACTACCAAGATTCCCCCATTTTAAAAGGACTCTCTCGACCGCTGAGGAGCCCTCGCCAGTGAGAGGCGCCGGCGGCAATTATTTGCCTGTGTGGTTGAAGCCCTCTAAGCAAGGGTCCCACGAGCCAGAGGGCGCGTGCAGATCAGGAAAGCAAGACAGGGCAATTAGAGGAAGGGAAATGGAGCTTCACAATGAGCTCGCCGCAAAATGAGCTAGCTCTGCGAATGTCGCTTCTGACTCGTAACCGGTCATAAGCGGTCGTGACTCGTACCCGTAACCGGTGGTAGGTCTTCCCGACGCGACACCGTTAATACATGTCCGCGCATAGCCGGGTCTTGACGATGCGCATTCATGACAACCCTGTCGGGCACTCCGCACAACAACTTCGCTCGTTCGGAGCGCTGCTGTCGCCGTTTGCAGGCGCTAGTCCAGCGTCTCCCGCGGACCCTCGAACTCCAGCCGTGGCTTAGCTCACTCCTCCTTTTTCACATTAATCCCCTGGGATTATTTTTTATGGTTGGTAACATTGGGCGGTAGTAGGAGGTGGGTAGTAGACGGTGGTGAGCCGGTAGACTGCGACCTTAACTCATTGATCAAGCTTTTGTACTATTGTCCTGAACGACTTAGCAAGCCAGTGTCATCAGTGAATCGAAGATTGCTAAGGTATTCGCCATTAATCCCCAACCGTTCCCAAGCCAGGTCTCTGAATGCCTACTGTAAACAGGCGTTGAATAGCATGTGCGACTTCGTGTCGCCATGCCCGACATATTTCGTTAACAGTATTGCATTGCTGACTTCATGGAAGACTAGCAGCTGTGCCACATTTAAGGTTACCTTACGGTATCTTTAACGCTCTTCTACACTGATTCGACAATGCCTGCATGACTACTGACGTTGCGATTGAGTCAAGTGCGTTCTCTTTCTCTATCACGGCTCTCTATAGGGGTTGCCTATATTTTTTGCGTTTCTCTATCACCTGAATAATAGTGTGAATATGGTCTGTCCTCGAGTATTCTCTACAAAAGCCTGTCTGATCATATTTATCGCTCACCTGCCGACTCACATCACATTCGCGACAAGAGACCCAAACGGGCATCCTCCAATTTTCGTCCTTATTTTTTCCTTTATTCTGCAAATGTTTAACTCAAGAGCGGTAAAGGCATCGACGCCAGTGTTGCATTGCGAGCAAAAAACCACGACCATGACTGGCATGCGGTGCCCAGAGAGCAACCTATGGGAGGCAGGTGGGCCGCATGGCTCACGTGCCCTTGTTTAGTTATAAACTTCCCACCGTGGCAATTGGCATTTATTTAATGATTGATGGTTCAGGAAGATCAACCTGGGCCAGATAGGGCCCACCACTGAGAGGACCTGCCATCGCAGGGCACAGGCGCATCGCTTAACCGCTGCAACACTGTGCCAGCAGCGGTATGAGAACTCCCAGGGATCTATGAATGTGAAGTAAAGAATGACATTGGATATATGATTGGTAGTACCCCTTCTACTGAGGCATATATGAGAGTTTTCTATCCACCCCGCCCGTCTTTGCATAGTTGCCGAAATATTAATCTCATGCCTAAGTTCTCGAACATTTTGCTACAGGTTTATTTGAACGCAATAGGGTGCACACCGTTTAAAACCCTCGGGACCCTCTGGGCTACCGAAACACAAATTATGGCACACGGAAGAAGGCATCAACTGAAAGATAAACATTACATTTGGCTGCAGGGTGTACTCTCCGTGTTCACACATTAGAACGTACGAAAGCTCAGCTGTGGACAGAGGTTAGTGTTTCGTCAGATTAATATGTACTTCCCATGCAGAACATTAATTATATGAAAGTGAAAGTATAGTCACTTCCTGCAGAAGCAAGAGCTAGTTCACTGGCTTGGGTATTTTAAGACTTCGATGAGAACCCTGCCATCACAAGCCGGCTTAAAATGAGAAAAACTGATCTAGTGGAAAGAGGTGATCTATATTTTTTACCAGTGATAGTTGCTTCGAAAACTAGAATTATAAACCGATACCAAAATTTCACGAACACCGAAACGCAGGTCAAAGGTTTCTGCCTTTGTCACGCATACATAAAGCACTAAAACAACGCTTCGAAGTACCACGAAATTATCAGTTTACAGGCGAACTAAATATTTTCAGCAATGTGACTGAAAACGCACTCCTATCTTCACTCTGCAGGTAGACTCGAGAGGAATGTCTCATCAGAAATTTATTTTCAACCTATACTTCGTAGACACAAAATTCTATACGTTAACAAAGAAACCGGTCAAGTTTTGAGCGTTGCCTGCTGGCCTTTAAAGGTCCCACATTTAATAAAAACGAAGCTAACTTACCTGGCCCGCGGAAGCCGCTGGACGGGCCCGCTAACGAACAGGAAGCATATAATTAGTCTCAGTGCATTAGCTTTTTATGTTTATAAATCTTGATGTAATATATAGGCATTTAAATTTATTTAGCCTCTGTGAATATGCAGCAGTTCCTGCGTAGAAGGCAAACCAAAGCTCTCCGTGGCCAACAATCCTGCACGTTTACGCATCAGCAGTTTGAACCTTAGTTACCAAAGCATTTTCTCTGCGCATTCAGTATCCATGAAGTTAAAATACACGTCAATGACGTATGTGGGTGACAAGTGCTTCAGATAGTTTCACTTCAGTTTAGTACATCCTGGCAAGCAAAGCTATCAGCTATCAGCTGTAATTTCTGAGGAAACTCCCCTGGTAGCGAGACATGGACACCAGCACTCAAATATATCCTGGCAAGTAAAGCTATCAGCTATCAGCTGTAATTTCTGAGAAACTCCCCTGGTAGCGAGACATGGACACCAGCACTCAAATGTGGTCCCACATTTAATAAAAACGAAGCTAACTTACCTGGCCCACCGAAGGCGCTGGACGGGCCCGCTAACGAAGAGGAAGCATATAATTAGTCTGAGTGCATCAGCTTTTTATGTTTATAAATCTTCATGTAATATATAGCCATTTAAATATAATTAGCCAGGGTGAATATACAGCAGTTCCTGTGTAGAAGGCAAATCAAAGCTCTCCGTGGCCAACAATCCTGCACGTTTACGCCTCAGGAGTTTGAACATTTATTAAAAAAGCATTCGCCTTGCGCATTCAGCATCCACGAAGTTCAAATACACGTCAATGACGTATGTGGGTGACAAATGCTCCTGATAGTTTCACTTCAGTTTGGTACATCCTGCCAGGCAAAGCTAGCAGCAGCTGTCGGCTGTAATTTCTGAGGTGACCTCCCCCAGTAGCGAGACATGGACACCAGCCCTCAAATGTGGTTCCAGGGAAGCCCTAACAATACAGTTATTCACTGAACGACGACGTGCTAAATAATAGCTGTTCATGTAAGAATTTAACCTCTTAAGGTACAGGCACATTCAGCCTAAAATTAGATGAAATCAAAAATATATTGAGGGTGTTTATGGCGGAAAAGTGGTCTATAAACATGCACTGTCTTCTGAAATCTAATAAGAGAGCTTCTACAACATTTAACTAAACCCGCCATCCTCTAAGCACGCCGCACGAGAGCGACAGGCTATGGATTTTAGTTTTAACACATTTCTGTAAAATCTAGGGAAACTGTTCTTTACACATTTTAAGGGCAGTGCATATCCTCTCATATAACAAGGTCTAACTTCTCCATACGGGTCAAATGTATAAAAATAATATTAAAAATTGTCCCCCTCGTAGCACTTTTTAGTGTCCTGCTATTCTAAGAAGGCACTTTCTCCTGCCACTTCGACGTTGGGCAATCCGCACATTCGGTTATAAGGAATTCTCATTTAAACTGAAATTTAGCATTCACCTATCAACCTTCCTTCCACTCATGAAATCGTAAACGCCTGTCCAGCTCGTTACTCTCGAGTTGAAAAATGTCACTTCTTTACAAAGATAAAATATGCTATTATATCGGCAGTCTGCACTGCACATGCACCGAATTAGTACACGAGAAAATCGCAATGCCACTCACGATAAAAAAAATGTTTCAAAAATGTTTCCCGGAGTGAGCCACACTGCTGTCGAAAATTGCTACCCCGTTCGACACTCCTCTCAAACATGGAGACAACCGCAACGTTTCTCACAAATGCCGAGGGCACACTTCTCGTGTAGGTAAGGTTACTATTCATTTCATCCCCAGTGTTGCATCGGGTTCTCAGGAAGTTCAGCTGTAATCAAAAGGTCACCTCTCACACTTAACGACTCGTTGGCAACCGGAGGAAGCAGGACCGCTCCGGAAATTCAGAAAAGACGAGGCGACGTCTCAATCCCCAAATTCTAAGGCTGTGTTTGCGCTCCACATCTAAAGCCCCGTGTGCTTCCTGCGAGGAACGTCTCCCATTGATGCGAATGGCGCATAAACACCTCACGGAATACCGATGGTGGTTCTCGCCAGTACCCTTTCCCCAGGTGCACAATCTACTTCGAACCCACTCAACTTTAGTATAAAACACGTCTGTGGTTCGGAGTCCATAAAAAAAGGCGAGACAGACCGCCCAGGGCGTCTTGTCTCGGCCTTTTACTCCAGTTCTTTTCGGGCAGTTTTACTTGTTCCAAAAACGACGGCTGGCTGAGTCTTGAAGTTTGGTGTCAAGCGCTCACAACGCCCCTTGCACTGTGCTCCCAGACATTCAAATAATTCCCGCCATCGCGCCGTAGCTACGCCGACATTGTTTCAATTGGTCGAAAGGGTCTTGACGTCGCAGTGCACGAATTTCAAACGGGCCAATTGTACTTTGGTTAGTAACCATGCAACCAATTAAAGGGATTTTATAGTGATGCTTCAAATAAGTGGGACTAAAGTTAGTTCATTGCGTAATTAGCCAGTTAGCCTAATTAACTTAGGCGTCTCATCAATAAAATAAATTCCGCCGATGGAGAAGCAGGCACCAAGTAAGACGAAATTTCCTAGTCAGACCAGATAAATAAACAAAACCGGGTAGGAAATTGGTCGAAGTGGGGAACCGAACCATGGTCTCCGGAGTGCGAGACGAGCACGCTAACCACTCCGCCATGCCAGCTCGATGGTTTGGAGGGAACAAAGGCTCTGAATACGGTGTCTTCGTTTGCTCCTAACTTCCTCCCTTCCCGTTATGGCGAGGTTCAGGTGTCCACCGAGATATGCGAGACAGATACATTCCTCTCCCTCAAAAACCAATTTACCGACGAGCAAGGCGTAGAACAGAACGGGCGATGGCGTTCTGTGGACTCCCTGGCAGCGTTCCAAGACGCAGTCGTGTTCCACACTTAGAGGCGAAACTTAACCTAACATCGGTGACACAAGCAACAACACCGCGCTTAAGGCTTTCGCCTCATTGATCTTTAGGCGAACAAAGTGCCTCCCTGAATTTTATTATCACCAATAAATAGCTATTAAAAATCAGTAAGAACAACAACCAAATGGCTCCGACGATTATTTTAGCAGCGAGTTTGGCGTAGAGCAGAACGGGCGATGGCGTTCTGTCGACTCCCTGGCAGCGTTCCAAGACGCAGTCGTGTTCCACACTTAGAGGCGAAACATAACCTAAAATCGGTGACACAAGCAACAACACCGCGCTTAAGGCTTTCGCCTCATTGATCTTTAGGTGAACAAAGTGCCCCCCTGAATTTTTTTTCATCACCAATAAATAGCCACTAAAAATCAATGACAACAACAACCAAATGGCTCCGACGATTATTTTAGCAGCGAGTTTTAAATTTTAGGTCTCCTTTTTTTTGCGCAAACGTAAAGCAGAATACGGCGCTTCTCCGTTCTTCTTGTCTGCTTTATCTGGTGCGCAAACAAACTAAAACCAAACTGCTGAAGGTGAAACGCGTGCGGAAAACAAGGAAGGTATAATGACGGCGCCACAAGAGGTCAGTGCACCCTCCCCACTGCTTCTCGATTTCCCCAGAAAGATGGATCACAGCGTGCGAACAGAACGAGACTGGCTCGCCGCCTCACCTCTAAAGGGCCGCTCCTTTTGGACCCGAGGTGGCTCTGGCTCCAAGAGGGGTAGGTTGCACCCACGTAACGAATGTACTGCAGTCGCCACGGGCTTCTGCAGTTTCAGGAAAAAGAACGTGAGTAATCTGCTCGGGACAAAGCCTGCTCGACACTGGGAAGACATCGCGCATCCAAAAAACGGAACTGGGTTCCAATAGCACGCACCTGGCAAATTTCGCACATATAGCGTAGTACTCATTGCAGACACAGGTGCAAACGAAAATATTAATACGGGACTACAACACTTTGCCAATCATGGGATCATTAGGCTACGACACTGATCTTCTAGGCCGGAAGAATGCTGGTTGCTTTTCTGAAAGAGGTATACCGTGGTTATTTATCGGACTATTATCCACGTACCTTCGGCTGCAGGGAACAGTGAGCCTGATGGAAGACAGTAGCGGCCATCTGCACAGGTCAATGAGATGGAGATGAGCGGGGACAGAGGTTACAAAGGATAGGGAATGTCTGCGTTCCAAATACTTTTGGTCTTGTCTCTCGCTTGATTTTCTTTTTTCGGTTTTTAGCGGCGCCCGCCTTGCAAACATGTGCAGATGTTAAGTCAAGAAAAATGGCAGTGCAGCAAAGAAACCGAAAATGGGAAGAAATGTAGTTGGGCTTCCACATTTTTATAACAGCCTACGGTGCCTGTTTCGACCGAGACAACACCAGGCACAATGGCCGAGACTATTCCAGGAACTGCTCCTAGAATTTTTTCAAAAGTCCGGAGGCCCGGGCCCACCTTCTGCTGAAATGCCACCACGTACAATAAGCCACCTCTTCCCCAGTAAGGTCTGATGAATGAACCCAAGACACTTTATACCTCAGTAGTAGTTTTGTGGCGAGAGCTACATTACGCGCGCGTCTCGATATGTCGCCGTGGCATCACTTTCGACGTGGCTGCACCGTGACCTTGAGCCGTTGCCTAGCAACCGCCGCAGCTGGCGGCCGCCGCTCGCTGCGCTACCTGGCGTACATCCAAGGAGAAACCAGTGCCGCTGCGCTCCGGTTAAACCGAGTTGCAGCAGCTGTGCGCATGCGCCGTAGGAGGAAAAAAAGGGGGGGGGGGCAGTTATAGCCGCAATTAGACGCAACTGGGGATAACAACCAAAGCTATAACACTGATCATAAGCGGAGAGAAACCAAGCTAAACGACAAGGTGTAACCAAGTTTAACCATACTCGCGATAGGTATATCCTGGGCTAGCTAAGCTAAGCAGCTGCCATTTTTTTAAAAATAAATTTACCAGCAAACAAAAATCCCACAGCCTTGTGATCTTTCTATCGCTGAATGCCTACGTGAAGGCGGACCGCCTACAGTGCCCAGCCCGACAGCGGGGGCGAGTCCATGGCATGCACGCTTAGCAGCATACTTATCTCTGGCCCTGATGTGAACAATCTAATACAAAAGTGCAATGCACTACTTACGTGACTGCAGAATTGGTCTTCTTCTAATTGCCTTCGAATAAATCCTACAAAGACTAAGGTAATAATTTTCCGTGCAAAAAAATAAGCTAGCTCAACTACTACACGTTCTTAAATACGCAGGTCAGGAAGTTCAAGTTGTAGATAAGCACAAAATCCTTGCCGTTACATTTTCAACCCACCTCAGTTGGGATTTGCATGTAGATAATATATGTAAAAAGCTTTCTTCGATAGCAGGAGTGCTATCAAGGTGCCGATGGCTTCTCCCTACTCAGATAACAATTGAGGTTTATCATGCTCTCTTCGGTTCTGTCTTCAATTTCTACAACTCTGTTTGGGCGACCACTACAAAAACAAATATAAAAAAATACAGATTCTGCAGAAGAAAATGATTCGCTATATTGCTAATGTTCCTTATCTCTCCCCGACGGGAACTGCTTTTCAGAATTACAAAATAATTCGCTTTGAGCATATGCATGTCTTTCGAATTTTGCGCTCGTTTTACCAATCTTCTCCTGCGTTTAGGGATTTTTTTAATAAATACTGCACATCTAAGAAACCATCAAGCCAAATCTCCACTCGAAACACCAACTGCTGGTTTGTACCATACTTTCGAAATTATAAACCACAAGCACTAGAACATAACTTCCGGTTTATTCTTAACAAATACCTTTCCTTCGCTAATGTTACCCTAAATGAGCTTAAAACATAGTTTGTTTATTGCTAGGTTGTACGTAGAGTCTTTGTCAAGAGTTTAGAGCAAAGGGGGTTCACTTCCAAGCTTTATATTGGGACTCCAGGAGCACTCATGGAAGTCCTACCTATTTCAGGAGGCAGTACCAGAAATCTTCTTATGTCCAGGAAATTTCTAGCGCTAGAGATTCATTAAGAACGACACAGCGTGGCTGAAAAAAAAAAAACCCCTGGGCTCCAAACTTTTCACAAAGGCTGTACCTCTGTAAACTGTTATCACCCAAGCATACTGAGTGTTCAATTTGTGGTTTGTGTTGAAGTTTGTACCTGGTGTGGCTGTTGAAATTGACTTATGTACTCATGTTAAACTTGTTACTAATATCTCTTCACAATTTCATGTTGCTTAAATATTACTGTCAAATCACAATCATCCAGATATGTGCGTCTCATCGTCTACTGCCATTATAGAGGTTCCTGGGCCTATTCAAGCTGTTTTACTGAGAGCTTTTAGCCCTGTACCCTCTGCTGAATGTATTTTTTTTCTGCAAAAATAAATTGAATACTACTACTTGAAAGGGCCAGGGCGCATCTCATGGAGGCAAGCCACCACCGACGTTCAGTGGCCTCATTACCAGCTTGCTCTGGTGGGTGAAACAAGAGACCATATATATGGACTAGTGAAAATTTTCAATGAACATAGCTCACATCGTTCTGATATATTTATGCATGTATGACTACGTAAACGGTCGAACCTTCTGTGTTGAGCCCAACAGCAGGGGCCAGTCCATGGCATGTAGACTTCAGAAATGTGACGGTCCTAATGGTTCAGATATGCGTGAGTTCGATTTGGATCTCGTTTCGGACGCAGCAAAGCCGATAGACAGAAAGACCTGCACTGCCTTGTCTGTTACAATCACAGCGTTCTACCAGACAAGACGACACGCATCAGCCACTATATATGTGCGTGCATGTCTGCTGCGGAAAAAAATAACAGAGATGGTGGAAAATGTCACACCTCTTTTTGTACGTGCTTACTACTGCATAGCACACCTGCTTTTACTGCCCTTACACCCCGTCCCGTGCAGCGCTGTCTAAGCTAGAGCGTTGCTCATCTCCTTTCTAATTCACTCCCACCTGACTCCATTTCCTAAAGGCGCGGTGGAGGTGTCCACCCAGTAGTGAGACAGCTGCTGCGCCTTGCCTCCCTCGAAACCAATATCCGCTCTTTTTCTACTGTAGCTGTTCTGCGCGGTGTAGGCAATAAAAAATGGCTGAGGCTTAGCTAAGGTTAAGCCTAGTCAGATGCGAAGCATATTGATGGCTAGGCTTGGTAATACATGGCTTTCCTTGGTTGAATACTTGGTCATTTTAATACAACCACTAGGAGCCTTCGTCGTGGGGGAAGACAACGGCATGGCTACAGCGGAACGCCGACTAACCGCGAGACGCGCGTTGGGTGAGCGCCTGGATTGCCACGGAAGCCGCGTCCGCCTGCCCGGTGGAGCGAGCGTTTCACCTACACCGAGTGTGAACGCGCGTTCGAAATGCGCGGGAGTGTGACGTCACCATACCACGTGATTCACACGGCGTGCAACCGCAGCGACGGCACAAGTTGGAGCCCCGTCTCTCATCTGTCGTTACGTCATTGTGTCACGTGGTGTGACGTCACCATACCACGGGGTCTGCACGGCGTCCAACCGCAGCAACGGCACAAGTTGGAGCCCCATCTCTCATCTGTCGTGACGTCATTGTGTCACGTGGTGTGCACGGCGTGTAACCGTCACGGAGGGCTTGGGTTACCTATTGTAATATGCTTCGCATAAAAAAAATGGCTCTGGCTTAGTTAAGGTTAAGCCTGGATATCTCGAAGCGAAAAGCTGCGGCAAGGCGGAGGAGGAGCCGCGCGTGTAGTGAATACGGTGCTGTCTTAGAAGGTTGGTTTAGAGACACGTACTGTGGCGTGCATTCCTCTCGGGTGTACAGCAAGATACGAGAGACAGGCATCTGCTTTCCTTAAAAGCAATTTTCATTTCATTTCATTTTCCTTAAGGCACTTCCGGCGCGGTTCGGGTATCCACCGAAAAAATTAGGAGTCACTTTGGCGACTAAAGTGGTGCAAGGCGAAAGCCTGAGTACAGCATTCTGCCACGAATGTGGTTGTGAATGATGATTCAAGTGCTACCAGCGAATGACGCGTACATTGGCTCTCTGCGTGTGTTACTGATGTGTGGTTATGTTAAGCTTCGCCTGTAAGAGTGGAACGCGACAGCGTCTTGCAACGCTGCCAGGGAGTCCACAGAACGCCATCGCCAATTCGGCTGTACGCCTTGCTGGACGGTAAATTTATTTTGTGAGGAAAAGAAATGTATCTCTCTCGCATATCTGGGTGGACACCTGCACCTCGCCGTAAGGGAAAGGGGGAAGATGGGAGTGAACGAAGACGCCGTATTAGCTAGACGCGCCTTTGTTCATTCCAAACCATTCAGCTGGCATTACGGAGTAGCTAGCGTGCTCGTATCGCACTCCGGAGACCCTGGTTCGATTCCCCAACTCGACCAATTTCGTTCTCGGTTTTATTGATTTATGCGGTCTAACTAGAAAGGTTAATTAGGCTATTTCATATTTATATCACTGTATTTCTATCCATCGTGTTCTGTCATTCACCTGTCAAATGTTGGAACTGTCTAGGATGTTCAACACAACGTATATGAAACGAGCAACGTCGAACTGAGTGGGGGAGTGCGTGGTGGTGGAGCGAACGCGGCTTCGTACTTATCTGTTTTTTCAGCAGCGTCTCCTTCCGCGGACGCTGTTGTCGCTGCGACCCGCGTCTTTCTTTCTTTTCTTTTCCTCTGTCTACTGACCTCTTCATTCTCCTCTATCTTAATAAGGCTAATTGATTAATTAAACAATTAACTTTAGGCTAATTGATTAATTAAGCAATTAACTGAACTCAATCCCACTTAGTTGGAGCATCACTATACGATCCCTTTGATTGGTTGCATGGTTACTAGCCAAAGTACAATTGGCCCTATTTGAAATTCGTGCACTGTGACGTCACGAGCATTTCGACCAATTGAAAAGCGTGACATTTTCTGTCGACAACTCCTGCTTACAACGATGAGGCATTAAAGGCTTCCGCCTTAATATGAGAGAGGCAGAAGTCATTTCTTTTCCTTAAAACCAATTTTGTTTTCATTTTCCTTTCCTTACGGCGCGGTTCGGGTGTCCACCGAGATATGAGAGGTTCCTCACACACTGCTTGTCTATTTTTTTATTTGGGCAGCGCGTGACGTCACTCCTTTCGGGTGTACACCAAGATATGAGAGGCACTTCCTTTCCTTAAAACCAATTTTCATTTCATTTCATTTTCTTTAAGGCATTTATGGCGCTGTTCAAGGTATCCACCGAGATATGAGAGAGAGACAGGCGTCGTTTCCCTTCCTTAAAACCACTTTTCATTTTCCTTTCCTTAAGGCCCGGTTCGGGTGTCCACCGTGACGTCACGCCGCTCGCGCATGCGCACCTGTGCCTTTTTCTGACGACAGGGCCCACGCTAGCCTGGGTGTTGACTAGCCTAGTGAAGCTGAGAGGGGCAGAGACGGGCAGAAACCTAGAGGCTATACTTAAAATAGTTCACCCTAAGGAAGACGCACCGAGCTTTGGAAAGGGTTTGGTTTGGTTTATTGGGGGTTTACTGTACCAAAACAACTCACGTTACGAGGAACACTTTAGTGAAGGGCTCAGGAAATTTCGACCACCTAGGGTTCTTTAACGTGCACTGCCATCGCACAGTAGACGGGCCTCTAATCGAAATTCGACCGCCGTGGCCGGGATCGAACCCACGTCTGTCGGGTCAGCTGCCGAGGGCCATAACCACTGAGCCACCGCGGTGGCCTATAGAAAAGAAAGTGTTAGATTTTATGTTAAGGCACAGAATGAGGGCAAAGTGGGTCGGAGAACTAATGAAGTTGATGGCATCCTAGCCGGTATTAAGAAATGGGTTCGGGCAGGTCATGTAATCTGAATGCAAGGCGACCGATGGTTTTTAAGGGCAACTGACTGGATCCTAAGAGGAAGCAAGCGTATCGGGAAGCGGAAGAAAGATGACTGCGTGAGATTATACAATATAGCGCTAAACAACGAAGACAAGAGAGAAGAGGACAAGACAGGCGCTATCTTTCAAATAACGGTTTGATCACGTGGATAAGGAAATGTATACAAACAGGGATTAGGAAAAAAAAAGATGCCCGGGCTTAGCTGGGTTAAGCCAAGAATGCGTTGCATATTGCGCGGTCTTTTTGCGCCAGGTATTGCTTGGCGGCACTCGATTTTCTCAGCAGCTTTTCCTCCGTGACGTATGGATGGATGGATGGATGGATGGATGGATGGATGGATAGATGGATAGGAGCGCCCCCTTTGAAACGGGGCGGTGGCAACCGCCACCATGCTCAGCCGTCTTTGTTTTTGTTTTCTTTTTTCTTCCTTTTTTTCACGTGGTTTGGTGACGTCACGTCCCCACGTGACGTCACGTCACGTTGAAACGGGGCGGTGGCAACCGCCACCATGCTCAGCCGTCTTTGTTTTTGTTTTCTTTTTTCTTCCTTTTTTTCACGTGGTTTGGTGACGTCACGTCCCCACGTGACGTCACGTCACGTGGTTTGGTGCGCCCAAGGGCTGAACTGAGTGATTGCAATATGCTACGCATAAAAACGAAGGCAAGCTCGCGCAAGACAATCTAATATTCGAATTTCGCTCTCCTGTACTGCGATAGAGGAAAGTGTCGGTGCGTTAAGCGATGTCGTTGCACGTTAAAGATTCCCAAGTGGTATAAATTATTCCAGAGCCCTCCACTACGGTACCTTTCTTCGTTTCTTTTGTCACTTCCTCCACTATTCCTTCCCCTACGGCGTGGTTCAGGCGTCCTCCGAGATGCGAGACATAATGTGCCATTTCCTTCCCTCAAATGCCAATTTTCTCTACAACGCTACCGCCAATAAACCTAATAAACACCGGCGGCCTATTGAAAAACATTCTGGAGGCACTTAGGTCTGCTTACATAGAGGAATCCGAAAGAGTGTTTTTAGGAAAGGAAAGGTAGTAGTAGCGCTCAAATCTCTACATCTCGGTGGACGCCTCAAGCATGCATTTGGTGGTGCATGCTTGCAACTGAAGGTGAAAGCACGCCACTAAAGATGCATATGTCATCGGTCCGAATCCCTGTCGCAAGAAAGCCTCCCACTTGAAAAAAACATGTAAGCTATATGCAAAGTGAAATGCTATGACATAACCGCGAATGTTGTAAGAGGAATGGTTACTCAAAATTTTGGTGAATGTATTCGGGAACACTGCCACAGCACTGAGGGCAACCAAGGATGGCATCGCTGAGATTTCATCTGCCACGGCGACATCTGATAAAACCACCGTCCGTGTGCTAGCAACTGCTGCTGTCATTGCTCCCGTCTGCTGTCTGCGCGTGGCAGCTGGTGATGCTAATCAGTACTGATTGTTTATGTTGATTAGCATCAATCAACGCTATTACTCTCATGACTTGCATGATTCCTGACGACATATGACTGATGGTGACATACCCAGAGACGTCACAGGGGACCAACCTCCGCTGTCATGCCACAGCACAAAGGCCCCTTTTATTGCGAAAGCAATACTGCTAGCACTTCTCTGCCGTCGGTGGAGGTCGTTCCTTCGCTCACGTGACAGCGTGACGTCACGACCAGAGGAGAACAGGGGTCCCAACTCGTCTCATCGGCCGTAGTCGTTCCTTCGCTCGGCGCGGCGGCTACCACGTGACAGCCTCCTCGGCCCGCCGCGTGAGGGCGCTCGCTAGAAGAGGATAAACGGGGCGCCGCAGGCGCGCTCCGCTTAGAGGAGGAGGATATCTGTGGCAATCGGCCGCAGCCTTCGGGCTGCGGCCGTGTATCTGTTTTTGCAGCCAGCGTCCGTCCCGGCGGCCGCGGTTGTTGCGACGCGCGTCTTTACTCTCCCTTTTAGTCTTTCCTCTTATTTTTTAACTGTCTTCTATCTGCACGTGGCAGCGGTGGTGGCTCGGCTTGAGCCAGTTGGCAGGCCCGTGCACTTTCCTCTTAATTGTTCTCTCAGTCGCAACCAACCAACCAACCAACCTCCGCTTATGTCTGAGGAGTTGTACAAGGCGTCCCTGGAGCGACGTGCAGCGCGGAAACGCAAGCGCCGTGCCGAGGAGACAGATGAAGAAAGGCAAGAGCGGTTGGCTAAGCAACGCGCCTATGCCGCAGAATGGCGAGCCCGGCGGCGTTCATTGCGTGTTCATTGCAATAAACAAACAGTCCATCCATGTTGTGTCCAGAGTAAATCCTTTAGTTGCACAAAAGGCGAAGCCATGCCAAACTACCAGCATAGAGCCAAGCGCAGCCAGGGAGCTATTGCTTTCGCTATCACTCAGGCTTAACCAGAGCTAAGCCACAGCAAATTTTTTTTGCGTTTCGCCTCCAACGAAACGCGGCGTCGCAGCCGGGTTCTAACGCAGGACTTCCGGCTCAGTAGCTGAGCGCGCAACCACTGAGCCACTTCGGCTGGTGTTGCCAACGCATGCAGCACACGTCTCAACTCTGTGTTACAAAAAGCGCTGTTTAGGAGTCCACTAAATCAGCGAGCCAGTTATGCGACTTTCCTCAAAATCGATGGTCTACAACATAGTCAACGCCAATGAAACGCCGGCGGTCAATTGCTCGACGGCCGCGCTTCTGCCACAACGTTGCCAACGCGCCCGTGCTTGCAGCACACTTCTCACCACCGCCACATACCTCAAAGCACGTTTGAGGTGTCCACTGACCCAGGAAGCCACTTATGTGCCTTTCCTTTCCTCGAAATCAATGGCCTTGTGAAGCCGACGCCACTGAACTCGATGAACGACGGCGGCATATTACTCAACTGCTGCGTGTCTGCTAAGGCGAGGATTCGTACCCGGCGTGGAGGTCGAATTTCGGTGTAGGCGAAATTTTCGATGCCCGTGTACTGTGCCAAGTCAGTGCACATTGAAGAACGCCAGGTGGTCGAAATTTTCTGAGCCCTTCACTACAGCGTCCCTCATAGCATGACTTCGTTCAGGACGTTAAAGCCCCATAAAACAAAACGTTGTCAAACTCAACGCATGCAACGCAAATCTCACCATCGTCACCCACCTCAAAGCGCGACTGACGTGTGCGATGACCCCAGGGAGCCATATATGCGCCTTTCCTTTTGTGACTTAGAGGCTTCACGCACGATGATGAGGCTAAATTGTGATTTCGCACTGAAAAATCACAACGCAGCAACAAGTTAGCTGTGAATTAGCTCTTAGCTGCAGCAAGCGTCAGGAACACAGCATCCGAACGCGATTATAGTCTATAAAGCGGAAAAACAGAAACGCTTCCTAACAGCGCAGTTTTCGGTGAGCGTTCGTGTCTCAAATAATTTTTTTTTTTTGGGGGGGGAAGGAAATGGCAAAGCATCTCTCTCGCATATCTCGGGGGACACCTGAACCGCGCCGTAAGGGACGGGATAAAGGAGGGTCTGAAAGAAAGGGAAAGGTGCCGTAGTGGAGGCCTCCGGAATAATTTTGACCACTTGGGGATCTTAAATTGTACTAGCATCACACAGGACACAGCCGCCCATCGCGTTTCGCCTCCATCGAAATGCTCCCGCCGCGGTCGGGTTCGAACCCGGGTACTCCAGCTCAGTAGCCGAGCACGCTAACCACTGAGCCACCGCGGCGTGTCGATACTGTAGATTACACGCACGATGGAATCAAAATGTGCAGTGTGCAACGCGCAATACGCCCGCGATAAAGTTTAGTATCACGTGGCAGCCCGAGGAACCAAGATAGAACAACACGTTCTGAAAGAGCGAAGAAGTGAAAAAACTTCGGGACGCCTTAACCACATCCTGTAAGAAAATTCGGACATGCGGATCCTTTAAGAAAATGGAAGTTGGACCAGTCGGAAATATTCGAGAGGAATCCCGAAATGTTGGAAGTACGCCAACCTCTATAAATGGATTAAGCTGGATTAATGAGGGTTAGTGCGCAGGTCGGGATGGCTTTGTGGGGACTGGATTAACGCGGAATAAAGTACAAAAGTGGGAATGGTCAGTAGAATCCCATACGATGAACCATTAAAAGGTACTCGAACATTCAATCAGATTTTCAAATTCGGTGATACGCACAGCACATCGGTCATTTCTGCGTTCTGCCTCCATCAGAACGCGGCCGCCGTGGCTAGAATTGAAACCTGGTTCACCCGCTCAGTAGCCGAACTCTGTAATCACTGAATCCCAGCGGCGGATAGAGGTATGCTTTGCACCAAGTATGAAACCGTGATCCACGACTGAGCACATACGCCCAGTTGATGGTCGTCCGCGTCTTCATCCTCGAGATATGCTAAGTGCGACGGTTGGCCATGCATTTCCGCTTAACGTAACACAAATAGCTTAGGTTGTTGGCTTCCGCTAGGCTTAGATTTGCCCCCGTGCGGCCTAAGGATGTGAAAAAATTACGGTCTCGGGACCACGGTATTCTTTGGACGTCAGGATCGAGCGCCAGAAACGCCCGTCGAACACTGTCCACGCACCAGAACGCTTGACTCTCCCGAGCGAATCAAGGAAAAAAAAAAGCTTCGAACGGCGACCCAAAGCCCCTTTACCAGAGACGGATTAATGGGGGAGTTTCTTTAGACCTTCCGAACATCGTTATGGGCATATCTAAAACACAAGTCTTCATGGGTGAATTATCGTTCAGAAATGCTCATTGATCTCACCGTTAGTGATGCCTTGCCTCGGGGGCCCGTTGTTGTAAAACGATAGATGCCGGTTGTGTCCAATCAGAGGAACAGCTCGGACACTATGCAGCCCTACCGGTGGCTTCCAGGAGCATCTTGCAACGCCTTCTTGAGGCCTGCTGCTTGCACAATGGGGAGCTCGTTCCGGAGTGACGCTGACGTGTGTGCTCGGACAGCAGGCCACGTTAGGCCGAGTGCCAACCAATCACGTCCTTCCGCGTTCCCATGTCACGTGCACCACCTGGGGTCGTCGTCGTGTTCTGCTTCAGTCTAGTGCCACATTCAATATGTTTTATGCGTAGAGGCTTCGGAAAAAAAGATGTTATCTCAAGTGAACGACGACCAAAGCAGGAACGTATAATAAAGCACGACTTTACAGTTAACGAGAGCTGTGGTAGCGAGAGTAGATCGCCTTTTTGTTTTCTTTATTATCTCTTCGCAGCACAGTGCCCTTCTATTGATTGTGGCTGCGCGCTGATCGCCGGAGAGAGAGAGAGAGAGAAAACTTTATTTACAAAGGAATTCGGGGCACGCCCCAGGGTCCCCGCACGACCCCACTGCACTCAAGTGTTTATATTCCTGAGGTCCATAACACTGGCAGCACGGCCGGTGGCGATGGTCTGCACGGCCGGGTCCTCCGAATGCAGCAGGGTCTCCCAGTCCTCCCAGGTCTTGAAGTTCTCTAGGTCCCGCGGGGGAGGGTCCGCCGGGCAGAGGGAAAGGATGTGGAGGGAAGAAGCGAAGGGTTCTGGGCATAGGGCGCAAGCAGGAGTGGGGAAGGAGGGATGATAGTGGGTTAGGGTAAGGGGCGAGGGGAGAGTATGTGTTTGTAATCTGCGCCAGAGTGTTGCGTGTCTGTTATCCAGGGAGGGGTGGGGCGGGGGGTAGAGCTGGCGAGAGGCTCTGTATGCCTGGGTCAGCTCACTGAATGAGTGCATGCGATCCTTCGTGAATCCCCGATCCGAGGCCACCTGAGCCCGGTTTAAAGAACCACGGGCTAAAAGGTTGGCGGCCTCGTTTCCGGGATTCCCGGAGTGCGCAGGCACCCATATCAGCTCCACTTGGCGGGGCGGGGGTGCATCGGGCGAGTCCAGTATGCCAAAAGCAGGGACATGAACTCGGCCTTGAGCAAAATTTAGAATCGCAGTTTTAGAGTCAGTTAAAATATACCGGGCTTCCGTGCGGGTTATAGCAAGTGCAATGGCGGCTTCCACTGCAGCCTCTGGGGACGTATCTGGAGGGAGAGGTAGTGTGAGGAGGGTGGATGAAGAGGAGTCCACCGCAGCTGCTGTCGCTTCATCACCCGTGCAGGCAGCGTCCACCCATACGGCGTCCGGCTGGGGGCCGTACGCTCGATGGAGTGCCTTCGCACGGGCTCTGCGGCGCTGCGTCATGGTGGGACGGGTGCATATTCCTCGGGAGCGGCCTGATGAGAAGCTCTCGGTGAAGGGATCGTGGGATGGCGAGAAGGGTTGGGTCGTTGGCCGGTATTTTGATTCCCAGGGAGTCCAGGATATACCGACCTGTGGAAGTTTTTGTGAGCCTGATGTATTGGGCCTGTCGGTGGGCCTCCACAGTTCCGCGATCGTGTTGTGGAGGCCCAGGCCTAGTAATCTGTCTGTGGGTGTGTTGAGGGGAAGATGAAGTGCTACCTTGAATGCCTTGCGAATCAAAGCATCCAAAGCGTTTATGTCATGTTTGGATAGTTGTAAGTATGGGGTAGTGTACAGTACACGGCTGAGGACAAAGGCATGAATGAGGCGACATAGGTCGCGCTCCTTCATGCCTCTATGATGTCCCGAAACCCTGCGGATGAGGTGCGATATCGCGCCTGCAACCTGCTTGAGTTTCTTGAGGGTAGTGGTGTTCTTGCCATCGTTCTGGATGTGCAAGCCCAATACACGGAGGGTGCCAACCTCAGGTACCGGGTAACCATTCAATTCAATGGCAATGGGGGAGCGGGAACAGCGGTGGTTCTTAGGCCGGATGAGGAGCAGTTCGGACTTCTCTGGGGAGCAAGACAGTCCGATGGTCCGTGCGTAATTTTGGGTGAGGGTGGCTGCTTCCTGTAAGGTGTTCTCTATGTCGCCGTCACTGCCGTGGGTCGTCCACAGGGTGATATCGTCGGCATAAAGAGTGTGCTTGAGGTGGGGAATAGTTGCCAATTTCCGGGCGAGGGGTATGAGGGTTATGTTAAAGAGAAAGGGGGAAAGGACGGACCCTTGAGGGGTGCCGATACTCTGAAGTGTGTAGGAGGTGGAAGACAGAGGCCCGAAGTGTATCTCAGCCGTGCGGTCAGTCAGGAATGCTTGAATGTAGGCATACGTGCGCACACCCACATTCAATGGGGATAGAGCAGTCATGATCGCCTGATGCTCAATGCGATCAAAAGCTTTGGAGAGATCCAAAGCTAAGACTGCCTTGGTGTGACCTGGAAGAAGCGGGTCAAAAAGGTCGTGTGTGAGTTGCAGCATGGCATCCTGTGCGGATGATCGCCGGAAAAAGTTGCTGCTTCTATTTATGTTCAGTTTTCGCTGAGAATGAATCATCTGACGGCTAAACTTGCAACCAGCTCCAGCAAAAGATGCAAACAAATTCTTACAACGAACGAAATTAAAAAACTTGTGGCTGGTAAATAGATTGATGCGGATGAAAAGCAGTAGCATTCATCTTTCCTTTGGCAATCTCTTCCTGCTCTGTTTCTATTCCAACTGCGATTACGCAACCGCGCAAAATGTGTTGCATTGCTAGATAGCGGCGACTCCTACCTACCGGTGCAACGGTTAAGCGATCCGCCATTTCTCTGGCAGGTGAAGGAGGGTCACTGGAAAAATTTTAAAAGCTTACAGTGACTCAATTATGAGGCTCAGACTGCTCAACCCAAGCAAAGCGAGAAGGGATAGCTTCAGCATTTCAGTTTAGCACAGAATTTTTGGGGAGGTTGAGTATTTTGCTCGTAGGACTGTTGACGTCTGAGCCATTTTAGATTTTCCTGGGTCATTTTTCGGCTGGCCGCTCTTTTTTCTCCGCTACAAATGAAGAGGATGAGAGGGTGACTGTTGACAGGTGTCGGTTGGAACAAGGCAAATCTAGAGCCTTTGACTCGGCACCACCCGGCTGGTGCTGGTGGGAAAAATTGGCTGTGGCTTAGCTAAGGTTAAGCCTGGATATTTCGAAGCGTAAAGATGCGGCAATTTGCAGGAGGAGACGCGCGTGTAGTGAATACGGTGCTTTCTTAGAAGCTTGCTTTTGAGACATGTACTGTGGCGTGCATTCCTCTCGGGTGTACACCAAGCTATGAGAGACAGGCATTTGCTTTCCTTAAAAGCAATTTTCATTTCATTTTCCTTAAGGCCCTCACGGCGCGGTTCGGGTATCCACGGAGATTTGAGAGAGGCAGGAGTCGTTTCCTTTCCTTAAAACCCATTCTCCTTTCATTTTCCTTTCCTTCGGTGCGGTTCAGGTGTCCACCGAGATATGAGAGGTTCCTCACGCACTGCTTTTCTTTATTTTTTTATTTGTGCAGCGTGTGACGTCACTCCTTTCGGGTGTACACCAAGATATGAGAGGCAGGCATTTCCTTTCCTTAAAAGCAATTTTCATTTCATTTCATTTCTCTTAAGGCCCTTACGGGGCCGGTTCAAGCTATCCACCGAGATATGAGAGAGACAGGCGTCGTTTCCTTTCCTTAAAACCAATTTTATTTTCATTTTCCTTCCCTTACGGCGCGGTTCGGGTGTCCACCGTGACGCCACGCAGGTCGCGCATGCGCACCTGTGGCTTTTTCTAACGACTGGGCCCACGCTTGCCTCGGTGTTGACTAGCCTAGTGAAGCTTTTCGCTTCAAACCTTTCATACGGTAACCCTTAGCAGGAAGCCTTTTAGGGTGGTGATAGGGCAAAGAGGAGTTGTAGGAGACAGCTGGTCCTTCACGATCGCGCTTGGTGGCCAAGAGCCTCTGACTCCTGACAACTCACTGGCTCAGGTCGCCATCCAGAGCAGAACCCCCGGCTACGACTGTGCAGCACCACCCCCCGTCTCTTCTTGTCGTCGAGTCGTCAGAAAAGGGGGAGTATGCGATAGACTTCTGCTGACATAATTTGCTGACCGGATGCTAGTCCCCTGGGTGCACGAGGGAGCACGAAGGGGTTCGAAGAAGTGCCTGTCTGAATCCTTCGCCAAATGGCTTGCTCAGCCTTATTGAGTGATTTATGAGGAGGGCTAGTAAGCTAGTCGGGAAGCCCGGTAGTGGAGCGCTATTTCATTGTATGTCTTCATATGTTCTCTGGCACAGTGGAACGAGGAGAGGACGTCCACCGCCCGGTCAACGAGTCCTCGGGCGTCGTTGTGTGCGGCCTCATTCCCCGCATGTCCACACTGCACAGGAACCCATGAGCCGATTAGGTGCTACAGCACTGTTCAGGACTCGATCCGCTGGTGTGTAATGCCATTGCTTAGTAAAGTTCCATATGCCTGATTTAGAATCCGAGAATGTGTATTGTGCACTCGTCTCAGAAACGGCCAAATCTATGGCTGCTGCTTCAGAATCGACCCGATGGTGAACTCGGATCTGGTGGAGGCTACCCAGAGACGCCGACGCCGCCGACAGTTTACACCTTCACCGCATTCCCGATTTTATCCCAACAAACTTGTTCCAAAAACATGCATTTCAAACGCTGCTAATCTGTAACAGCGGCTTTCAGGTGGTAGTGGTGAAAAGAGGAAGTGAATAGACGATGGTCCGGGTGGGCGCGGTTCTCATTCCATTTATATTCTATTATTATTCCTCATCCTTTTAAAGCTGCAACAAACCTTCCCAGATTTATCCTTAAACTTTCGTGTGATCATGTGACTTGCAATTTATTCGCATCTGCGACCTCTTGCCGCGAAGGCTCAATGCATTTAGCGCTGGTCTGCTGCGCGCACCTCTACGGGTAGAACCCTTCACACATAAGACTATTTTCCGAGTGAAAAAGGTCGGTGTGCAGGGAACTCTCTGGGCTCATTGAAGTGTAGTATGTGTTTGAAATGGTGCAGTAATTTGCTCACATCTCGGTGGACACCCCAATCGCGCAGCAAGAGAAGGAACGCGAATATGAAAAAAGAAAGGTAGAAAGAGGTGCCGTAGCAGAGGGCTGTGGTATAATTTCCTCCACCTGAGTATCTTTTACGTGCACTGACATCGTAGAGCACCCGGGCGCCTTTCGCGTTTCGGTTTGGTTTATGGGGTTTAACGTCCCAAAGCGACTAAGGCTATGAGAGACGCCGTAGTGGAGGGCTCCGGAAATTTCGACCACCTGGTGTTCTTTAACGTGCACTGACATCACACAGTACATGGGCCTCGAATTTCTCCTCCAAAGAAATTCAACCGCCGCGGCCGGGATAGAACCCGCGTCTTTCGGTACAGCAGCCGAGCACCATAGCCACTGAGTCACCGCGGCGGCCTTTCGCGTTTCGTCTCCAACGAACCGCGGCCGCGGCGGCCGGGTTCGAACCCGGGTACTCCGGCTCACGAGCCTTGTGCTTAACCAGTGAGCCACCGCAGCGAGCAATTCTTGCCTGGAACTGCATCAAACCTGGTACCACTTGCAAAAAAGATGTAAGAACAGTTCCGTTTGCTTTTATTCGTGGTCTAAACCATTTCTTGGCGTCGAGAAAAGGAAAGGCGCATAGGTGGTTCACTTCGTCGGTGGAAGCTTTAAACATACCGCTAACAACGACTAAAAGCTTGACATGAAATTGTTTTAGATACCCGCCGCAGTGGCTCAGTACTTGCGCGTTCGTCTACTGAGCCGGAGTACCCGGGTTCTAACCCGACCTCGGCGGCTGCGTTTCGATGGAGGAGGAGGAGGAGCGAAACTTTTATTTATATTTAAAGTGAGAGGTAGATCGGGCGAGCCGGAAGGGCCCGCCCCTTACAAACACTAGGAGGGATCCCTAGTCCGCGATCCCTGTAGCTTCAGCAGCGGCCCGGGCTCTAGCTACCAATGCCTGTTGGGCATGTAGTTCGGAGCAGCCGCGGAGGGCAGCTTCCCAGTCCTCTCGAGTGGGGTGGAGGTGGGGTGGGTAGGCGGGATTGGAAGGGCATGCCCACACCATGTGCTAGGTGTCCGAAAACTCCTCCTCACAGTGTGGGCACGCGCCCGAGAAAGAAGAATTGAAGTGCTTAAGTTCTGCCGGGCACAGTACAGTATTGGTATAGAGGCGAAGAAGCCAGCGCTCCTCCACCCTGGTGAGGCCTTTACAGGGAGGGGGATAGAGACCATGAAAGTTTTGATAAAGAGAGGTGATCTCTTTTAAGGTGGTGGCCGGATTGAAATTGAATTCCGAATCAGGCTGCGGATGAGGCGATGCCCGGTGAGTAAGCGCGCGGGCGGCAGCGTCGGCTGTCTCGTTCCCCTCAAGACCCGCATGAGCCGGAGCCCACACGATGGTACGATGGGTTGGAAACCGTGTGTATTCGCATGCGTGAAGAATTTTGTAAGCACGGTCTGGAATATACCCTTGCTCAATATTGCGGCAGGCGCCCCTGGAGTCCGCGATAATGACTCGCGACTCTGGATCTGCGGCGCCCAGTGGAATGGCGATCTCTTCCGCAAATGTAATGTTTGGGGCACGGAAAGTAAGGCCCTGAACTGTAGTGTTTTGGTGGATGACGGCCGCCGTGTACCAACCCCCATGGTGTGGGCCGGCCGCATCCACATAGAAGACACCTGGCTTATGGCCATATTGTTGAGAAATAGCCTCCGCCCGCGCTAGACGGCGACCATCATGGGTGTCTGCAGTCATGTTCTTCGGAAGGGGTCGCACCTGGAGTGCAAAGCGCCGGGCGTCAGGGATGCGGACCCGTTCTTCTGTCTGTGCTGCGCAGGATATGTGTAAGCGGGTCAGAAGGCAGCTCCCCGCAGGTGTTTTGCTCAGGCGAAAGTATTGATTGTTAAGATGAGCTTCTCGTAACTCCCCAAAGGTGTTGGTCATCCCCAGACCGAGGAGACGCTTGTTGGACGTCGTTATGGGGAGGTCGAGCGCTCTCTTATAAATCTTGCGGAGAACTACTTCTAAGGCATTCTCATCGCCTTTGCGTAGGTGGAGGTAGGGAGCCGAATATAAAATCCGGCTGGTTACGAATGCATTGGCCAGCCGCAGGGCATCTTTGCATCGTAGTCCCCTCCTTTTATTGGATACCCGGCGGAGCATCCGACCCACCTGGTCCCCCACCTTACGTAGCTTGTTTAGGGTAGTGTCTATCTTGCGCTTATGATGAATGAAAAGCCCCAGTACCCGGATCTCCTCGTGTTCAAGTATCGGCCCGCTAAGCACGGAAAGGGCAATTTTGGTTGTGAACTTTGAGTTGCGGCGTATGTGCACAAATTCCGATTTGCTCGGGGAACATTCAAGACCACAGCGATGAGCATATTCGTCCACAATAGCGGCCGCGTGTTGCAGGTTGGTCTCGATGTCTCCAACCGATTGTTGTGTTGCCCAGAGGGTGATGTCGTCCGCATACAGAGCGTGCTGCACACCGGCGACCTCTGCCAACTGGGTAGTGTGCTTCATTATGGCCAGATTAAATAGTAATGGCGAGAGGACAGCTCCCCGTGGAGTCCCTCGTGTGCCAAGTTGATATGGGCCATATTCTGTCTTGTAGCCGGATATAGGATTTCCTATCTCACAGCGCCTATGGCCCGGTTCGGGTGTCCACCGGGACATGTGAGAGAGTTAGGGCGTCTGTGGCGGCCGCATTTCGATGGAGGCGAAACGCAAGAAGCGCCCGTGTGCTGTGCGATGTCGGTGCACGTTAAAGATCCCCCTGTGGTCGAAACTATACCGGAGACCTCCACTACGGCACCCCTTTCTCTCTCTCTTCTTTCACTCCTACCTTTCTCGCTTCCCTTACGGCGCGGTACAGGTGTCCGCCGATATAGGTGAGACAGATACTGCGCAATTTCCTTTCATCAAAAACCAGTTTACCAATTTATTTGCGTCTTTACCTTTCCTCTAAACCAATTTTCATTTTTGAATATTGGCGTTCATAGCGCGCTTGAAGCGTCCGTCTACAGTGAACCACTTATGTGCCTTTCCTTTCCTCGAAATCAAAAGAGGGTTTAGAACGTCAATTAGCATGGGAACTGAGCTGGAGAATGAAGAGGCTTGCAAGATAACTCCTCTAGCTGAACGAATACTAAGGAACTGCAGCAGCCGTGGTACCGATCCTACTACCCGCTGCGTAGTTTTTGCTCCGGGTCATCAGGGCCTAGCAGGTAACGAAGCTGTAGACGCGGCGGCCCGAGCACTCATTCACCGGGCGTTACCATTGGCTCCCAAGCACTTGGAACCTGAACGTGATTGCTTACTCTCCTTCAAAGATATCACATTCCATTATAAAGATAGGCATCGCCTGTATTCATCCCCTGGAAGGGGACTAGGCAAAGCAAACGAATGCGCTCTGCTCCAGTTATTCACGAATACAATGCTGTGCCCAGCAGTACTCAAACACTTCGATCCCGCGTTCACTGGCAGGTCCAAACACTGTGAGGAAGTGGCTGACACCTGTCACATGGTTTAGATCTGCCAGCACAACTCAGCTCTTCTCCCCCCCTCCCCCCCCCCCCCAACCCTACCAGAGAGGAATGGGAGGCGCCCTGTTTGGCTGCTCAAACCTTCAGGCCCAAAAGGCTTTGGTCAAGAGGGCTAAGCTAGCGGCTTCGACCAATGGGGTCCCGGAGTAAGGACTCCGCCCACTGCGGGATTCTCAAAGATCCTCGCCTCTTTTATTCAATAAACGATTTTCACCACTACCACCACCACCCGAGTTTAAAGCCGGCCAGGGGGGCCGTGTTTCTTTGAAAGCGATACACAAAGGCGCCTGCGTGCTGCGCGATGTCAGTGCACATTAAAGGTCCCCAGATGGTCAAAAATATTCCGTAGCATATGGCACCCCTTCTTTTTTCTCTCCCAACTGCGTTGTTCAATCTGTCAGCCTACTACTACTCCTTTTCCTCCTCTATAAACGCTCTTCTTTCTTGCAGTTCACCGCCAGTGTCTTGTCCACTCCCCCGTAGTGGGTGTGCGCCATTTTATTTGAGGCCAACCAACCAACCATTTCCTTCCTTTTCCTCATGGTGTGGTTCTGGTTTCCTGCAATATGCGAGGCGATAACTGCGCTATTTCCTTTCCTCAAAAGAACAGATTTAATTTAACTCCACTACCATTTGCTCCGTGCAACCTCGAAATATGGATAAAAATCATTCATACTTAGGAAAAAAAAAGAGGCAGGTGGTTTAACATTGCTAAGCCCCCCTCCCCCCCCCCCCAAAAAAAAAAAAATGTGCGAAAGCACGGTGTTCTGCAGGTGGACACCAGTGCCTTTGAACCTCACAGCGTGATTGAGGAGTTCACTGACCCAGAGAGCCTGTTATGCGGCTTTACTTTCTTCACAATCATCGTCTGCAATGTAGTCAACAACAAGGCCAATAATACAATCAACGCCAGTGGGCTACAGGTAAATTGATAAATTGTTTTTTTAAGAAAATAAATGGTGCAGCATTCTTTATTTATTTTTTCATACATACTGCGGTCTTTGTTGAAGAGCTGAGCAGGCTGGGTAAATGTGCATAGTTTCACATATACAAAGGCAAAACGATATTAGTACATAATTTCAGGTGATATTGAAAAGATCTTGATTATTTCTGCGTGATGCGTCGTTAGCGAGGTTATTTCAATAAATTATACTTCGTGGAAAGTAAGAGTACATAAAAGAATTAATTCTTGAGTTTTGGGGCAATGTAAGTTCTGTCATGTCGTTGTCGTTATATAACCTGACGAAGAAGTAAAGATACCAATGTGTTAATATTGTAATGTCCTGCTAGTTACTGAAAAAAGAATTTTAACCTACATATGCGATGTCTCTCACCTATTTACGGGAAGCCACATTGTCCAACCAATTCAGTGATAGAAACAGGACCATATTTATTGAATATGAACCTTGCTGCTTTCCGTTGAACCTCTCGCACATATCTCCGTGGACACCTGAACCGGGCCGTAAGGGTAGGAAGGAAGGTGCGAGTGAAAGAAGAGAGAAAGGGGTGCCGTAGTGGAGGTATCCAGAATAATTTCGGCCACCTGCCGATTTTTAACATGCAGTGGCATCGCACAACACACGGGCGCCTTTTGCGTTTCGCCTCCATCGAAACGCGGCCGCCGTGGTAGGGTTCGTACCCGGGTACTACGGGCTCGGTAGACGAGCGCCTTAACCGCTGAACCACCGCGGCGGGTGCCTATTGCTCCAGTGCTGCGTTGGCTGTGTTCCTGCCGCAACGTTGTCAACGCGAACGCATGCAGCATACATTGGTCACTATCCTCACTTAGCTCAAAGTGCTACGAGGGGGTATCCAAAAGAAACCGAACTAATTTTTTGAATCGGCAGAGCTTCTGTGGTAACGCGTTTGCCACTTTGAGCGCATAGAACGAACATTCCAGAGTCAGTAATCCGAGTTCCGTCGCTAAAGAAGGTCAGACTAGTTTAGGCAGACTTTTTGAGTGACGACTGTTTTGTGTGAGTGTCGTTTTTGCAATGGCTGATTTTCGTGAACCGAGTGCGCCGGTGAAATTCTGATTTTTTCTCGAAAAAAGTGGAACGGAAACTCTTGAAATATTGCGAAAGATGTTCAAGGACGATGCTATGGGGACAACTCAAGTGTTCCTGATTCAAAGCAACAATCGTGCCAATGGAAAACTTCAAATTCACCTCGCCTCAAGAAAGCTCGTCAGGTGAAACTAAACCTCAAAAGAATGCTGATTTGTTTTTTCGACTTGAGAGGAGTCGTCCATTCAGAATTTGTTCCGCAGGGTCAGACAGTTAACCAGGGTTTCTACTTGGACGTTTGGAAAAGATTGGGCAACAGTGTGCGGGGGAAGCGGCCTGATTTGTGGCAGACAGGTGACTGGTTTTCCACCATGGCAATGCCCCTGCTCACACTGCCCTGTCTCTACGACAATTTTGACCAAAAATGGCATGAGCTCTGTTCCTCAACCCTCATAATCACCCGACCTTGCCACGTGCTACTTTCTTTGTTTCCTAGAATGAAAAGACAGGTGAACGAAAAGCGTTTCGCTGATGTTGCTGAGGTGAACAAAGAAACGACGGAGGGGCTGTCAAGCATCACAAAAAATTAATTTAAACAATGTTTTGAAAAATGGAATGAAAGATTCGACAAACGTATCATTGCAAGCGGAGAGTACTTTGAAGGAGATTGAAGGTCGGCGCTTACAATGCGAACAAATAAGTTCAAACAAAAATAAGTTCGGTTTCTTTTGGGTACCCCCTCGTATTTAAATGTATTCACACACTGCGCCTTTTATTTCGTTACTCTATCAGAGGTTTCACGCCAACAGTGAAACTGTAGAGAAAGTGCTAACAGAGCTTTCGCACTAAAATAGCATCGACGTTGACCGCTGACTGGCCAAGCAGAGAGGCTGCCATTGTCGGTTTTAAACTGACAGCGTTAAGGAGCTCGTGTCGCAAAAAAGCCTAATCATCTGTAGCGCCACCGCTTAGGCACGCGGAAGACGACGAAGCGGTGGGCACGCGCAGGAGAACGCCGGCTCGCGCAGAAGAGAACGCTGGGGACTTCGGCCTCGCCGGACGCTGCCGCCGCTGCTCTGTCGCTACCTCTTCTCAGGCAGCCTCAAATAAACGTGGCCGTGGTCGCCTACTGGGCGACCTCAACACTGGCCTCCACATCTTGGTGACCCGGAGAGCCGCGCCTTCTATCCCAGCGGCGTCCCAGCATGGCAGGCTGGCAAGACCTGGATTTCAACCCGCCGCTCCCGGCGTTCCGGCCTGCAGGCGTCGGCGGGTGGTTCGCCCAACTGGAGGCTGCGATGTACCTGAACGGCATCACCATCCAGCCGTTTAAACACGCAGTCCTTTGCGACATTCTCCCGCCTGACCTCCTCTGCCGAATCGCGTGCCCTGCCTCAGGATGCCGGCCCTACGGCGACTTGCGCGCTGCCGTCCTCGTCTACTACGGCGCATCATACTACCCGCTGCCGCTCCATGATGAGGCGGACTCGCTTTCGCCACCGCCAGCGCCTGCGCCCGCACCAGCATCGCATTCGTTTTCGGCTGCATCCTCGAGAAACAGCACGCCGCAACCGTCACTGGCCAGTACTCTGCCGCCCCAGTCCAGCGTCTCCGGCCCGGTTGCTTTAACATCGACCGCACCCTCGAATTCCTGCCCTCTCGCCGAGGACCTGGCTCAAGACGAGTGGCAGCCACCCGAGCTTCTCGACTCTTCACGTCTGCAGCTGTGGCCGTTCCGCCCGCACAGCCCTGTCGTTTGGTTTCTGCAAGTGGACGCTCAGCTACACGTGAACGGCGTCCGATCACAGATCTGGCGGTACCTCCTCGTGAAAAGGGAGTTGCCCGCCGATCTCTTTACCCAGCTTGACCTTTCACCGCCGGGTGAACACCCTTACGATGACTTGAAGGACGCCTTCTTCAAGTTTTTCGGCGCAAACCTTCGTCCTGCATCCCACACGGTACTACAGCTTCGGCTCTAGACGACGATCCACGTGCGAGCACCCGTCCAACGGCTCCTGCTCAGCCCTGGTTGCCAGCTGTGGTGCCTGCCTTGGAACCACCACCAGAAGAGCTCTCTCTCGACACGTGCCCCACCTCTTGGGAAAGTACAACGACCTGCGGCGCAGCCCCGCTCCTCGTCACATGTTCGCCTGTTCCCTCATGCCTCTCCCCGGTGAGCCCATCTGTCCTTCCTGTCGCGGGGCACGCATGCACGCCACACCAAGACCCTGTCGTTGCTAATGCGCAACCCGCAATGCTTCCCACGGCTCCCTGGTCATCTGGCGGCCTCGCAAGTGACTCTGCCTCTGCGACAAACGAGACAGTCGCCGAAGGTGGCATGCATGCGACATGGACGCGCCTCAGCGGGCCCCCTCCAGCACCGCCTGTCGTAGCGGCACCAGCGCACCCCGTTCCTTCCGACGCTCACGTGCCGGATTTGCGCCCTACTCCTCTATCCACCGCTGCCACTACCCAAGCAGCCCCGGCTTTCCAATCAGATGGCAGCCGCCTGTTGCTCGCTCCGCCTACGCCTCCCTTGCCGTTTCTTCGCCGCCTCGAGCGCCATCGCCTCCGCTACTACCGCTGCTGTTGCCACAGGCGGCATCATCTACCACACACGCTGGGGCGACGCACAAACACGCTTGCACATCTGGACGCTGGTGTATCTTCAGGCCATCATCGAGCGCGCTGTCAGCCCTACCACTTGCCCGCAAGACTTGTTCCCGGCCATCCCGTGGACGTATCTTGGATTACTTTTCATGTCTGCTGCCCCTGTCCTCATCTTCCGCTTTCTGCCTCCCTCACCCGTTGGGAAGCAGCCAGGCTTGACCGCCTGAGCTTTGTTCTTCAGCCTGACTGCCTTCCCGGACTACCGACCTGAACTCACCGGCCTTTCGTTCCCAGTTTATATTTTTTCTTTTGTTCCACCCTCTCCTCTTGTGTTTTCTGTCGCTTTCGCACAAACCGGACGTTCGTGCTAGGTGGGGGCCTCTGTAGCGCCACCGCTTAGGCACGCGGAAGACGACGAAGCGGTGGGCACGCGCAGGAGAACGCCGGCTCGCGCAGAAGAGAACGCTGGGGACTTCGGCCTCGCCGGACGCTGCCGCCGCTGCTCTGTCGCTACCTCTTCTCAGGCAGCCTCAAATAAACGTGGCCGTGGTCGCCTACTGGGCGACCTCAACACTGGCCTCCACACATCCTTGCCGAGAAAACGAATCGCCGTTGTCGCGTTCACCTACCGCGATGGTTCAGGGGTTAAGGCGCTCGTCTCCTGAGCCGGAGTGCCAGGGTTCGAAAGCGACCGCGGCTGCCGCGTTTCGATAGAGGTCAAACGCGAATTTGGAAGCGGTTTAGCTCGGCTATGCCAAGATATATGTGGCGAAAGACAAGAGCTCTCCTTTTCAATCTTCCGATATGTTATCAGGCATGCGATCCAGTTGGCGAAGCAAGCGGAGGCGAGCGCTACGACGAGGAAAGCGGTGTGACGTCATACCAAACGGCGGTGGTGGCTCCGCTGCGAGGTGCGCGCTCTCACTCCATGCCAGCTGCGGTGGTGGCTAGGCAACGGCTCAAAGGAGGTTTCTGCGCCTCCTCGGAGCACCGACACAGCGAAATCGCAAGTTCGAGGCCAATATAGCTTTCACTACAAAAGGCGCCAGTGTGCTGTGCGATGTCAGTGCACGTCAAAGGGGTGCAGACACCAAATTTTGAGGCTATAGAAAGCCTGCTATGGAATTCCTCTGTACGCAAGGGCACTCACAGCCAGGAGTTTGACACAAACGTTTAAAATATATTTCAATTCAATTCCAAATATTACCTTAATGCTCGCTCTCACGTTCGATAAACTTTACTAGCAGGATCAACGCTGACGTCACTACGCTCGTAGAGTTACCAATGTTTTAGTGTCGTCGTACCAAAATACAGTGACGCATGATGAGCTGGGCACAACCACAGCCGCCTGCCATGAGGCACGAGTGACGAGCCCCAGGCTCTTCCGGCTCGGAGATTGTGCAACCGCTTCTGCGGTTCAGAGAAATTCTGGACGACTATTGCGAACGCCATCGTCTTTTCCCGGTCCCTGCTAAGGGCCTGAGTAAAGCTGATGAGCGAACTCTGAGGCGCTTGCAGACCAACACTCTGTTGTGTCCTGCAATAGTGAAACATTTCGACCCCAAAATTGATGGGCGCTGCCCTCACTGTGGGGAAGTTTCCGATACCTTCCACATGGTTTGGGCCTGTCAAAAGAATCCTTCCCTTCCCCCCAATCCTTCCCCTTCCCGAGAGGCATGGGAGGCAGCCCTGCTCAACTGCTCGGGGCTGGAGTCTCAAAGGGCTCTAGTCCAACGGGCGCGAGTAGCGGCCTCGTCCAGCGGGGTCCCGGACTAAGGACTCCACCTATGTAAAGGGCCATTTTTGGTCTGCAAACTCTCCTGTTGTTTATTAAAAAGTTTTCACCACCACCACCGTGAGCGCAGTTCACTCACCAGCGAGCCACATTTGCTGCGAACCGCCACTCGCTTCGGTAGTTTTTGACAACGCAGTACCGAACTAGTCATGCTTACTGGCATTTTGCAAAGTGCCTCGAATCCTCACTGAAACACGCGAAGGCGATATTAGCGTGCGATAAAAAAAAAAGACGTCCTCATTGGAATCGTTTTCAGTTTTGTTGATTTTTTTTTTCATCCTCTCCGTGCCCTTCTTGTGGTAGACTCCCCCGGTGTTCCTCTCCCGTGTGCTTTCCTTTTGCCTTTACTACGTACAGGTGAATACCAACCTTTTCCACCCGATTCTTGGCCGATCCCCCAGAGTGTGTATGTGCCATTCTGTCGTAGGCTACAACAACAACAACATATTCGTCAAAATCCCAACATGTGTGTGACAAAGCAGACGATGCAGCAGGAGGTGCGTTACTTTGTGGGCCCACGTGACCACGCAAAGTAGTTGAGCATCCTAGATAGTGACGTCACTGTCCAACTCGGTGTTCCGAAACCGAAACCCAAATTCGTTCACCTAAAAATGTGATAATAAATTATTCACTCTGGATATATGAATCTCCGGGTGCGTATCATGCTTCCTGCAGCAATAAGAACCATTTGAAACAAATAACGCGCGCCGACCACAAATTTAGTGTCTCCACCCCTTTAAAGAACCCCAGGTGGTCGAAATTATTCCGGAGACCTCCGCTATGGCACTTCTTTCTTCCTTCTTTCTTTCACTCCCTCCTTTCTTCCTTCCCTTACAGCGCGGTTCAGGTGCCCACCGAGATAAGTGGGACAGTTACAAAATTTCCCTTCCTCAAACGCAAAAATTAGCTGCGGTTCAACTACTGCTGACCCTGGCTAGAGAGGAAAAGCTATGGGGAATCCGGCAACTAAGCGACTTGGCGGCTGTAACGTTCAGAGTGTTGCAGACACTGGATAGGCAGCGCACCCACCCTGCCACCCTCACAGGTGGCAATTCCCAATCAACCAGTGTACATTCATCGGACGTCCGAAGTATGTCCTTCATTTGATATGCGGATATCTGCGAGATCCACCGGTGTCCAACGGCTCCCACACGGACCTCCGATGGAGGTAGAAATATAATTATTCAGACCGCCGACAGATATCTTTCCCGGATATCCGCCGCGGATCTTTTGAGGAACATTTGCGGGTGATGCCTTCTGCACAGTCCCGAGGCAAGCCAGAACTACAACCTCGAATTAGTACATCTCGCAGGGCACATCTCGCAGGGCAATTAGTACATCTCGCAGGGTAATAAAAGCCCGCAGAGTGTCTGAAATCGGGCATACGCCTTGCCGTATTTCATATGCATGAATATAAAGCAATCAACGACAAAAATGACAAAGCTTATCAAATACAGAACGATTTTATGACATAAAGGCCGTCTTCAGACTTCACGAGAAATTCTTCAAGCTCGCCACACAGTTGGTTCACGCAGTAGGAAGGGTACCGTACAGACCATGGATGAATTTGTAGCCCAAGTGGAGTCGTTACCTGCAGAAGACAGTCCACACTAAGTAAGCTCAGAATATGTCAACAAAGCAAGCGAATTTGACAGACCACATTCACTTCCGTGCAGTGACTCCATTGTGCCAAGAAGCTAGTTATCTTTAGCTGCGAGAGCAAGTTTACATCTTTAACAACTGGTAAGTCGTAAGGAACGAAGACGAGAATATATTTTAAAATGTACACTATTTTGCTTCTACAAAATACACTGCAAAAACAAGCGCCCTACTGCAAAGAGCTTTATACCAGTTCATGAGAAATGCGTTTACAGAGCAAGACACCACAACTACTCCCACAGGCAGTCGCAACCATACTGAAGGCCCAGACGATTGCAGTGAGAGTAGGGATCCTTACCAGACAGCTGCAAGCTACACAAGGTACACTGGGATAAAAGTTTGCAGGATGTGGATTTCCAGAAAAATATTCATTTTTACATTGCCTCGCGAGGCAGTCAGCTGAAATTTGTTCACTAAGAGCGAGTATTCATGTCCCCTCATGATTTTAGGCTTTTGATTAAATCGCTTTGGCTAACTGCACAGAGATAAATTTTACCGACGAACTCTCATCCGGCAAATTTCTATCGATCCCTGTACAAGTACACTGCGTGCACAGAGTAAAGAAAAAAGGCATCCATTATGGGTACGGGGAAACTTGCACAGAGTTCAAACTTACCTGAAGGCTGCTGCTGTACGCTGAGGCAGTATACAGCTGCTAGCTTAGGTCGGCCACAGCCACACTGCATGTGCAAGAAAATAAAGTATGAGAGAGAACCTTATAATGCACTTTGTCAACAATGCAGCAACACTGCCTCTTTTCAAACTACACTGCCCACAGGGTTCATTGATGAATCACACACGCATATTTGATGATCCACAGCTGCACAGGAGTAAGGAAGAGAGGTCTGCTCACAATCCAGGAACATGTAGCTCTAGGGCTGCCATATATGGTCCAGCGTTCTGGCTCAGCATTAAGGTTTGGTTTGGTTTGGTTTGGTTTATGGGGTTTAACGTTCCAAAGCGACTAAGGCTATGAGAGACGCCGTAGTGGAGGGCTCCGGAAATTTCGACCACCTGGGGTTCTTTAACGTGCACTGACATCGCACAGTACACGGGCCTCTAGAATTTATCCTCCAAAGAAATTCAACCGCCGCGGCCGGGATCGAACCCGCGTCTTTCGGGTCAGCAGCCGAGCACCATAACCACTGAGCCACCGCGGCGGCATTAAGCCCACTGTTCATAAACATGTTTGACAAAGCTATACCAACGCAATGCATGACCTCATTGCAGTCAGTGATTGCGAGAGATAAGTGAAAAATGTTTGAAGTTTGCAAATCTAGCACAACACTTAAGCTTTCCTAAACAATGCTGTTACACAGTGCGAAGTACTGTGCAGTAGATGGTTCGAGACTTCCGTTCGGCAAGCCTAATGAACAAGTTGTGCAGCTGTCGAAGCAGACAACTTTTACATCACATTCTCAACCTACCTGCGCTTTCCATGATGTGGCAAAATTTAGGCACTAATACATATGACACCGGAGCTTTTTCGCGAGAACTTTATGTGCAAAAGAAGGTCTTTTCGTGTGTGATGGTTTCACATCACATTTGTAGCACAGCCAAGCAACCACAGAACACAAAAAAATTCAGGAGGCACTTTGGCTCTCTAAAGTGCGGCAAGGAGAAAGCGTTTCCTGGCGCACTGCTTGTTTTTATTTATTTTTTGTTTTCATATTTCCTTGTTTTTTTATATCTTATTTTTGCCCTTTTTCTTATTTTTATTGTTTTTTTTTATTTTCACCTTATTTCATTTTAACAATACTGCAGACTGGGCGAGTTGGTTAACATACATCTTGAAAAAATTTAGCGCGACACACAAGGACCGAAAGAGTAGACGACACGAGCGCTGACTAACAACTGGAAGTTTATTCGAAAACACGTAGAATTATAAAGGAAGAAAGTGCGATAAAATCGTTGGTCAAAAACCAAAAGAAGAAAACTAAACACAACAGTCACCGCCAGCTCCTGCTATCTCCGGTTTTTGTATCCGGTTGTATCCGGTTTTTGGACCTGGAGTTGAAGTTAACCAATCAGCATGTTTGCTGGGTGTATGCTCCAAAGGCGGGGAAGCCCCTTCTAAACTTCCAGTCCCAGCATTCAAGACTTGTCAAGGACGGCATAGCCATGTCCGGTATGACCACAGCCCTGAGGCAGTCGTGTCCCCACCGACTTGAGGAAGGTTTTTTGAGGCAAGTGGCCAGACTACAAGAAGCTGGTTACCCTCAAAAGCATCTTGCCCGGCTTACGGAGCGACTATTGCTAAAACTGAAGCGCGAGGCTTCCCCCTCGGTTCAGGAACCAGCGGACCGGCCACGCCAGAAGGTTGCATGTATGCCATACATACACGGGCTGTCTCATCGACTACGGAAGATTGCAGCTAAGCATGATGTGCAGCTGGTCTTTTCAGCTGATAACAAGGTCGGGAGAGTGTGCGCGGCAGTTCGGAACAGGCTAGACAAGACACTGCCTCGAAAATCCCCGCGGGAGTGTACTGCCAGTCATGCCAGCGATTTCACCGCCTGCGAAAAGGGGGTTGTGTACAAGGTGCCATTGGCCTGCGGGAAGGTGTATTACGGCCAAACGGGCAGGTGCATCAATGTGCGGCTGCAGGAGCACAAGAATTCACTGGACTGCAGGAAACCGGTGTCTTCGAACCTTGTTTTGCACTGCCGTGAGTGCAAGGATCTCGGGACCAGCAAGTGCTCGCCGATCCTTGACAACACTACGATTGAGTACAAGAATGACAACGTGTTGTGTAGGGAAATTTACGAGGCATATAGTATCGCCAAGGCTCATAACACGTGCGTGGCCAAACCGTCCGTTACTATACGGGAAAAAGAGGTAGCTTATCTGGACAAGTGCTTTGCGTCTTGATAGCAGGAGCTGGCGGTGACTGTTGTGTTTAGTTTTCTTCTTTTGGTTTTTGACCAACGATTTTATCGCACTTTCTTCCTTTATAATTCTACGTGTTTTCGAATAAACTTCCAGTTGTTAGTCAGTGCTCGTGTCGTCTACTCTTTCGGTCCTTGTGTGTCGCGCTAAATTTTTTCAAGATTTATTTCATTTTGTTTTTATTTTTGTTATATTCTTATTTTTATTTTTTATTTCCCCTTTCCTTCATTTTATCCCTTTTATTTTTTATTTATGAAACCCATGCATTCACTAGATGCGCCTTTATTCATGCTCGAACCTTGAGCCTTCGTGGCGGAGTGGTAGCGCCCCCGCTTTAAATGCCAAAGGCCCTGGTTCGATTCCCACCCTCGGCGCACTTTCTTTTTAAGCAGTGACGCCGAAAGGCGGACAAATCTGCCGACGCGTCGGTCGACACGGCTGCCGACAGCGTCTGCTAACGACAGTATGAGGCATTAAAGGCTTTCGCCTTAAAAAACCGCACACTTCAGCAAAAGTAAGGACGGAAAGGAGCCCCACGCGGCGAAGAACGAGACGATCGCGTTTTGGGCGTGTTGCCCAAAACGTGCTAGAAATGGGAGGGCGCTTTGCCCCCCCCCCCCCCCCCAACTTCGTTAAATAACCCGGGTAGCAAAAAGCAAGAAAACAATTCTTTTCAAAGCGGGACCATGACAGACATGTGAGGTACTCCATCAGACACTATGCCTAGGCTAACATCAGTAAAGGAAGGGCCATTTCTCTTGTGTAGCCTACTCGGCGAGGCACGAGAGGGAAAAATCTCGCGGAGGGGACAGAAGGAAAAGGAGCACGGCGAAGTAGCTCGATTCCGATAGCTGTATCTGCGCTACAATGAGTCTTTTCAAAAATATTTGCGGCCGCGCCTTGCGCGGACAATCCTTTGCTACCAGAGAGGTAGAAAATATTTTCGACCACAGTGTGGTCAGTGGCCCTTTAAGGCACGGCTGTGTCCAAAATAACGATGCAACCGTTTGCCGTACAGCGTTCCGGTTGGTGTGTGTGTGTGTGTGTGTGTGTCCTTTCACATTTATCTGCTGAACTTTAGAGCGTTAGCCCTCCTTGTCTCTTTAAAAGCCTCCGAGTTATGCTGATTGAACGGACAGCCATAGCAACGACATTTTGTTACAGCGTTAAGCTCGACTAGTTGCGTTTCAGGTCCCAGCCTTATGCGTTATAACGCAGATCGTTACCCAGTGGCAGCCATGCTTACCGAGATGGTCACAGTCGGGTATAAAATGGGCACCTCAATTCGAAACGCAACAATGTCAATCCTGTATGTGTGTCTCACCTGACAGGCGTCAAAGTCGGGCCACTTAGCCCTCACATTCGTGTAGAATTCGTGGGCCAATCGCTTGCTGCAGAATATTCCGAATGGAGTCATAGGAGTCAGCTTTTCGGGCAGCACTACCTTAATGGATAAGTTAGATCCTAGCTCACAGCAGAGGTACGAACCGGCGACCTCTATACCCCCAATTCTACGTCTTTATGAATATTCATATCAACACTGCGGCTCAATCGTTTGTCGCAGTTTGTTCGGGGTAGTCGCACACGATTTAAGATTTCTCGTTTCGGACAGCATGAACTTACTAATTGAGTTGTAGCCTTGGGCACCCCGCAGATTCGAACTAACGACCTATGATAGATGTGTTAGCGATGGACATTCGATTCCTGCCTCAGCGTCGGCTCTCTTTTTTTTAAGGACTAAGTTTGACTAAAGCCAAGAAAGCCCTTTGCACTTACAGCAGCACTACGAAGAGGTGGTGCCAGTCAGCTCGAGCAGTTCAGGTCAGACAAGGCGACGTAAGGTAACTCCCACACGTCCAAGGCTCCATTGGCTGCCTGCGAAGACGACAGGCAAGTGTATATTGCACTAAACAACTCATAAAACACCTCTTTCAACCACTGGGTAATTTCGTGCGTTTGAGTTAAAAATGTAGAACGATATTATTTAGCGCCAGTGATTTCATTTCTAGCAACTTTTCCGTTTGGAAACGCCTGAGCAGGTTACAATTACAATTACTCCATCTGAAGCGTTATTGAATACACTGGCCAATTACAGCCGGCAGCCAAATATCTGAACAATGACAGAAAGGTCATAGATTACTACTGCGCACTCTTCTTTTAATGCGAAAGCGTTAATAGGTTATCACTGTGGCTTTCTGCCATCAAAACCGTGTCAAAAGCGATTGTGGAAAGGAGGAGAAGAGGGGTGGTTTCGGTAATGCTTGGGGAGAAGACTACCAGAAGACGTGGAGAGGAGGATTCACCCTGCCAAACGCATTCTCTTCCCCAGCATCGTTAGGTATGATTAAGAGGGGCTACCGCCACAAACATGGATGGAGTTATGAAATGATGGCTTCCGTGCCCACCCTACAAAGAATTACGAATGTTTTCTTCAGCTGTGCGAATAAGAGTGTAATAGGCGGTAAGTATTAAAACAAGAAAAAAATTACCGAAGACAATGGTTCTAAAGTTTGCTGGGCGAAAGCCTTTTGGTCAACCCACTCCATATACCATGTTGTACATGGCGCCCCAGTGCAATGGCAACAGTGTTCGCCGATATCCCATTGAACTACCCAAAGGTGCTTGTAGTAAACGAGAGACTCTCTGGGCCGCTTCGGAGCCATGCGTCTCACTCACTCGACGCCGGTTGCTAAGGAGTTGAGAAGGTTGCGCCGCTGCATGGAGGACAGGCCACATTTGGCACGATTCCAGCGTAGAACATACACAGTGAATGTGAGCCATTAAAGGATTTCGCCTTAAAAAAAAGGTGGCTGCTGGTCCCATAATTTCGCTGAAGAACATGATCGATGTGCGTTTTCCATATTCGCATCGAAGGATGCTATGTAACTACTTATGTGCTATCCCGCCAAAAATGAGCTAGCTGCAACACAGCCGCTGTGTGTGCATCCCTGGGCCACTGAAAATTTCTGCGCTCCCTCGTTGCTGCAAAGAACAATGTACACTGAAACTTCGTGCAACTTGGGTGCTCTGTATTCGAGCTCATTTACTGACTGTACAGCGGAATCCTCACCAGGTTCACACCGGACGCATTGCAAGACATTCGTATTGAGCTCGACAGTACATAGAGCACTAGCGGCGCTTTCTGAGAATGTGCAGGGCGCGGAAGTGAAATTTTCTTGTTTTTATTAATTTTGCCGCCTTAATATTGTAAATTCGGCGCTTTTTAAACTTCCTGGGGAACGCAGATGATACTTCTTAAAAAGTGAACTTAGTAGACGCACTTGCAATATTTCTGGTGACCCATTTAGCCACGAGCGATAAAACATTTTTCTGAATTATTAGCGTGTCATGCGCATCTTCGACGCAGGAAAATATTCCATTACCCTGGAGTATTAGTTTGCTAGTATCTTGAGTTGCAATTTCCAGCAGTAGTTTCACTTCACAGTAGCATTTCAAACATTCTTCGGGAAATGTTTCAATATTAGGAAATTGTAAAGTACTGGCACATAAATATGGAATATAATGGTCCCTTCTTCCAACATGTAGCAAAATCATTCTTTTTATAGCGTTTCCATCGCCCGCACGAAGCAGTTAGAACTTCCATAGTAAACAAAAGCAGAAGGCTTCTGACGAAAGCGAAAACATTAATAACAAAAATATTCAAGCCTGCACACGAGAGATGAGCAGAGATATTGATTGTCACAGTTAAATATCACAATATATAAAAAAACTGCATAAAGTTTTTCTCATTAAAAATTGGTTTTCTCTATATCTTCGTATGATTCTGCCAACGTGTGGAAGAAATAAACCACTCGTATGTTGCGTTGTCAAACTACCAAAATGGTTTTGTTACGACCTGGATATATTAAATTATTAGGGAACGTGTTTCTTTTGAATACAGGTAACGATCGGAGCCATGCACAATTAAAGAGCAACCAAAAAACGCCTTCGATGATAAAGGTATCAGTACAGCAAGAAAATGAGAGAAACCCGCCTCGGTGGCTCAGTGGTAAGGAGCTCGTCTACCGAGCCGGAGTACCCGGGTTCGAACCCGACCGCGGCGGCCGCGTTACGATGGAAGCGAAACGCAGGAGGCGCCCGTGTGCTATGCGACGTCAGTGCACGTTAAAAATCCCCAGGTGGTCGAAATTTTTCCGGAGACCTCCACTACGGCACCTCTTTCTTTCTTTCTTATTTCACTCCCACCTTCCTCCCTTCCCTTACGGCGCATTTCAGGTGTCCGCCGAGATATGTGAGACAGATACTGCGCCATTTCCTTTCCTCCAAAACCAATTTACCAATTCACTGTGTGATCAACTTTTCTGCAATCTTACAAACGGTTCAGCGGTTGGCTTGGCGCTCACATTCAAAACAAGCGCATTGCAAAATTTTTCAGCGGTTCCTCGAATTGTAGCATTTAAACCTATGCTCGGAAATATTCTGACATGGCAATGATGTTATGATAACCAGGTCATTCCTTACAGTTATTAATAATAAGAAATTGTTTAAGCACGACCGGGAATGTGCTTGTACTTTTCCATGCGCTCTTAACTCGGAGGAGCCATTTTTAAAGTTGGCCGCCGCGGTGGCTTAGTGGTTATGGCGCTCGGCTGCTGACCAGAAAGACGCGGGTACTATCCCGTCCGCGGCGGCTGAATTTCGATGGCGGAGAAATTGGAGAGGCCAAATAACTGGGCAATATCAGTGCACGTTAAAGAACCCCAGGTGGTTGAAATTTCCGGAGCCCTTCACTACGGCTCTTCTCGCAGCCTGAGTCGCTTTGGTATGTTAAACCCCATAAACCAACCAACCAGTGTCAGGATATCGCTCCACAGGGCGCATGCCATCGGTCACCTTTTGATGCGCAGTCGGCTCTTGTTAGAGCTAACCGGGATAGTTTAACGTTACTCTTCCGGCAGCTAAGCCTTTTATACGACCCACACTCTTGGTACAGTGCTGTGCACGTGATCTATCCGGACTGCTTGCTTTTAACTGGGTCTATCCCAAAGTGGGTGGACTTTAGTCAACCAAATGATCAGGCAGGCTTTCGTAAAGGATACTCGACAATAGACCACATTCACACTATCAATCAGGTGATAGAGAAATGCGCAGAATATAACGAACCCCTATATATAGCCTTCATTGATTACGAGAAAGCATTTGACTCAGTGGAAACCTCAGCTGTCATGCAGGCATTGCGGAATCAGGGTGTGGAAGAGTGTTATGTGAAAATATTGGAAGATATTTATAACGATTGCACAGCTACTATAGTTCTCCATAAAGTCAGCAATAAAATTCCAATACGGAAAGGTGTCAGGCAGGGAGACACGATCTCGCCAATGCTCTTCACTGCCTGCTTACAGGAGGTATTGCGGGGATTGGAATGGGAACAGTTAGGGATAAGAGTTAATGGAGAATACCTGAGTAATTTGCGATTCGCTGATGACATTGCCTTGCTAAGCCACTCAGGACAAGAACTGCAAAGCATGATCAACCAGTTAGACAGGCAGAGCAGAACGGTGGGGCTAAGAATTAACATGCAGAAAACCAAAGTAATGTTCAACAGCCTAGCAAGGGAACAGCAGTTCGCAATTGGTAGCGAGGTGCTGGAAGTAGTAAGAGAATATGTCTACTTAGGGCAGGTAGTGACCGCAGATCCGGATCATGAGAGGGAAATAACTAGAAGAATAAGAATGGGGTGGAGCGCATATGGCAGGTTCTCTCAGATCATGAATGGTAGCTTACCAATATCCCTGAAGAGAAAAGTATACAACAGCTGTATCCTACCGGTACTCACCTATGGGGCAGAAACGTGGAGGCTAACAAAGAGGGTTCAGCTTAAGTTAAGAACAACGCAGCGAGCTATGGAAAGGAAAATGATAGGTGTAACGTTAAGAGATCGGAAGAGGGCGGAGTGGGTGAGGGAACAAACGCGGGTTAATGACATCTTAGTTGAAATCAAGAAGAAGAAATGGGCTTGGGCAGGGCATGTAATGCGAAGGCAAGATAACCGCTGGCCCTTAAGGGTAACGGAGTGGATTCCAAGAGAAAGCAAACGTAGCAGGGGACGGCAGAAAGTTAGGTGGGCGGATGAGATTAAGAAGTTTGCGGGGATACAGTGGCGGCAACTGACAAAGGACATAGTTAATTGGAGAGACATGGGAGAGGCCTTTGCCCTGCAGTGGGTGTAGTCAGGCTGATGATGATGATGATGATGATCCCAAAGCTCCACGGGTAATCGACCCAAGATTGGAAATGGACAATTTGACTCAGGTCCTGTGCAGGACCTGCATTTGCCAATACATTTCCAATACAGGGCCTATAAGCTGTACAACTGGGGATGGCGGTCGCTGTGGCCCGCGAACAAACTCAAAGGCAGGATTCCTACAGACTTTTAACACCAGTGTGCTCAGAAGCGGACTCCCTAAATGGAATGCAACGCTTGCTGTCGTGTTAAGTCTTTCATTCTGAATAACTTTTCCTGCGCAAGCACATCTTAATACCAATCTGAGATCGCAAAACACGTTTGGAGAACAATGAACGCTTTGTGGTGGCGCTAAAATAGCTATATATCGTTTTTTTGTCCTTTATACTCCTCCAAACATGATCATCGGAAGTGCTGTTGGCTCTCCATCTCACCTGCGGTGCGCCTTTTGATGGCTGTCGATTCCCAGCAGAGCAGGTCGCACCCACGTGACAAATGAACCATGCCGATTGCCAGCTTGCACTGTGTTAAAACAAAAGACAAAACATGTAATCCGCCTGACACGAAACCTGCTCCATACTGCAAAGATATCGCGGCCTCCTGAAAACGGAGACCCCTCCAACAGCTTTCCCGCTGGACATATTGACAGCTACCGCGTGGGATGAAGGTGCACTGAAGGCGATTTTGAGTTCCTCTTTTTATCGTAACAACTCGGTATACCCAAGCAGCACAAGTAATCGCCTAGATATCGGAAATCACAGGTTTAGTATGATCCTTTGTGTAATCGGCCTTTGCCAATATATTCCCAATATTGGTCCAATTAGCTGTACTTCTGCGGATGGCAGCCGAAGGGGCCATTGAACAAACTCAAAGCCAGGATTCCTGCAGCCTGTTAGCATCTGTGTGCTCGGGAACGGACCCGCTAAAACGAATGAAACGCTTGTTGTAGACTTGTATTTCGTTCCGAATACCTTTTCCTGCGCAAGCATATCAAAATATCAAAATACCAGTCTGAGTTCACCAAACTCGTTTGGGTAACAAGGAAAGTGTAGTGGTGGTGTCTTAAAATGCTATATTCTTCTTTGTCGTTAATATTCCTGGAAACAAGACCATCGGTCTCCCTCAAAGCGCTGTTAGCTCTCTCTGTCACCTGCGGCACGTCGTTTGATGGCTGTGGGTAGATACAGACGGTTCTTACGCCCAGCAATACAGGCCACACCCACGTGACAAATGTTTCGTGCCGGCTGCAAACTAGTGCTGCGTTAAAATAAAAAAGACGTTTAATCCAAGTGCGACAAAACCTGCTCAGCCCACAAGAAAATGGAGACCTCCTCGACTAGCTTTCCTTCTGGAGATATTCACAGGAACCGCCTGAGGCTTGAAGGTACACTAAAGACGATTTTGAGCTCTCTCTTTTTATCGCAGCAACTCGATATATACAAGCAGCACAGGTAATAAGCCCAATACTGGAATTGCAAAGCGTCTGTACCGGCCTTTGCCAATACATTGCCAATATTGGGCTCATTAAACCGTGCTGCTGGGGCACACGATCCGTGCATTCGCTGAAACTTCGAATTATTACACTTCATATTGGATTAAGTGCCACAACTTCCTAACTAAATTTATTAACACGGCTCGGAGAGCAGGAATAGGAATGCCTTTCAGCAAACCACGTGGGGGCTTTCTGGTCTGTCGTTGGTGGAGTAATACGTAGAGCTGTCTTCAAAAATCTGCTCGTTGCTATTCAGACTAATGTTTGACCGGAGCACAAAACCGTGCGGATCAGCCCTGCCGCAGCACACGACTTACGAACATAGCCCGCGTATTTCGTGCTTGTTATATCGGTAATATCTTCTCTGAACCGCAAATAGGTACCAGTTTTATCAATTTATTGCTTTAGTCGTGCGTTAACAGAGTAATAAAAATTACGTTGACTGTGTTTTTTTATTACAGAATTTTCAATGGCTACCGCAGAGTGATGAGTTTGAGTCTCTTGAAAGCAAATAGTTTAAGCGTTATTTGAATTTTTATTGATATAATTTGTGGTTGTCTCTGAAATTAATTATTCACATGAACCCACCAAACTCAAAATACAAGCGAAAACGAATTGCCCAGAACGCTCTTTAGAACACCTTCGACACACACGGATGCAAGAAGGCAACCACAGCAACGTGGTTATCACTGCATAGCATCATTAGGTTCAGATCGCACACTACTTCGAGAATGGCATTATACTGGTAACAGTCCTGAAACCGGATAATCATTGATTGGTGATTATTGATCACTATCATGTACGTACCCTTGTGGCCGACAGATGGCGAGCCTGACGGCAGACAGCAGCTGGCTGCAGTGAGCAATGACATGGAGGTTAGAAGTGATAGAGATGACAAAGGAAAAGCGAATGCTTGCGTTCATTATTCAAATGGCGTTGTGCCACCTGTCCTGTTTACTTTCGTACAGTTCTTTGAGTCACTTCTTTTCGCAAGTTAGACAAACTTCGAAGAAAAGCAGAAGCACAGTAATATAACCAATCATATGACATACGCTACTTGGAAGTCCACATTTCTGCAGCAGCCTAAGACACCCGAATCGATCCACGACAGCACCGGTCGCAACCGACAGACGCTCTTCTGTCTTATGTTCCTAAAATCCGCAAGCACTTCGAAGGTCGGAGACAGCTCCTAGAAAGATCACCCACTCAGCCCTCCCCCCCTCCCTCTTTTTGCACCTGTCAGAAGAGTGAACTCAAGACACCATAAATACAGCCTGCTTAATTGTAATTTGGGTCAAGTAAATAAACTCAAAGCACGCGCGTGGTAGTTCTACCACACATAGTCCGTAGATTGATCATTATATCTTGCTATACCTACCTGAACGCTCAGGATCATCTGTGTTCAGCACGAAACAAGGGGCCAGTCAACGGCATTCACGGTTCATAAGTTTGACGGTCGCAGTGTGTCCAGGAAAGTGCTTGCACATTTCATCTTACGGTTGGTATTGGTGACGACATGACTTGCAAATGCGAATTAGTTTCGCGTTCTGATGTCTCCAGAGCGTGGTTAGGTGGGGATTATTATTGGTAACGATGGTACAATGACTGTGTCCTATGGCTAAACATAACCAGTTAACTCTGTTATAGAAAGTAGTTGTATATCAGCTAACCGAAGGCGTAAAAACGTAAACTAGAATATACACCAAAACCAAGAATCAAGGTTACACCAGACGAAAGCTAAATCGTTGACCAATCAAATTTGTGCCAGACAGAGGCTCATAAGCAAGAGGATGTACCCCATGAGTTACTAATTCACTTCAAAGCACTGCAAGGTGCCAAACAAAAACCCCGCAATTGCGCAATCCACGCAATGACTTTCCAAAGAGCACTTTCCCAAGCAGCACAGGTAATTGACGCAATATCTTAAATGGAAGGTGTCACTATGATCTTTGTAGAATCGAGCTTTCCCAATACATTCCCAATATTGGGCCTATTAGCTGTACTTCCGAGAATGGCGGACTCAGTGGCCATTGAACAAACTTAAAGCCAGGATTCCTGTACCCTTTTAACATCAGTGTGCTCGGAAGTCGACTCCCTAAAACGAATGCAACACTTGTAGGATTGTATTTCGTTCTGAATACCTTTTCCTGTGCAAGCATATCATAATGCCACCCTGAGTTCGTCAAACTCGTTTTGGGGAACAACGAAAGTGTGGTGTTGGGATATATATATATATATATATATATATATATATATATATATATATATATATATATATATATATATATATATATATATATATATATATATATATATATATATATATATATATAATGTAACGAAAAAGAGGGCTACAAGTCGCTAACCAGCAGAATGCAGCAGCCAGCCAGCCAGCCAGCGCGAGACACTTCAACGTCTTCGAAGACACTTCAGCGCCACCTAAGAGCACCAGGTGGCAATGTATATAAGTGAAGTTCGCGGTGCTGTACTTTGTTTTGCCGCATCAGGTTCGCGTTAGTGGAATGCCCATTACTTTCTCTTGGGCCCTCCGAAACGGGAACGAAATGGGATCAGCGACGGGAATCTAATATATATATATATATATATATATATATATATATATATATATATATACCGTCTGTCGCCCTCAAAGTGGTGTTGGCTCTCTGTCTTACCTGCGGCGCGTCCTTTGACGGCTGCCGGTAGATACAGGCGGTTCTGACCCTCAGCAGTGCAGGCCGTACCCAAGTGACAAATGTTCCGTGCCGGCTGCAAGCTTGTGCTGCCTTAAAATAAAGAAAAAACGCTTAATCCGAGTGTCACAAAACCTGCTCGACACTGCTAAGATATCGCGCTCAAGAAAATGGCGTCCCTCGAATAGCTTTCCCTCTGGAGATATTCACAGGCACCGCGTGAGACTTGAAGGCGCACTGAAGACGATTTTGAGTTCCCTCTTTTTGTCGCAGCAACTCGATATATACAAGCAGCACAGGTCATCGGCCCACTATCGGAAACAGAAGGTCCCGCTGTGATCCTTTGTAAAAAATCAGCCTTTGCCAATACATTCCCCATATTGGGCCGATTAGCTGTGCTCCTGCTGTACACGATCCGTGTATTCGCTGAAACTTCGAATTAAGAGCCACGACTTCCCCACTTAAATTTTTAACTCGCCTCGGAGAGCAGGAATAGGATTGCCTTTCAGCCAATCGCGTGGGGGCTTTCTGCTCTGTCGTTGGCCGAGTAATACGTAGAGCTGTCTTCAAAATCTGCCTGTCGCTAGTCGGACTGTGTTTGGGCGGAGCACACAACTGTGCGCTTTACCCCTGCCGCACCACACGAGTTGAGAACATAGCCCGCGTACTTCGTGCTTGTTATATCGGTAATATGTTCTCTGAACCGCCAATAGGTAATAGTTTTATCAACTTATTGCTTTAATCGTATCTTTACAGAGTAATAAAAATTACGTTGACTGTGTTTCTTAATCACAGAATTTTCCGCGGCTATCGCAGAGTGCAGAGTTTGAGTTCTCGAGAACAGATAGTTTAAGCGCTATTTTAATTTTCATGGACATCATTTGTGGTTGTGGCTTAAACTAATTATCCACAGGTACCCCCAAAACTCAAAATACAAGCGAAAACGAATTGCCCAGAACGCTCTTTAGAACACCTTTCACATACGCACAGGTACAAGGAGGCAACGACAGCAGCGTAGTTTTCACTGCATAGCTTCAATAGGTTGAGATCACACACTGCTTAGAGACTGGCAAGAAACTGGTAACAATTCTAAAACCGGACAATCATTGACTAGTGATTATTGATACCTATCAAGTACGTACCCTTTGGGCTGGCAGATGGTGAGCCTGACGGGAGACAGCAGCTGGCTGCAGTGAGCAATGACATGTAGTTTAGTGGTGATAGAGGTGAGAAAGTAAAAGCGAATGCTTGCGTTCATTATTCAAATGGTATTCTGCCACCTGTCCTATCTACTTTTGTACAGTTCTTTGAGTCACTTCTTTTCGCAAGTTAGACAAACTGCGTTCGAGGAAAAGTAGAAGCACAGTAATGTAACCAATCATATGACATACGCCACTTGGGCGTCCACACTTCTATGACACGCGGCTATGACACCCGGATCGATCCATGACAGCACCGGTCACAACAGACAGACGATCTTCTGTCTTATGTTCCTATAATTCGCAAGCACTTCGAAGGTCGGAGACAGCTCCTAGAGAGATCACCCACTCACCTCCCCCCATCTCTCTCTTTGCACCGGTGAGAAGGGTGAACCGGAGACCATAAATACAGCCTGCTTAATTGTAATTTGGGTCAACTAAATAAATTCAAACCACGCGCGTGGTAGGTCAACGACACATTGTCCGTAGATTGATCATTATATATCGCTATACCTACGTGAAGGCTCAGGATCATCTGTGTTCAGCAAGAAACAAGGGCCCAGCCAACGGCATTCACGCTTCAGAAGATTGACGGTGGCAGTTTCTCCAGGGAAGTGCATGCACATTTCATCTTAAAGTTGGTATTCTTGACGACATGACTTGCAATTGCGAGCTAGTTTCGCGTTGTGAAGTGTCCAGAGCCGTGGTTAGGTGGGGATTATTAGTGGTGACGATGATACAATGACTGTGTAAAGGGCACACAGTCACGTCCCTGATGGTTATCTATAAAATATGGCTAAAGTTAACCAGTTAACCCTGGTAAAGAAAGTAGTTGTATATCAGCTAAAAAAGGCGTAAAAATTTAAAGTAGAATAGATACCAAAACCAAGAAAAAAGGTTACACCAGAAGAAAGCTAAATGGTTGATCAATCAAATTTGTGCGAGACAGGCTCATAACCAAGAGCGTGTAGCCCATGAGCTACGAGTTCAACTCAAAGCACTCCAAAATGCCAAACAAAAAGCGCGCAATTGTGCAACCTACGCAATAACTTTCCGAAGAGGACTGTGTGATCTGGCTGACCAGCCGTGACCAGGAGGTCCAGTCATGCTGTTGGAGAGGGCGCAGAAAACGGCCAATGCCCATGGCCTCTTGGACTAAGGACGCGGCCCTCCTTGGGCGAAGACTCTCGCGCGCTCATTTGGGCAATGAAGTTTATTGCTACTACAAAGGCTAAGCAGTCACACTTAAGTAACCAAGAGCGTATCAACCACGGCGGCTACAGAAAGCCAGCACAAGCCTATCAAGCCTCAATCAAAGGATTCGGCGGACATGGCGAATGCTTCAGCGCTGTAGAGGGCTGTAACGAAATTACAGCGAACAGCTTAAAACAAATCAAAAGAGCTAACGAGAGCAACTACCCTGTGTTGTTTGAAGCGGGTAAATCCACAGCCTTGCCCAACCAGAGGTGCCAACTGCGCCCGCGCAGTTGTACCTTCTCAGACAGCCCAGCGCAATTTCACATCACGACGAAACTGACATTGAAAGTGGTGCGTAAACAGCTAAGGTAATCATTCCCCCAGCAAGTGGCCAAATATCATTTTCCTTTGTCCTAAGGTCGTCAGAGTGGTCTGATAGTTGCAATTTATCCTGTATATTTTGTTAACCTAAAGGTTTTACCTGCGCACCACTGGTTCAGATGCCGGAAGTCAACGCGCCGGCTTCACCCACTGGATGGTGCAACATCTTAAGAACTCGCCTCTCAGGGCAACGAATCCCTCATCAACGGGTCTGGCCACGTCGACAAGTAGCGCAGCGTGCGAGAGCAGGAGCAAGGTCGAGATGACCACGGGCGCTGCTGAGAGTCCAGAGGAAGTGCACGGCCGTGCAGCCGCTGGTACGAAAACTACAAACGGAAGGGCAATGAAGAAAGTTCCTACAAAGAATACACGACGATGCACCATGAAGACTCCAAGACAAGGCCAACGAGGCCTGTGACTGCTAGAGAGATGGGTCTTGCAGTGGATGTCCTACTGGACCGAGGAAAGCCCTTTGTATCGTTTTTATGCATGCAGACCATAGGGGTCCCCTGCTGGTCCTATGTAGCAAGCCCACTGGGCTGCCCCTGTGGGTCCCGCGCGATGCCGAGTTGCAAATCCCGCACATATCCCACATCGGGCCCCCATGGGCTGCCCGTGTGGGGCAGCCCAATTCCGCAATTCCGCAGACGCAATTCCGAGCCCCGTTTGTGCTACTGGGGTTACTTACCGCTTTTTCAGCCTTTCGCGCTCGAGGAGCTCTCTGTAATAACGTTGTCTTTCTTGTTTCGTCGTCCCGGCCAGACTTCGAATGGCATCACGGAAGGGACATAACCAGGGCAGCCAGGGGTGATGTCTGCCTAGAAACCATAAAAAGTGTTTTTTGCCGCTCCAAAAGCGAAACCTTAAGCACATTTAAAAGGTGTCATTCTGACTTTAAGCGGCGATTTTTTGCGCCCCAAATGAAGTGCTTATCTGTAAAGTGTTGGAAATTCAAATTTTATTTGGTTTAACTTATGGAGTTCCGACGTCATTCTCTCTGCTTTTTTTTCGCGGCAGTGAATATTTCTGAAGTGGGCTCTATCCTCTCCCAAGTCCACTCTCCCTGCATTTCCTAACTTTTTTCTTTTTAAAATTTAGCGAGGGAGTAGATTCTTCTCCTCCAAGTAGTCAAGCTACAACAGAGGTTAGGCACCTGCAATGAATTGTACCTCATTATTGTCCCCACTCTGGTTCAGCTGCTTTCCACACCGAGTGATCCTGGTCACTTTGCAACCTTTCGAAAATCCACCCCCTCTCATCCCGCATTCTTATCCAACCCTTATTCCTTTCACTACTCGTACTGCAACAGGCGCCTGGAGCAGCCTTACACTTCCCTCTGCTAAATAACAAGCACAGGATGTCTGCCAGATCTTAGTTACTAACACCTGCCAACGACGTGCCCAGAACCACTGCATCTTTTAAGAATGCTCGAATCAATTACTGTTTATTGTATCCGGGAGCACCCTTTCATTCATGCGAGGGCATTTCTCATAATATTTTCATTACTTTTTCTTGCCGGCGTCACTTTCAGTTGCCCCATGATTTGTGCGTGCGCTTAGATACTTGTGTATCTCACGTCTAAATACCTTCCAATTCCGATATTCTGATATATAATCATTGGTTTGGTTTGGTTTGGTTTGGTTTATTGGGGTTTAACGTCCCAAACGAACTGAGACTATGAGAGACGCCGTAGTGAAGGGCTCCGGGAATTTCGACCACCTGGGGTTCTTTAACGTGCACTGACATCGCAGAGCACACGGGCCTCTAGAATTTCGCCTTCATCGAAATTCAGCCGCCGCGGCCGGGATCGAACCCGCGTCTGTCGGGTCACCAGCCAAGCGCCGTAATCACTGAGCCACTACTCCAGGTGGTCGAAATTATTCTGTGGATCTCCAGGTGGTCGAAATTATTCCGGAGACCTCCACTACAGCACCTCTTTCTCTCTTCTTTCACTTCTGCCTTCCTTTATTCCCTTATGGCGCGGTTCCAGTATCCACCGAGTTACGTGAGATAGATACTGCTCCATTACGTTTCCTCAAAAACCAATTTACATAATCAATTTATGCAATATGCGCTGGAGATCTGCAAATAATGATGCTAACGTATTGAGAAGAGGCTATTTCTCAGCTCGATACATGTTCTAGAATCGATCGTCGCGTTGCTCTCCAAAGGCCAAGAAAAACAATACATCGCACACTTACCATTTTCCCAGTTCTCGCTTTCTTCGCTCTCTCTGGCTTGCCTCTCTCTTTCTGCAGAAAGATGAAATTCGTGTCTCGTGATGAACAACAACTACTCCAGATGACTTGGTTTTAGAAACTGATAAATGATGTACCTTATGATTACATTTGGTTTGGCCGCGGCTTGGAAACCGCGTGAGATAAGCTAAATGGTTGGTAAATATCAGTCAGAAAGAGATGGAGAGCAAACTGAGCACAAACTGTTTCTGCGTATGACGTAAGATGGGATCTCGAGTGCTGCAGTGGACTTCGGTTTTTTTCTATGCCCAGGTGTGCGCATTGCAGAGCTCTCCTCTGGCTGTAATTTGTTCATAGGCGCGGACCCACGCGGTAACCTGGCCTACTTGGCCCAGCTCTTGAGCTGCACAAGCCCGGGTCAAGCCTGGAAACGACGCTAAAACCAAAACCAAGTGCGCTTTTCGGTAACGCCAGAGGGTTCTTGTCTCTATCATGTACTTGAATGAGCCCAGCGTCGCAAATCAAGCAATGGGTTTTTGTTATTTATTTCTTGTGTGCATAGTATCAGGCATGGTAATGCTTTTGACGTCCAGGGAGATATGCAAACTGGCAATATTTTATGTTTTAATTTGAGCCAGAAATTATTGTTTCGTGCCAATGGTGGTAATTAAGTTCGCGGTCCTGTGCGTTGTTTGCCGCGTCTGGGTTCGCGATAAAGGAATGTAGAGTTTTTTTTCTGCCCTCCGCACAACTGCAGAGAAGCAACTGAGAGAGAACTGCAACTGAGTCACACTGGCTACCCAGCCGGATAAGGGGAGCTGGATAGCGGAGGATTCCTAGAATAACGGAAAGGTTAAACCCCTTCCTGGAACATATAAGGTCGCATCCCACTGTGCACGTTCTTGAGCAAAGACGGATC